>NC_091285.1:359284404-359589404 GCF_032444005.1 Ranitomeya imitator | reverse complement strand
TCAATTCTAAATATTATTCGGTACAAAGATATATATCTTTCCTGTATAAAGATTGAGACATGCCAGTTATCTGGAGCCTGTTAGAGAAAAGTAGTGTCTGATTTGTGCTGCCTGTGGTTCGTGCTGCATGTATCTTATGGCAGATTACCTTCAAAAATCCTGACCAATATTTGAATCTAATATGTTTAGCTGTAAATATAAACTAAACATGTACTGAGTTGTATGTTGTAAAGTACATAACTTGTATTTTGTGTATAAACTCTAATATGTATGTGATATGCCACTTGTAATGGAAATAAAAGTACTGTCATAGTAATTTTTTTTTATATTGCACATAAAAGTACTATTGCAAAACAGAGGGTACTGGTTTATGTATGTGATGTGTGGGTATTCTGTTCAAATAAGATAAGTTATGTAAGTGAAGCTCGACTCTTGAAGCTAGTTTAGTTATTCCCAAAATCTGTGTGGTCTAATAATAATGTAAATTAAATTTGCCTTCTTTTGCACATATTACCTTTTTAGTAAGCTCCAAGTTAATGTTTTTTTCCAGACTATATACCATATTTTACGGTTTATAAGACACACTGGATTATAAGACATACCCCAAATTTTGAGGAGGAAAATGGGGGAAAAAAAACTTAAAAAATATAAATAAAATAAAATAGTGGTGCTTTTTGCAATCCAAGCGTCTTATTGCTTACCGGCGGTGGTGGCTGCGGTGAAGCGGGGTCCCAGGGTCGCTGCTGGTGTTCAGTGGTGCAGGCCGCAGTGGAGCTGGGTATTCGATGGTGCGGAGGCTCTGCCGACATTTTGTGAAAGCCCAGAGCCCCAACACTGTTTTCTATGCGGTGTACTCCGGGAAAATGGCTGCCGAGGTGGCGCATGCGCCGATGGAGATCTTGGCGAGGAGATCTCCCGAGATCTTGGTGCCGAGATCTCCATTTGCGCCGCATCCGCGGCTATTTTTCTGGAGACATCGCATAGAGGCAGGCGCGGATGGAGATCTCGGCTTACCTCCATTCTGCGCAGAATGAGATGCCGGACCCCAGAAAAAGAATGTCAGCTGCCATATGCCGCTGCTGCAGGGCTACTGCTTGCCGCTGTACCACTACCGCAGGACCACCGCTCACCGCCGTACCACCACCGCACACCGCAAGACCACGCAGCTGTGGGTCCGCAGCATCTGTAGGAACAGTGTTCGGTTTATAAGACGCACACCTATTTTCCCCTTAATTTTCGGGATCATAAAAGTGCATTCTAAAATTCGAAAAATACGGTATATTTTGTGCTTATATTTTAATCCAGTACTCCTTTTTTAACTACCTTCTGAACTCCTGCTTTACTGGTTATTGTTCACTTATGTTCAATTTATTATATATTTTAATACATTATCCATTTTTAAACCTAAGGAAACAAAAAACAGTTTGCTGTTTTTATGAAAAAAATGCTGTGTTCTGAAGGCTGTTTAACGCCTTTCCGACATCGGGCCTACATCTACGCTAATGTCGGACTCCCTTCTTTTTATGTGGGCTCTGGCACTGAAGCTGCATCTTCCCTGGGACATGTCAGCTATTCAAAACAGCAGATATTTGCCCGCAATAACCATGGGTGGAATCGTGATCCATCCGTGGCTATTAACCAGTTAAATGCCACTGTCAAACTCTTGACAGTGGCATTTAACAAGTGCTTCCGGCAATCGCGCCAGAAATACACCCACTGGTGACTCGCGTCACGTAATCGCAGGTCACTGGTGTGTTGCCATGACAACCGGAGGTCTCCTGGAGACCTCCATGGTTGTCAGTGCTGGCTTGCTGTGAGCGCCACCCAATGGTCGGTGCCCATAGCAAGTGAGTAATTCCGCTATATAGAGGTGATCTGATCATTGCCTCTATGTAGCAGAGCCGATCAGGTTGTGGCAGCTTCTAGTCTCCCATGGAAACTATTGAAGCATAGCAAAAGTTAAAGAAAAATGGTTTTAAAAATATACAAAATTTTAAATCGCCCCCCTTTCGCCCATTCAAAATAAAACCATAATAATAATAAAAAAAAAATCTTAACATACACATATTTGGCATCGCCGAGTTCAGAGTCGCCCGGTCTATCAATAAAAAAAGATTAACCTGATCGTTTAACCCCTTCCCGACATGCGCCGTACTAGTACGGCGCATGTCGGGTCCCCTGCTTTGATGTGGGCTCCGGCGGCCGCGACAAGTCAGATGTTTTGCACAGCTGACATGTGCGCGCAATAGCGGCGGATGAAATCGCGATTCACCCGCCGCTATTAACCTGTTAAATGTCGCTGTGAAATGTGCTGACAGCTGCATTTAACCGGCGCTTCCGGCCGCGCGGCCAGACATGGGTGCATCGCTGACCCCGTCACATGATCTGGGGTCGGTGATGCATCAGGATGGTAACCATAGAGGTCCTTGAGACCTCTGTGGTTACTGATGCTGGCCTGCTGTGAGCGCCCCCCTGTGGTCGGCGCTCATAGCAAGCCTGCATTTCTGCTCCATAGCAGTGATCTGATGATTTTTTTTTTTTTTTAAGCAAAGTTTTGAATTTGTTTTCACCACTTAGATAAAAAAATAACCTGGACGTGTTAGGCTACTTTCACACTAGCGTTTTCTGCAATCCGTCACAATGCGTCGTTTTGCAGAAAAAACACATCCTGCAAAAGTGCTTGCAGGATGCGTTTTTTCCCCATAGACTTGCATTGACGATGCATTTGCGACGGATTGCCACACGTCGCATCCGTCGAGCGACGGATGCGTCGTGCTTTTGCGGACCGTCGGGAGAAAAAACGCTACATGTAACGTTTTTTTCTCCTGACAGACCGCTTTTTCCGACCGCGCATGCGCGGCCGGAACTCCGCCCCCACCTGCCCGCACCTTACAATGGGGCAGCGGATGCGCCGGAAAAATGCATCCGCTGCACCCATTGTGCAATGCAGCAAACGCTAGCGTGGGAATCTCTCCCCGACGCATTGCGACGGGGAGATTCCGACGCTAGTGTGAAAGGAGCCTTAGGGTATGTGTCCACCTTCAGGATGGCCGGCGGTTTTGACGGAGCGGCGAACTAGCTCCGCCCCCCTTCTGGGGATGCGATGATGCCGAATGTGTTCATTGCACACATCCGGTATCATCGCACCCCACACATAGGGCCCTGTGTTATACCTTGCGGCGGCGCCGCAAGGTATACGGACATGCTGCGATCTAAAAAGATGCGCCGCATGTCCGGAATCGCAGGGCCGCCGGGTGCGTGTTACCACTCTTAGTGGAGACGGGATTTCATTAAATCCCCTCCACTATACTGTAACATCTGGACGCTGCGTGTTTGATGCTGCGACTCAACGCAGCGTCAAACACGTAGCGTTTCCTTAACGTGGAAACATACCCTTAGGTGTCTATGAACTCTTGATGAACTGGAGAATCATTATATCAGGTCAGTTTTAGCATTTAGTGAAGCTAGCAAAAAAGCCAATCAAAAAACAAGTGTGGGATTTCATTTTTTTGCAATTGCACCGCACTTGGAATTTTTTTCCCGTTTTCTAGTACAAGACATGGTAAAACCAATAGTGTCGTTCAATAGTACAACTCGTCTCGCAAAAAATAAGCCCTCACATGACCATATTGACGGAAGAATTAAAAAGTTATGGCTCTGGGAAGGAGGGGAGCGAAAAACGAAAACACAAAAACGAAAAAGGGCCGCAGTGGGAAGGGGTTAATGGTGTAGAGAGAAAAGTCAAAACGCAACATTCCATTAAAATGGAATAACAGGCTATTAAAAGATCGGATCTGCACCAAAATGGTATCAATAAAAACGGCGCAAGTTTTTTTTTTTTTTTGATACAAAGTTTGGAATTTTTTTTTCACCACTTAGATAAGAAAAAGAACCTATACATGTTTGGTGTCTATGAACTCGTAATGACCTGCCTGGAGAATCATAATGGCAGGTCAGTTTGAACATTTAGTGAACCTAGTAAAAAAGCCAAACAAAAAACAAGCGTAGGATTGCACTTTTTTTTGCAGTTTCACCGCACTTAAATCTGGCTTCTAATGATTTATATCTCTCCGCCTCACTGGGGGACACAGACCATAGTTCTTGACCATAGGTTGTATGCTGCTGCCACTAGGAGGCTGACACTAAGTTAACACAAAAAGAGTTATCTCCTCCCCTGCAGTATACACCCTCCTGCTGGCTCCCAGAGAACCAGTTCTTGCTTAGTGTCTGTAGGAGGCACACGGACGAGTCTGCTATTCAGACCCAAAACTTTTTATTTTATTTTTACAATTTTGACATTTTTGATTTTATCTTTTACAATGGACGAAGGGGCGACTGATCCTTTCAAGGCTCCAATCTCCCTGAACCATTAACAGGCGAGCACGGAGAGTGTCGCCTCTCCATATCCTCTCCTGCGACATGGGATGCCATGCCTGAGCTGATTCTTAGGGGAGACTGGTCCCTTCAAGGGCACCAATCTCCCCACACCTTCAACGGACAAGCACATGGAGTGTCACCTCCACGTATCCTCTTCTGCAGCCAGGCCTATTTCCGGACTTCAGCCCTGTCCCATCCTAGGTGATTATCCCTTTGGAGGTACAGAGGCCCACCTCGTGGCGTCCGAGCAGCCCCCCACGGCACCACCACTGTTATAGCAGGTGGTACAAGGAGGCGGACGGTCCCTCTCTACCTCCCTTCTAAAGGGATGGTGGGTTAATGTTTTTTTCCCCCCTTATCCCTGCACCGTCCAAACCAGCAGCAGCACAGGAGGACCTGCTGCAAGCTGCCTTACCTGCCACCCGGCAGCTTCTCCGGGTAAGTGCCGGGGCTGGAGGGCTCCTTTCAGGCGGTGTAGGGCGGCACTGGTTAAGGGGGACCCATTTTGACTGAGGGGGAGCGCATTCGGCCTCTTCCTGCATCGGCGCCTCAAATTTAGTCCCTGGCTTTGGCCCTGTACTAGGCCGCAACTCCTACCTCCACCCATGCGATGTGGAGGCCCCGCCCATCAGTCCTGGCGCTTCTCGCACAGCCCGAAAAGCGCCTGAGATCTCGGGGTGCCATCTTTCTCCCCCAGACCGCCTCTCACACACTATCTGCCATCAGGACCGGCAGAAAGTGTTCTTAGCGCAAGGGCCACGCAGTTGGACCAACGCAGGAGGAGTGGGGACACAGACCTGGGTAAGGGAGCGCTGCATTATACATCCTCCTCCCTGCTGTCACCCCTCTTCTCAGCAGTATCCTTTCTTTGCAGCCCCTATTATTATAGGGCCACATAGAAGGGTATATCATGTCCCAGCCTTAGGCATCCAAATTGTCTAACAAGACTATGGCTATATTCTCTACTTCATGCTCCTCCTGCTAATCTGCGTTTCCTATGGCTCCGAGTTCGCCGCTCTGCAATACCTGTGACCACAACCACGCTCAGGATGCCATGGCGATTAGGGATCAGCTGACGCCGTACAGTCTGAAGAAGGCGGAAGGAGATGAGTGGGAGGCGAAGATATGCACTGCGCATGCCCAGGAATCCCAGCCCCGCAGTGTGAATAAATCGGAAGACACTGTGGGGCGGGAGCTTGGGCAGCGCGGCCGCAAAGGCACAGTTAGCCAGACATCAAATGATGTCAGAAGACGGGCAGCACTAACTGCGCATGCCCAAGGCATAACATAACAGCGCAGGTGCCGGGACAGTTCAAAACAACGCTGATGAGGCGGCGCCCGGCGCCAAGAGGGTACGAGTGACGGCGGTGCTGCGTCTACATTAGGGGGGAACGACCTGCCCCCAGGACTGTTTCAAGGTATTTTGGACAAATTACAAAATCGATTATTTCTGCAGTTACAGCACCAAGAACTAAGAGCCACCTTGTCAGTATGCAGCATTAGTGCTGCACAAGGTAGCTCTTTTAGTTACAAACGCCTGGGGGTGGGGTGGGGGGGTGACAGGTTCCCTTTAAAGGTTGAGGAAGATCCCGACTTCGCTCTGGATCATACCTTGTCTTTTAAGAGAACTAAACGCTCTCATAAGGCATTTGCTATTTAGTGCCATAGTAAATAAGCACATAGAACGCCTGGATAAACGCTTCACAGGACAAAGACCTCTTGAAGCCAAGTATCATTTTTCAGCTGATCTGAAGGATTGGGCGGGATCTCTGGTGGTTGACCCCCCAGTATCCCGCCTAGCATCCAAAACTCTCCTGTCCGTGCCGGATTGCTCATCTATCAGAAATCCCACGGACCGTCAGATAGAAGGCTTGGCCCGATCTGCTTTTGAGGCCTCAGGCTTGGCCCTCTATCTGTCCTTTGCTGCAACATGCGTAGCAAAGGCTATGGTTTTCTGGTCAGAGACAAGCTAATTCACTTCGGAACAGTAACCTTCCTCCAGAGGCGGCTGTAAGAACTCTGCTAGCATCACGGCATTGCCTCTCATCTCTCACACTATCTTACCCACTGCTCCAGGCCATGATGTGGTTTCTTGCCAGCTCCATGTTCTGTTCCTCTGCTCTCTGCATGCTTCCTGGCTGTGTGCATAAGGGGGCAGCACCTGAACTGTCTGGTTCTTATAGGAATCAGGTGCGCCTGTCTAATCTGTTCCTGACCAATTACCAAGAGGCCTCCAGTATTTAGTGCAGCTCCACCCAGTGGACTGGGCCTGTGCAATGTGTTAGCTCAGTTTGTGCTTAGCTTCTGAGTTTGCCAGGCCTTGCTTTGTGTTACTCCCTCTCTAGTGGCTTTTCTCCTTGCCTTGATCTTGTTTTCCGCACTCCAGGAAGCAGAATATCCTGGTCCCTGTGTCTTTGTTCTTGTTTCTTGTCTTGTTCCATTTCCTTGTCTGAACTTGGTCTTATCTCGGTCTCCTTGTCTGTGGCTTCCTTCCCTTTTGTGTCTTTCCTTGTGTTTTCAGTCTGCTTATGCTCCGCACTCTTGCGGCTCTGCCTGCTCTGTACCTTTGTGGCTTTACCTATGCTCCGCACTCCTGCGGTTCTGCGCCGTTCTACTCTGCGTAGCTTCTGCTGTTGCAGTAATCTCTTGCTGCAGCTCCTCTCCGCATTCCTTGCGGTTCCGCTCTGCTTAGCTTCTGCAGAAATCTCTTACTGCAGCTCCTCTCTGCATTACTTGCGATTCTGCTCTGCTTAGCTTTTGTTGCTACGCTACGTCTTGCTGCTCTTCTGCTCCTATCTGCAGCCTTCCACTTCTCTTCCTGTGTGAACAGGTCCCTACCTGTTCCTTCATACACCACACCAACCAGCCCTGTGTCTGTTGTTCCTGCCAGCCCTGTGTCTCTGCCGTGCCTGCCAGCCCTGTGTTCTCTGCCGTGCCTGCCAGCCCTGTGTTCTCTGCCGTGCCTGCCAGCCCTGTGTTCTCTGCCGTGCCTGCCAGCCCTGTGTTCTCTGCCGTGCCTGCCAGCCCTGTGTTCTCTGCCGTGCCTGCCAGCCCTGTGTTCTCTGCCGTGCCTGCCAGCCCTGTGTTCTCTGCCGTGCCTGCCAGCCCTGTGTTCTCTGCCGTGTCTCTGCCAGCCCTGTGTCTCAGCCGTGCCAGCCTACTCGTCTGAGTTTCAGCCGTGCTCTTCTGCCAGTCCTCCCTGATGCCCGCACCTGTCCTAGTGTTCCTGTTCTCCAAGTGGGATCAGCAGCCACCGCCAGACACCACCCTGGAGTAGCACCTGGCAGCTGCCTGCTGCACAAGCCTGACTCCACCATCAGAGGCTCCAGTGAAAACCCAGGCAGCTGTCATAGTTACGCCCCTTCCAGGGTAGTCTGGTTTGTGGCACAGTGAGGCCTCGAACCCCCAGAGCTCACGCCCACCAGTCAGGGCGTGAGCGTGACAGTTTGACAGCGGCACACTTTGCCAACCAAATTTCCCAGGCAGGCGATTACCTGGTACAACCATTTTTGGATACGGCCGGTTGTGCAGCTCAGTCAGCAGCCAATACCATCTCTATCAGAAGATCTTTATAGCTAAGAGAGTGGAAGGCAGACTCTGCATCAAAAAAGTCTCTCACCTCCCTTCCTTATCAAGCCGGTTGTTTATTCAGAGAAAAGCTGGATCAGATCATTTTGGATACTACGGGAGGAAAGGGTAAATTCCTTCCCCAACAGAGACTTAGGCGTCCCTTTCGGAGACAGCAACAACTCCATTTCTGTTCCTTTCGCTCCACTCCAAGCTGGGCCACTACCACTACTTTGTCCGATTCAGGACATTCTCCACAAAGAGATGGAGGAACTCAGGTCTCGTACAGGCCTAACCAGCAGTCGAAGTCTCGACCCAAACAGTAGAGGCCTAAAGGTACCGTTACACTAAACGACTTACCAACGATCACGACCAGCGATACAACCTGGCCGTGATCGTTGGTAAGTCGTTGTGTGGTCGCTGGGGAGCTGTCACACAGACAGGTCTCTCCAGCGACCAGCGATCAGGGGAAAGACTTCGGCATAGTTGAAACTGTCTTCAACGATGTCGAAGTCCCTGGGTAACCAGGGTAAACATCAGGTTACTAATTGCAGGGCTGCGCTTAGTAACCCGATATTTACCCTGGTTACCATTGTAAAAGTAAAAAAAAAAAAAAACAGTACATACTCACATTCCGATGTCTGTCACGTCCCCCGACGTCAGCTTCCCGCACTGACTGTCAGCGCCGGCCGTAAAGCAGAGCACAGCGGTGACGTTACCGCTGTGCTCTGCTTTACGTCTGGCGCTGACAGTCAGTGCGGGAAGCTGACAGCGGGGGACTTGACAGACATCGGAATGTGAGTATGTACTTTTTTTTTAACTTTTACAATGGTAACCAGGGTAAATATCGGGTTACTAAGCGTGGCCCTGCGCTTAGTAACCCGATATTTACCCTGGTTACAAGTGAACACATCGCTGGATCGGCATCACACACGCCGATCCAGCGATGACAGCGGGTGATCAGCGACCAAAAAAAGGTCCTGATCATTCCCCAACGACCAACGATCTCCCAGCAGGGGCCTGATCGTTGGTCGCTGTCACACATAACGAGATCGTTAGCGGGATCGTTGCTATGTCACAAAAAGCGTGACGTTGCAACGATATCGTTAACGAAATCGTTATGTGTGAAGGTACCCTAAGGGACCTAGGTCCCAGAGATTTCCTCACGCTGACTATCAGCGCCATCCGGTCGACATCGACCGGGTAGGCGGCCGCCTACTTTTTTCGTCAGGTCTGGCTTTCCGTCGTCTCCGACGAGTGGGTCAGAGATCTGGTGTCGTCTGGATTCAAAATCGACTTTGCTACGTGCCCCCCTTCACGTTTCCTTCCCTCCCGTCCTCCTTCAGAAGCAAGAGCAAGCGCGTTCTCCAGGGCCATAGACTCATTGCGTCACAATGGCGTTATTTTCCCTGTCCCAGAAAGTGAAAAGTTTCAGGGTTTCTATTAAAACCTTTCCGTCGTCTCAAAAGAAGTATGGAAAGGTGAGACCCATACTAGACCTTAAACTTCTAAACAAGTTTGTCAAGATCCGTCATTTCCGCATGGAATTTCTGCAATCAGTTATCTCTTCTCTGGAAGAATGGGAATTTTTGGTCTCCATCGACATCCGAGACGCTTACTTACACATTCCAATCTTTCCCCCTCACCAGAGATTCCTGCGCTTTGCCATTCGCGAACAGCACTTCCAATTTACGGCCCTACCCTTCTGCCTTGCTCCTGCCCCCAGAGTGTTCACAAAGGTCATGGTGGCTGTCATGTCCATCCTGCACTCTCGGGGCGTGATCGTTCTGCCCTATCTAGACGACCTGTTGATCAAAGGTCCGTCCTTCAACGACTGCGCGGAGTCCGTACGCATTACTTGCGATGCACTTTCTCGCCTGGGCTGGCTGATAAACTTAAGCAAATCCTCTCTGGTCCCAGCCCAGAAGATCTCCTTTCTAGGAATGTCCTTGGACTTGTCTCGGGGGTTGGTAATTCTCCCTCCAGATAAAGTCTTAGCCCTTCAACAAGGAGCCCAAGCGCTTCGTCAGTCGACCCCTCACTCCATCCAGTTTGCAATGAGGGTACTAGGAAAGATTGTGGCCGCAATGGAAGCGGTCCCCTTTGCGCAACTGCACCTTCATCTCCTTCAACATGCCCTTCTGGCAGCTTGGGACAGAAACCCTTTCTCCGCTTATCCCTGCAGGTCAAACAGACTCAGGCGGTGGACATTGAACTCTTCCATCAACCCAGGGAAGTCCTTTCTACCCGTTCAATAGCTAGTGGTGACTACCGATGCCAGTCTTTCAGGCTGGGGAGCAGACTTCTGCCACCACACTGCTCAGGGCCTCTTGTCAATTTGGGAATCAAAGCTACCGATCAACGTTCTGGAGATCCGTGCTATTCGTCTAGCCCTGCAGCACTTCCATTATCTTCTGGTGGATCACCCCATCTGTATCCAATCAGACAATGCCACTGCTGTGGCATACTTCAACCATAAGGGGGTACCCGCAGCAGGACGGCCATGTCCGAGGTAATTCACATCCTTTGATGGGCAGAGAACAACCACTGTCATCTCAGCGCTACACATTCCAGGAGTGGAAAACTGAACGGCGGATTTCCTCAGTCGTCAGGGTCTCACTTCGGGGGAGTGGGAGCTCCATCCGGAAGTCTTCTCCCAGATTTGTCTTTGCTGGGGATCCCAGACGTGGACCTCATGGCGTCCAGACTGAATGCCAAGGTTCCCCAGTTTATAGCGAGGTCTCGAGATCCAAGAGCCATAAGTGTCGACGCCCTGGTTCTTTCATGGTACCAATTCCGCCTTTCCATACATTTTTCCTCCTCTCCCATTACTCCCCAGAATAATCAGAAAAATTAAGGCGGAAGGAGTAAGTGATCCTGGTTGCTCCGATTGACCTCGCCACATGTAGTTTGCAGAGTTGGTACGCCTCATCGCAGACATACCCTGGAGACTGCTGGATCGGCCAGAGCTGCTCTCCCAGAGCCCCATCTACCACCAGAACTCAGGGGCTCTGTGTTTAACGGCATGGATGTTGAATCCTGGGTCTTAACCCAGCCAGGATTTTCTCATCAAACAGGTCATTTCCACCATGGTTAGTGCCCGTAAACCCTCATCGGTACGCATTTACCATCGTACTTGGAAGACATTTTTTGCTTGGTGCAGGGATCGTTGTCTTTCTCCTCTTGTCTTCTCAGTCCCCACCATTTTAGAGTTTTTACAGGTCGGTCTGGACTCCAGGCTGGCACTCTGCTCTCTCAAGGGCCAAATCTCTGCTCTGGCAGTCTTATTTCAGAGACGCATCGTGTCAAGACTCCAGGTTAAGACTTTTCTTCAAGGGGTGTCACATGTTACTCCTCCCTATCGCATACCTTTAGAGCCTTGGGACCTCAACTTGGTGCTAAGTGTCCTTCAGTAATCGCCCTTTGAACCGCTTCAGGACATTTCGCTGGTCTTTCTGTCCTGGAAGGTTGCCTTCCTTGTGGCGATCACATCGATCAGACGAGTTTCGGAATTAGCTGCCTTATCCTGCCGGGCGCCTTTCTTTAATTTCCATCAGGGCAAGGTTGTCCTCAGGTTGTCGCTTTCCTTTTTTTACCAAAGGTCATTTCGTCCTTCCTTCTTAGCGAGGACATTGTTCTTCCTTCCTTTTGTTCGGCTCCTGTTCACAAACTTGAAAGAGCTCTTCACACTCTAGACCTAGTCAGAGCTCTGCGAAGGTACGTCTCAAGGACGGCATCCTTCAGAAGAACTGATGCCCTGTTTGTTCTCCCGGATGGTCGCAAGAAGGGTCTTGCCGCTTCTAAGGCCACGATAGCCAGGTGGATTCGTTCCACCATTTAGGAGTCAGAAGTCAGCCCATCCCATCGGGGATCACAGCACACTACACTCGAGCAGTGGGGGCATCTTGGGCTATTCGGCATCAGGCGACAGCAGAGCAGGTCTGTAAAGCTGCGACTTGGTCCAGTTTACAATATTCGCTCTCGGGCTTCAGCGGATGCGAGTCTGCGCAAAAGAATTCTGCAGGCAGCTTGGAACACATTTAGGCAGTTGTTGCATGAAGCCTAATCCTTTCTGTTGTTCGCACCCAGGGACTGCTTTGGGATGTCCCATGGTCTGTGTCCCCCCCAATGAGGCGAAGGAGAAACAGGGATTTTTGTGTACTCACACTAAAATCCTTTTCTCAGAGCCACTCCTTGGGGGACACAGCACCCACCCTGTTAGCCAAATGGCTTATGTGGATTTTGCCTGTTCTTGTAAGTTGACATGTTGTGCTCTTCTATGTCGTTACCATTTGTTCCTACTGCTTTTGCACCAAACGTTCTCAGAGAGCCAACAGGAGGGTGTATACTGCAGTGAAGGAGCTAACTCTTTTTGTGTTAACTTAGTGTCAGCCTCCTAGTGGCAAGCAGCGTACAACCCATAGTCAAGAACTATGGTCTGTGTCCCCCAGTGAGTGGCTCGGAGAAAAGGATTTTACGGTGAGTACACAAAAATCCCTGTTCTGTGCCATAAACCTTGTATAAATAACATGTTACCTCTTATTGTGTGTTTATTCAATACCAAATTTTTTTAAGTTACTTTTGCAGAGTAAGGCTATGTGCACTTCTTGCGTTTTTTCGCTGTTTAAGCGCTTACTAAACGCATCCCAATATTTCTCCTTCGCCTCATTGGGGGAAACAGGACCATGGGTGTTATTCTGCTTCCTCTAGGAGGACACTATGCAAATACACAAAGAGATTAACTCCTTCTCTGCAGTATACACCCTCTGCTGGCTCTACCCTGAACCAGTTCTTGCTTAGTGTCTGTAGAAGGCACTAGGGTCTGGCTTCAGACGCCAACTTTATTATTTTAATTTTTTACTTTTTTCCTAAGGATTGAAGGGGCGACGGGGTCTTTCAAGGTCCCGATCTCCCAAAATCATCAACAGGCGGGAACGCGGAGTGTCATGTCCCCGTACCCCCACCTGCAGCTCTCCTTAGGGGTGACGGATCCCTTCAATGGGTCTGCTCTCCCCACACCTACAACGGACGGGAACATGGGGTGTCGCCCCCACGTACCCCCTTCCGGAGCCAGGCCTTCAGCCGGACAGCCTTCCCCGTGCCAAAGGATTACCTCAGGTAACAGGTTTCCATCGGCATCCGTGCGACACCCCTGCACCACCACTGCAGAAAGTGGAAGGTGCCAGATGGCAAATGAGCCCTCTCCACCTCCCTATCAAAGGGATGGTGGATTGAGGATGAGCTGCCTGGCCCAGCCTCACAGCTTTCTCCAGCGCAACCTTGGCTCTGCTGCATCTGGCCTGTGAGCAGCGCAGTGTCGGGCAAAAAGGGAGGCTCTCCTAGGGATCGTCCGTTGCCCTCAGAGGGATCGATGCCCGTGGCTCCCAAATCGTGTTGTATCCACGCCTTCGAGCTGTCACCGAGTCTGCCCCCGCTAATTTTGCCCCTGGCTTCTGTCCTGGATAGTACTAACTCCGCCCACCCGGCTGACTCCGCCCAGACAAGTGCTTTGGCTGCTTTTGCTCCCTGGCTTTGACTCTGCCCACACTTCTGGCGCTTCTCGAAAAGAAAGCGAGAAAAAATAATTTCGAAGGATCGGGTAGTGATTAGTGATGAGCGAATATACTCGTTACTCGAGTATTTTTTTGTGCTCGGAGTTTGTCTTTAGCGCCGCAGCTGAATGATTTACATCTGTTAGCCAGCATAAGTACATGTGGGGGTTGCTAGGGAATCCCCACATGTACTTATGTTGGCTAACAGATGTAAATCATTCAGCTGCGGCAAGAAAAACTAAATTTCTGAGCACTAAAAAATACTTGGACCCCCGAGCATGCTCGAGAAATCTCGAGTAACTAGTATATTCGCTCATTACTAGTAGTGATGGTTACAAGGTTCCCCTTGAGTAAATGTGCATGAAACGCCCCACTACCAGAGATATGGGCATGTGCGATTAGCTACTTTACAGTGCTGCAGACCAGCAAAATCATCCACATGTGCAGGTGGATGCTGGAATATATTAGGCCATCCAATGGTGTTGCTTGCCCATAATGTGCAACACTGGACTCAAGCCCGCCGCCACCGCTGTGCTTTTTTCGCTGCACTTTTTTTGTCGGAGGCTGGTCTTCCAAGAGGCGTTGGCACCACCGCACTTGTCATTTCTGACTGCAGACACCATTACTCTGCTTACATCGTGGTGCAGACTGCCATCTCTGCAGGCACGGACACAGGACCGGTGGCTGTTGTTTACTCGTTATGTACTACGTGTAATGCCCCACTATCTCGGAGGCACCCCACTGCAAGAGGCACCCCACTGCAATCTGCAGCCTGCGACTATTCATGCTCACAGGAGCCCCCCTGCTAATGCCGACCCTAGTGGACCTAATCCACCCGAATGGGCCTTGTCCCTGGCGAAGTCCCTGTCTCCCCTGGCTAAGGCTACAAGATCCTTCCGTGATTCCTCCTTAAGTCACGGCATCCGTTTACCTTGCGAAGAAGCCCCCTCTACCATTCGAGATTCTTCCTTGGATAGGGCCCGGACAGCAAATGTCTCTGTAGCTCGTCCCCCAGGCATTCTGGTGCCTCGACGTACGCAGGCTGTTTTTCCGCTTCCCATTTCCTCGGGTTTGCAGCGCACGTGTCTCAGAATACAAGTCTGAGGTGTAAGTAGACCCAGACTCGCTAGAGTACAAGGAGTCCCTAGATGCCCTCATTGAAGCGGTTAATAAGGCTCTGAGAGTAGTACGATGAGCCTGAAACAAGTCCTGCTCACACTGGAACCTTCAAAAGGACCAAATGTCCTCGCAGGGTATTTTACCATCCACCTTGAGTTTCTGACATTGTTCTGAGACATAGCAGTCGCCCGAACAAACGATTCTCAAAGCAAAAGCCGCTAGAAGCACGGTACTCCCCTCGTCCCTTCCCTAAGAAAAGAGTGAAAGGAGTCTCCAGCAGTGGATCCTTGCATATCGCGGCTCGCTTCCTAGATTTCATGGTCTTCGTCCGACGGCTCGTCTATTAAACCCCCAACAGACCGTCAGATTGACAATCTTGCGTGGTCAGTCTTTGAGGCTGCTGGAGTAGCACTCTTCCCCCTCCTTTGCCATCACCTGGGTGGCCAGAGAGCTGGTGGCCTGGTCTGAGAACTCTAGCAAAGACCAGTCAAGACAATAACCTACCTCCCTAGGTGGTCAGTCTTGCTTAACAAATTGCCCGGGCCGGAGATTATGTGGTACATGCACCCCTAGATGCAGCTAACTGTGCTGCTCTTATAGCTGCAAACGCAATTACCATCAGGAGAGCCCTATAGCTCCGGAAGGGGCAAGCAGATTCCGCTTCTCTAGCTTCCCTCCGTACCAGAGCGGATGTCTATTACGCTACTGGAGGAAAGAACAAGTTCAGTCGGCCCTTTCGAAGCCAACAACAGGTGCGCTTCAGGCCTTTTCGCAGTAATGCAGGCCGGTCATCCGCAACCCTTCCTCCAGGTCAGCTCGTCCCCCGCGAAGGAACTGGGATTCACAACCTTCATTCAAGCCCCTCCTATTCCTGAAAACACAGACCTTCACTGTCTGGACCCAAGGGTACCCCTTCCCGCTAGTTTCTCTTCTCACTGACTCATTGCAGTATCTGGAACACACGGACGGGGTAGGTGTCCGTCTACCCCTGTTTGTCCAGGTCTGGCTGGCGGTCGTTCTCGACCAATGGGTCAGAAATCTGGTGTCTTCCGGAGACAGAATGGAATTCGTCTTGCCCTCGCCAACACGTTTCTTCCGGTCTTCCAAAAAAAAAAAAAAAATTGTATCATTAAACCCCAACTATCATAGCAGTCTATTGCAGGGTTGTTGATGGTGTCAGACTGTTTCTCGGTAAACATCTTTGATACCTTAGTCAAAATTGACACCTCCAATGTACAATTGTGCTCAAAAGTTTAGATACCCCGGCAGAATTTTTTCTTTCTTGGCTCTTTTCTTTCCAGAGAATATGAATAACAACAAAAAAGATTCTCCACTCATGGTTACTGGTTGGGTGAAGTCATGTATTGTCAAACTCCTGTGTTTTCTCTCTTTAAATCATAATGACAACCCAAAACATCCAAATGACCCTGATCAAAATTTCACATACCCTGGTGATTTTGGCCTGATATCATGCACAGAAGTTGACAAAAATGTGTTTGAATGGCTACTAAAGGTAACATCCTCACGTGTGACCTGTTTGCTTGTAATCAGTGTGTGTGCATGAAAGCTAAGTGAGTTTCTGAGATCCAGACAGACTCTTGCATCTTTCATCCAGCCACTGATGTTTCTGGTTTGTGAGTCGTGGGGAAAGCAAAAGAATGGTCAACGGATCTGTGGAAATAGGTAGTTGAACTGTATAAAACAGGATATGAATACTAAAAGATATCCAAGGAATTGATAATGCCAGTCAGCAGCGTTCAAACTGTGATTAACAAATGGAAATTCGGGGGCTCTGTAAAAACAAAACCACGGTCAGGTAGACTAACAAAAATGTCGTCCACAACTGCCAGGAACATTGTTCGGGATGCAAAGAAAAACCCAGAAATAACATCAGCTGAAATACAGGAGTCTCTGAAAACTGGCTGTTTGGCTGTTTCAAGATGCACAATAAGGAGGCACTCTGTGCAAATACCACAAAGTATATCGCCTACAATACGCAAAACAGCAGAGATAAGCCTCAAAACTCCTGGAACAAGGTAATTTGGAGTAATGAGACCAAAATTTAATTTTTTGCCCACAGCCATAAACGTTACATGAGAAGTTAATAAGGCCTATGATGAAAGGAACACCATTCCTTCTGAAAAGCACGGAGGTGGATCGCTGATGTTTTGGGGATGTGTGAGCTACAAAGGCACAGGAAACTTGGTCAAAGTTGATAAAAATGAATGCAGCTAGTTATCAGCAAATACTGCAGGCAAATTTGCACTTATCAGCCCGGAAGCTGCGTATGAGACGTACTTGGACCTTCCACCATGACAACGATCCAAAATGCAAGGCCAAGCCGACCTGTCATTGGCTACAGCAGAGCAAAGTGAAGGTTCTGGAGTGGCCATCTCAGTTTCCTGACCTCAATATCATTGAGCCACTCTAGGGGAAGATCTCAAGCGCGCAGTTTATGCTAGACAGCCCAGGGATTTACAGGAACTGGAGGCTTTTTGCCAAGAAGAGTGGGCAACTTTACAATCTGAGACAATTAAAGAACCTCATCCACAACTGCCACAAAAGACTTCAAGCTGTCATTGATGTTAGAGGTGGCAATACACGGCATTAAGAAATGGGGGTATGTGAACTTTTTTTATCAGTGTCATTTGGATGTTTTTAAATCAGAATGACAACCCAAAAATTAAAACACAGTAGTTTGACAATAAATGGCTTCACTCAACCACAAATCATGAGTGGAGAAAACGTTTTAGAGTTATCATTCATATTCTCTGAAAAAAAAGCCTAAGAAAGCAAAAATTCTGCCAGGGTATGTAACCTTTTGAGCCCAACTGTATATGTGGTCACCATGACATACGGTTAAATAAATTTGTAGAAACTACTGCAGTGGCTGAAGAGTTAAGATATCCCTATCTCCTTAAATTGAATAGCAAAGTATCACACTACCTATTTTTATATTGTAGATATCATGAAAATAAAGGGTATATAGTAATGTATTGTGGATGTTCTACAAGCCAAATGCATTGTCTATTGTAAGCTGTTGTGAAAAATTTGGAGTTTTATTTTCAACTAGTTATACTACCCGGCTTCGCCCGGGTTAATAACTGCTGTTAGCAAAATAGAATATGTTAACAAAAATTTATTCTGCACACAAAAAACACAAAACAAATAGAAATGTAATTATTAAAAGGCAAAAACTAAGTTCATTGGTTCTTGAGGAAGCAGCTCTTGTTCTCTTGTCTGCAAGACTCACTTCCCTCTCCTCAGAAAGTTCATTGGCTCTTGAGGAAGCAGCTGCTGTTCTCATGTCATCCTTGTTTCTCGGTCTTCACATTTTTCATTGGCCCGTAATGCAGTTTTTCTTTTCGCATCAGCTGATATTCGTGCCATAGAGTTCCTTTTTTTATGAGGTATTATTGTGGTAAAAATAGTCTGTAACTGGCAGTTTCTATACCCTCTCACATAGAGGTAATGTGATTGACATCAGCCTTTCCACCAACTCACCCTAACTGACATGCTATTACCTTACACAAGCTTTGTTATACTGAGAATGTCCTTTGTTGCCTATATTAATCAATCAGAGCTCAGATTAATTAACTGTAAAAAAAAAAAATAGAAGCTGAGCTGTGATTGGTTGCTATTGGCAGCCTGATAAATTCCCAGCCAACAGGAAGACCCTCCCCCCTGGCAGTATATACTCGCTCACACAATAGACAGGTCATGTGACTGACAGCTGCCGCATTTCCTATATGGTACATTTGTTGCTCTTGTAGTTTGTCTGCTTATTAATCAGATTTTTATTTTTGAAGTATAATACCAGACTTGTGTGTGTTTTAGGGCGAGTTTCATGTGTCAAGTTGTGTGTGTTGAGTTGCGTGTGGCGACATGCGTGTAGCAACTTTTTGTGTCGAGTTGCATGTGTCAGGTTAGTGTAGCAAGTTGTGTGCAGCAAGTTTTGCGCATGGCGAGTTTTATGTGTGGTGCGTTTTGAGTATTTGCAAGTTTTGTGTGAGGCAATTTTTGCATGTGTTGCAACTTTTGTGCATGTGGCAATTTTTCCGCCTGTGCAAGTTTTGCGTGTGGTGAGTTTTGCATGAGGTGAGTTTTGCACGTGTGGCTAGTTTTGCGTGAGCCTAGTTTTGCAATGAGCGAATTTTGCGCGTGGCGTGTTTTGAGTGGCAACTTTTGTGTTTTGACTTTTATGTGGCGAGGTTGGTGTGTGTGTGGTGAAATGTGTGCTGAGGGTGGTATATGTGTTCAAGCACGTGGTAGTGTGTGGCGCATTTTGTGTGTGTGTGTGTGTGTGTGTGTGTTCATATCCCCGTGTGTGGCGAGTATCCCATGTCTGGGCCCCACCTTAGCAACTGTACAGTATATACTCTTTGGCGCCATCGCTCCCATTCTTTAAGTCCCCCTTGTTCACATCTGACAGCTTTCAATTTGCCTCCAACACTTTTCCTTTCACTTTTTCCCCATTATGTAGATAGGGGCAAAATTAAACTTGTACATTTCAATAATTGGCATCTATGCTGCAGCCATCTGCTGTCCATTACAAATGTGGACATGTGAATTTGTCTAATCTAAGATTAAAAAGTCTTTGAGTACAATATAACTCCTCCCACACAAACACATCCCAACCTTTTTGGGAACTTCAGTGCTAATATCGTTGTTACGATATTGTTACTGACGAAGCCACAGGCGTGGTGAAACGCGCGTTGAGGTGATCTAGTGCGGGTCGGACATTTGGCCAAACATGACCGCAGGTAATATTTACTATTTGATGGTCTAGGCCGTTTTCCATTTCATCTTGGTTACATTTATTTATGATTTTGTGTTATATTGATAGCGGCACTCTGGGCTGATGGACGCTCTTTCATGCCACTTTATTGTTTGGGCACTTCTTATATAAGCGCTACCATACACCTATATAGTATCCTGTGTCATTTTTTTAGGTCTGTTTTTTGCCCCGGTGTTTTGTTCCTGTTATGTCTCTTTACTTGCTGACACCACTTTACAGATGGGTTGTTCCCATCTGACATGTACTCTCTTCTATGTGGATTATTGTATTCTTACTTTTGTATTGTTATCCTAATTAATAAATGATATTTATATTGGAAATCTCACCTCCAACTGTTTCTCAATTGGTTTCTAATATCGTTGTTGCATGAAAGATTGTGATGACCCTCAGGCCATACTTTACCGTGCTTTCTGATTGTTCAAACAGTAATGTTCATATATTACACAGATAGTTTTCCTGCAGCAGTCTTATCGGCATGAGATACTTTCCCTGCAATACATGGGTGTCCTGTATAAATTGCCTATGAGAAGCATGTATGAGTGCTGTCCAGTGTTCACATGCAGGGGAAAAATGACCTATTTTTCACTCATGTGAAACCTGTCTTGGACAGCATTGCTATTTCTGTACCATATGTTTGAAAGTAATTTGGTTTACTTAATTTAAAAAATAAATAAATAAATATTTCTTGTGCACTATGTGCAGTTCAGTTTTTCAATAGTGTGTAAATGAATTACCGTATGTTGTTGAAGGACAATAGTCCAGTGGTACGAAGACTGTAAAATAAGCTGTATATTTTGTTGTGCTCGTGTTAAGCATTTATAATACCTAATATGTTCAGTTTATTCCTCCTATGTTAAATGTTGTACAGTGATAATTTTTTCTCGCACTAAAACGTGTTTGCTTTTTTTTTTTCTTCAAAACTCCTAACATTAATTATGCACCTCTTTCAAAAGTACTTCTGGTTAGCTAGAATGGAATAATTTCCAGATCATGTCTCCTTATTTCTTAAAAGGGAACCTGTCATCAGGTTTTATTAAACTGCTGTGAGCATGTTATGTACCTTCTAATTGGGATTCTAATGATCTCTGCCATACACCCCTGCCACCTGGTATACCAATAAAACTTATCACCATACAGTAAGTGGTGTATAAAGTTCATCTTTAGCATTGTGCCAGGCTGCAAGGACGCAGAGAACCAATAGTTAAGATTCTAACTAGGACTAATATAATGTGCTGCCAGCAGTTTAATAAGGGGGTAAACCTGACATTCTGCAGATCGGTGATGGTTCGGGTCCTGAGATCCCCATCGATTGCTCAAATAGCCATTCTGACACATGCAACTTGCCAGACAGATGTGCTCAACTTCTAAGAATGAGCTTCTTTAGAGCTATATCTTGGTTCAGTAGAACCTCAGACCACGTTATGGATAGTGGAGTAAGGGCTCCTAACCTAATCTGGCAAAACCAAATTCTGTATTTTTATCTTTTTGTTGACTAGCATGAATATATAGAAAATGGTTTAATTTGTGACATGTTTCATTTTTAAAGATGGTGATACCAGTGCAACAGAAAGTTGCGATGAAGTTCCTATGGAGCTGTATACTGCTTGTCAGCACACACCTACAACTCTTACTCTTACTGCCACCAGAGTAACAAAAGTCAATGACAAAAAAAGAAAGAAAAGCGGAGAAAAGGAACAAAATGCAAAGTCCAAAAAGGTAAGCATTTAAACTTAAAATATTGGTTTCTTACATTACTTTTTATTTCTCGAAAATTTACAACTTTGAATTTTAGGACCTTTTAATCCAGATAGTCACACCACACAAAATGGTTAATAACATTTACCTTATTTTTACCTTACACGAACACTATTTCTCAAATGTTGTTTTATTTTGTTAGGATGATAGAAGGTTAGAATAAAACTTTAAAAGAATTGTTGCAAAAGTTTTAAAGGAAATTTACAAAACTTATTTTTTTTTATTTTTAGAAACCTATTCAGTCTTTAATTGGTCAAATGTGTTGACCGATTCCCATCTAATCTTTTAACCCCTTCATGACCTTGGGATTTTTTGTTTTTCCGTGTTCGTTTTTCGCACCCCTCCTTCCCAGAGCCATAACTTTTTTATTTTTCCGTCAATTTGGCCATGTGAGGGCTTTTTTTTTGCGGGACGAGTTGTACTTTTGAATGACATCATTGGTTTTAGCATGTCGTGTACTAGAAAACTTGAAAAAAATTCCAAGTGCGGTGAAATTGCAAAAAAAGCGCAATCCCACACTTGTTTTTTGTTTGGCTTTTTTGCTAGGTTCACTAAATGCTAAAACTGACCTGCCATTATGAGTCTCCAGGTCAGTGCGAGTTCATAGGACCCCTAACATGACTAGGTTTTTTTTTTTTACCTAAATGGTGAAAAAAAATTCCAAACTTTGCTAAAAAAAAAAAAAAAATTTGCGCCATTCTCCGATACTCGTAGCGTCTCCATTTTTCGTGATCTGGGGTCGGTTGAGGGCTTATTTTTTGCGTGCCGAGATGACGTTTTTAATGATAGCATTTTGGTGCAGATACGTTCTTTTGATCGCCCGTTATTGCATTTTAATGCAATGTCGCGGTGACCAAAAAAACAATTCTGGCATTTCGAATTTTTTTTCTCGCTACGCCGTTTAGCGATCAGGCTAATGCTTTTTTTTTAATTGATCGGGCGATTCTGAACGCGGCGATACCAAATATGTGTAGATTTGATTTTTTTTTTTTTTATTGATTTATTTTGATTGGGGCGAAAGGGGGGTGATTTAAACTTTTATTTATTTATTTTTTTTTTTTCACTTTTTTTTTTTACTTTTTTTTTTTAACTTTTGCCATGCTTCAATAGCCTCCATGGGAGGCTATAAGCAGGCACAGCACGATCGGCTCTGCTACATAGCAGTGATCTGCTGATCGCTGCTATGTAGCAGAAAATCAGGTGTGCTGTGAGCGCCGACCACAGGGTGGCGCTCACAGCTACCGGCGATCAGTAACCATAGAGGTCTCAAGGACCTCTATGGTTACTATTCTGAAGCATCGCCGACCTCCGATCATGTGACGGGGGTCGGCAATGCCGTCTTTTCCGGCCGCCCGGCCGGATGCGGTAGTTAAATGCCGTTGTCTGCGTTTGACAGCGGCATTTAACTAGTTAATAGGCACGGGCAGATCGCGATTCTGCCCGCGCCTATTACGGGCACATGTCAGCTGTTCAAAACAGCTGACATGTCCCGGCTTTGATGCGGGCTCACCGCCGGAGCCTGCATCAAAGCGGGGCTTCTGACCTCGGACATACTATCCCGTCCGAGGTCAGAAAGGGGTTAATATGGGCATACAGGTCATAGACTGCTGGGGAGTGTGATATCTGTATATCTAATATCAGATGCCTTGTTGCTGTTATATCATCTTTTATCACTTTATACAAGTGACCTCTTCCAGGCTCTGCCTGGAAGATAACTACCTCCAGTGCTCATTTTACATGTAGGTGTCGTTGCCTGTGTGTGACATGTAACGAACACAGAACAAGAGAAATTAAATTTGTCTTCTTGCAAACACGTTTTTTTGTTTCTCTGAGCTCTGCTTTATTGTAATAAAGAGGAGCCTACAGATGTCAGGTATAAACACATACCGCTCTGCAGTGAGATTAGGAGACGAGAGCGGCCATCACTGGTAACCATTACACATCAAATTGGTAACTCTCCCTTCATGTAAAATAAGCTCTGGAGGCAGAGTTATCTTCCACGCAGCGTCCTCCCCAGAGGATGGAAGATTTCACTTATATAAAGTGATAAAAGATGATTTCTCAGCAACAGGGCATCTGATATGAGACATACAGGCATCACTCTCCTCAGCAGTCTATAAGCTATATGACCATATTAATAGTTTAGCTAGATCAAATGTGGTGACAGATTCCCTTTAAAGGGAACCTGTCAGCAGTATTCTGCTCAGTAAGCTTCAGACACTGCCAGGTTGATGCCGTTATACTGATTAAAATTATACCTTTTGTTGATGAAATCCGTTTGTTGGTTGTTTAATCTTTATTTGTAGCTTTCAGTTAATAAGATTCTGGTGCTTCGTGGTGGCCTGTGGGCGGGGCGGCCTGTAGTGCTCTGCTTACATATGCATCTATATGGGCTTATGAAAGGTCACTGATCCTTCAGTCACCTGCCCCCTATTTTACATACTGAATATACCATGGCAGGTGTTAAGAAAAAAAATTACATTGAACAAAATGGAGGTGGCACCTGTGCAGTATCATGTAAAGCATAATGCCTATATTGCCTGATAGAGAAAAAAAATTACCTTTCAGAAAAATGGTGGCGATGCCTGCGCAGTAGCATCTATCGAGTTCTGATAGATGCTACTGTGCTGGTGCCATTTTGTTTGAAAAAAAAATAAAAATTTGGCGGCGCTTGCACAGTAGCATCTATCAGAACATGAATGATGCTACTGTATATGCGCCGAAGCCCTTTTAATGAAGGCAATTTTTTTTTTTTGTAATCCAACAATATTATAGGCATAATGCTTTACGTGCTACTGCGCAGGCACCGCTGCCAGCACCATTTTGCTCAATGTAATTTTTTTTTCCTAAAAAAAAACAAACAAAAAAAAACCCATAGTATATGCAGTATGTAAAATAGAGGGCAGGTCACTGAAGGATCAGTGACCTGTCAGAAGCCCTTACAGATGAACATGTAAGCAGAGCACCACATAAAGCGCCCCACCCCCACCAGGCCCACCGGAGCACCAGAATCTAATTAACTGAAATATAGATTAAACAACAACCACAAGATGGATTTCATCAACCAAGTTTATAGCAACTTTGGGAGACCTATAACCCAAAAGTGATATTTTAACCCCTTTCTGACATGGGACGTACTATCCCGTCGAGGTGGGGTGGGCCCCCATGACCACGGACGGGATAGTACGTCCAGCGCGATCGGCGGCGCTCACGGGGGGAGCGCCGCCGATCCCGGCCGGGTGTCAGCTGTTTATCGCAGCTGACATCCGGCACTATGTGCCAGGAGCGGTCACGAACCGCCCTCGGCACATTAACCCCTGGCACACCGCGATCAAAGATGATCGCGATGTGCCGGCGGTATAGGGAAGCTTCCCGCAGGGAGGGGGCTCCCTGCGGGCTTCCCTGAGCCCCCCGCAGCAACGCGATGTGATCGCGTTGCTGCGAGGGTCTCACCTCCCTCCCTGCTTCCTCCAGCCCCGGATCCAAGATGGCCGCGGATCCGGGTCCTGCAGGGAGGGAGGTGGCTTCACAGAGCCTGCTCAGAGCAGGCACTGTGAAGGCTGCAACGCTGCAAGTCAGATCAGTGATCTGACAGAGTGCTGTGCACACTGTCAGATCACTTATCTGTGATGTCCCCCCTGGGACAATGTAAAAAAGTAAAAAAAAATTTTTCAAAATGTGTAAAAAAAAATAAAAAATAAAAAAATATATTCCTAAATAATGAAAAAAAAAAAAAAAATATTATTCCCCTAAATACATTTCTTTATCTAAATAAAAAAAAAAACAATAAAAGTACACATATTTAGTATCGCCGCGTCCGTAACGGCCCGACCTATAAAACTGGCCCACTAGTTAACCCCTTCAGTAAACACCGTAAGAAAAAAAAAAAAAAAAACGAGGCAAAAAAAACGCTTTATTATCATACCGCCGAACAAAAAGTGGAATAACACGCGATCAAAAAGGCAGATATAAATAACCATGGTACCGCTGAAAGCGTCATCTTGTCCCGCAAAAAACGAGCCGCCATACAGCATCATCAGCAAAAAAAAAAAAAGTTATAGTCCTGAGAATAAAGCGATGCAAAAATAATTATTTTTTCTATAAAATAGTTTTTATCGTATAAAAGCGCCAAAACATAAAAAAATGATATAAATAAGGTGTCGCTGTAATCGTACTGACCCGAAGAATAAAACTGATTTATCAATTTTACCAAACGCGGAACGGTATAAACGCCTCCCCCAAAAGAAATTCATGAATAGCTGGTTTTTGGTCATTCTGCCTCGCAAAAATCGGACTAAAAAGCGATCAAAAAATGTAACGTGCCCGAAAATGTTACCAATAAAAAAGTCAACTCCTCCCGCAAAAAACAAGACCTCACATGACTCTGTGAGCCAAAATATGGAAAAAATATAGCTCTCAAAATGTGGTAACGCAAAAAATATTTTTTGCAATAAAAAGCGTCTTTCAGTGTGTGACGGCTGCCAATCATAAAAATCCGCTAAAAAACCCGCTATAAAAGTAAATCAAACCCCCCCTTCATCGCCCCCTTAGTTAGGGAAAAATTAAAAAAATGTATTTCCATTTTTCCATTAGGGCTAGGGTTAGGGCTAGGTTTAGGGTTTGGGTTAGGGCTAGGGTTAGGGCTAGGGTTAGGGCTAGGGTTAGGGCTACAGTTAGGGTTGGGGCTAAAGTTTGGGTTAGGGCTAGGGTTAGGGCTACAGTTTGGGTTGGGGCTAAAGTTAGGGTTAGGGCTAGGGTTAGGGCTAGGGTTAGGGTTGGGGCTACAGTTAGGGTTGGGGCTAAAGTTACGGTTAGGGTTTAGATTACATTTACAGTTGGGAATAGGGTTGGGATTAGGGTTAGGTGTGTGTCAGGGTTAGAGGTGTGGTTAGGGTTACTGTTGGGATTAGGGTTAGGGATGTGTTTGGATTAGGGTTTCAGTTATAATTGGGGGGTTTCCACTGTTTAGGCACATCAGGGGCTCTCCAAAGGCGACATGGCGTCCGATCTCAATTCCAGCCAATTCTGCGTTGAAAAAGTAAAACAGTGCTTCTTCCCTTCCGAGCTCTCCCGTGTGCCCAAACAGGGGTTTACCCTAACATATGGGGTATCAGCGTACTCAGGACAAATTGGACAACAACTTTTGGGGTCCAATTTCTCCTGTTACCCTTGGGAAAATACAAAACTGGGGGCTAAAAAATAATTTTTGTGGGGAAAAAAAAGATTTTTTTATTTTCACGGCTCTGCGTTATAAACTGTAGTGAAACACTTGGGGGTTCAAAGTTCTCACAACACATCTAGATGAGTTCCTTAGGGGGTCTAGTTTCCAATATGGGGTCACTTGTGGGGGATTTCTACTGTTTAGGTACATTAGGGGTTCTGCAAACGCAATGTGACGCCTGCAGACCATTCCATCTAAGTCTGCATTCCGAATGGCACTCCTTCCCTTCCGAGCCCTCCCATGCGCACAAACGGTGGTTCCCCCCAACATATGGGGTATCAGCGTACTCAGGACAAATTGGACAACAAATTTTGGGGTCAAATTTCTCCTCTTACCCTCGGGAAAATACAAAACTGGGGGCTAAAAAATAATTTTTGGGGGAAAGATTTTTTTTTTTCAATTTTCACGGCTCTGCGTTACAAACTGTAGTGAAACACTTGGGGGTTCAAAGCTCTCACGACACATCTAGATGAGTTCCTTAGGGGGTCTAGTTTCCAAAATGGTGTCAGTTGTGGGGGGTTTCTACTGTTTCGGTACATTAGGGGCTCTGCAAATGCAATGTGACACCTGCAGACCATTCCATCTAAGCCTGCATTCCAAATGGAGCTCCTTCCCTTTCGAGCCCTCCCATGCGCCCAAACAGTGGTTCCCCCCCACATATGGGGTATCAGCGCACTCAGAACAAATTGGACAACAAATTTTGGGGTCCAATTTCTCCTGTTACCCTCGGGAAAATACAAAACCGGGGGCTAAAAAATAATTTTTGTGGGAAAAAAATTTTGTTTTATTTTTACGGCTCTGCATTATAAACTTCTGTGAAGCCCTTGGTGGGTCAAAATGCTCACCACACATGTAGATAAGTTCCTAAGGGGGTCTACTTTCCAAAATGGTGTCACTTGTGGGGGGTTTCAATGTTTAGGCACATCAGTGGCTCTCCAAACGCAACATGGCGTCCCATCTCAATTCCTGTCAATTTTGCATTGAAAAGTCAAACGGCGCTCCTTCCCTTCCGAGCTCTCCCATCTGCCCAAACAGTGGTTTACCCCCACATATGGGGTATCAGCGTACTCAGGACAAATTGTACAACAACTTTTGGGGTCCAATTTCTTCTCTTACCCTTGGGAAAATAAAAAATTGGGGGCGGAAAGTTAATTTTTGTGAAAAAATATGATTTTTTATTTTTACGGTTCTACATTATAAACTTCTGTGAAGCACTTGGTGGGTCAAAGTGCTCACCACACATCTAGATAAGTTCCTTAAGGGGTCTACTTTCCAAAATGGTGTCACTTGTGGGGGGTTTCAATGTTTAGGCACATCAGGGGCTCTCCAAACCAAACATGGCGTCCCATCTCAATTCCAGTCAATTTTGCATTGAAAAGTCAAATGGCGCTCCTTCGCTTCCGAGCTCTGCCATGCGCCCAAACAGTGGTTTACCCCCACATGTGGGGTATTGTCGTGCTCAGGACAAATTGTACAACAATGTTTGGGGTCTATTTTCTCCTGTTACCCTTGGTAAAATTAAACAAATTGGAGCTGAATTAAATTTTTTGTGAAAAAAAGTTAAATGTTCATTTTTATTTAAACATTCAAAAAATTCCTGTGAAGCACCAGAAGGGTTAATAAACTTCTTGAATATGGTTTTGAGCACCTTGAGGGGTGTAGTTTTTAGAATGGTGTCACACTTGGGTATTTTCTATCATATAGACCCCTCAAAATGTCTTCAAATGAGATTTGGTCCCTAAAAAAAAATGGTGTTGTAGAAATGAGAAATTGCTGGTCAACTTTTAACCCTTATAACTCCCTAACAAAAAAAAAATTTTGGTTCCAAAATTGTGCTGATGTAAAGTAGACATGTGGGAAATGTTACTTATTAAGTATTTTGTGTGACATATCTCTGTGATTTAATTGCATAAAAATTCAAAGTTGGAAAATTGCGAAATTTTCATAATTTTCGCCAAATTTCCGTTTTTTTCACAAATAAACGCAGGTACTATCAAAGAATTTTTACCATTGTCATGAAGTACAATATGTCACGAGAAAACAATGTCAGAATCACTGGGATCCGTTGAAGTGTTCCAGAGTTATAACCTCACAAAGGGACAGTGGTCAGAATTGTAAAAATTGGCCCGGTCATTAACGTGCAAACCACCCTTGGGGGTAAAGGGGTTAAAAACTGCAGCCTTCATCATATTCAAAAAGCTGTCCGATTCTTTAACCCTTCTGTTGCTTCTCAGGAATTAATGCAAAGAGCAATGATCGGAATGAAAATGTATTTATTTTTACCACTTTAAAGTGTTGCGAACATCTGAACAGGCCACTTTTGCTGGCTGACTGTAAGGCCATTTGCTTTGGATTTTAATGATGACCATCAAGAACACACAATCGTAATCTCTGGGTGCACACTCTAACCATTTAGATTCTGCTGTCACTATTGACCGCAACATGTAAGAGGTTTAAATGGCCATGGTTTGTGCCGACACCGATTGATTGTTGCAACAGGGTATTGGCTATAATGTACATCTGACATTTTCTTCATTTTCACCCATTAGAGGATTCTGATCTTGTAACTCGGGTCAGTAAAAAAGCATTTTGGTGGTCATTAAAGTGAATCTGTCAGTAGGTGTTTGCTATTTAATAAGATGAGATTAAATATTAAGTGTTCATGGTTATGACCACTGACATAGTGACAGTTAGTTGCTAGTGGTCATAACCTTGGATACCTAAGATCCTGCAATGCCTGCACATGAGGAAAGAAACCCAAGGAATCAGAAAAATTACATTTCTAATTGGAGATATTTGCTGATAATAGTAATTATAAACCTACTACATATTGGGATAGGATCTTGGAGAAGGGAAGACCCCTTTAAAGGCTTCTTGCAGGCCCATGGTGAAAATGGAAGAAACAAAACAATATAATTTGTCTTGATGAAATATTTGTAAAACTTTGAAACACGTTGACTATTAAACAGACTAAACTTGGATCTGCATCCCTTATTCTTTCTACACGATAATGCAGAAATCCATGTCTTCCAGCTTTGCGGATTCCAACAGTGGATCACTTAGATTACTGGGTTCAGCAGTTGTGACACAATCTGAGAATGAGAATCCTGCTGTCTCATGCAAACGTTGCTTATTTGTAATTTACAGATTTAAATCTGAACCATGTGAATTCTTTCACTGTTTTTGCTGCAAAGTTAACTCATACTAATGAGTGAGGATAAAATATGTGGTGCGTTTTTCCTGCCAAGAGATGCATGAATGGTGCAGAAATTTATGCACAAAATATTTAAAGTGCACACACCCTAGGGGTTTAATAATCTTGTGTGCTGAATACTATGAAAAACATTGCTAAGATCACATTTTTTTGTTCATCTTGCTTCACAAAAAATAAAATGGAAAGTGATCCAAATGTGTTTTGTATCCCAAAATGGTACCGTTAAAAACTAAACTCTTGCAAACAGGAAACAGTCAAGGATCTCAGAATGAGAACCAGAAATGTTTAACCCCTTTACCCCCAAGGGTGGTTTGCACGTTAATGACCGGGCCAATTTTTACAATTCTGACCACTGTCCCTTTATGAGGTTATAACTCTGGAACGCTTCAATGGATCCTGGTGATTCTGACATTGTTTTCTCATGACATATTGTACTTCATGACAATGGTAAAAATTCTTTGATAGTACCTGCGTTTATTTGTGAAAAAAACGGAAATTTGGCGAAAATTATGAAAATTTCGCAATTTTCCAACTTTGAATTTTTATGCAATTAAATCACAGAGATATGTCACACAAAATACTTAATAAGTAACATTTCCCACATGTCTACTTTACATCAGCACAATTTTGGAACCAAAATTTTTTTTTTGTTAGGGAGTTATAAGGGTTAAAAGTTGACCAGCAATTTCTCATTTCTACAACACCATTTTATTTTAGGGACCACATCTCATTTGAAGTCATTTTGAGGGGTCTATATGATAGAAAATATCCAAGTGTGACACCATTCTAAAAACTACACCCCTCAAGGTGCTCAAAACCATATTCAAGAAGTTTATTAACCCTTCTGGTGCTTCACAGGAATTTTTTTGAATGTTTAAATAAAAATGAACATTTAACTTTTTTTCACAAAAAATTTAATTCAGCTCCAATTTGTTTTATTTTACCAAGGGTAACAGGAGAAAATGGACCCCAAACATTGTTGTACAATTTGTCCTGAGTATGCCAATACCCCACATGTGGGGGTAAACCACTGTTTGGGCGCATGGCAGAGCTCGGAAGCGAAGGAGTGCCATTTGACTTTTCAATGCAAAATTAACTGGAATTGAGATGGGACGCCATGTTTCGTTTGGAGAGCCCCTGATGTGGCTAAACATTGAAACCCCCCACAAGTGACACCATTTTGGAAAGTAGACCCCCTAAGGAACTTATCTAGAGGTGTGGTGAGCACTTTGACCCACCAAGTGCTTCACAGAAGTTTATAATGTAGAACCGTAAAAAATAAAAAATCATATTTTTTCACAAAAATTATCTTTTCGCCCCCAATTTTTTATTTTCCCAAGGGTAAGAGAAGAAATTGGACCCCAAAAGTTGTTGTACAATTTGTCCTGAGTACGCTGATAGCCCATATGTGGGGGTAAACCACTGTTTGGGCGGATGGGAGAGCTCGGAAGGGAAGGAGCGCCGTTTGACTTTTCAATGCAAAATTGACAGGAATTGAGATGGGACGTCATGTTGCGTTTGGAGAGCCACTGATGTGCCTAAACATTGAAACCCCCCCACAAATGACACCATTTTGGAAAGTAGACCCCCTAAGGAATTATCTAGAGGTGTGGTGAGCACTTTGACCCACCAAGTGCTTCACAGAAGTTTATAATGCAGAGCCGTAAAAATAAAACAAAATTTTTTTCCCACAAAAATTATTTTTTTAGCCCCCAGTTTTGTATTTTCCTGAGGGTAACAGGAGAAATTGGACCCCAAAATTTGTTGCCCAATTTGTCCTGAGTGCGATGATACACCATATGTGGGGGGAGCCACTGTTTGGGCACATGGGAGGGCTCAGAAGGGAAGGAGTGCCATTTGAATGCAGACTTAGATGGAACGGTCTGCAGGTGTCACATTGCATTTGCAGAGCCCCTAATGTACCTAAACAGTAGAAACCTCCCACAAATGACACCATTTTGGAAACTAGACCCCCTAAGGAACTCATCTAGATGTGTTGTGATAGCATTGAACCCCCAAGTGTTTCACTACAGTTTGTAACGCAGAGCCGTGAAAATTAAAAAAAAAAAATCTTTCCCCCCAAAATTATTTTTTAGCCCCCAGTTTTGTATTTTCCCGAGGGTAAGAGGAGAAATTCGACCCCAAAAGTTGTTGTCCAATTTGTCCTGAGTACGCTGATACCCTGTATGTTGGGGGAAACCAACGTTTGAGCGCATGGCAGAGCTCGGAAGGGAAGGAGCGCCATTTGGAATGCAGACTTAGATGGAATGATCTGCAGACGTCACATTGCGTTTGCAGAACCCCTAATGTACCTAAACAGTAGAAACCCCCCACAAGTGACCCCATATTGGAAACTAGACCCCTCAAGGAACTTATCTAGATGTGTTGTGAGAACTTTGAACCCCCAAGTGTTTCACTACAGTTTATAACGCAGAGCCGTGAAAATAAAAAATCCCCTGATGTGCCTAAACAGTGGAAACCCCACAATTATAACTGAAACCCTAATCCAAACACATCCCTAACCCTAATCCCAACAGTAACCCTAACCACACCTCTAACCCAGACACACCCCTAACCCTAATCCCAACCCTATTCCCAACCGTAAATGTAATCTAAACCCTAACTGTAACTTTAGCCCCTACCCAAACTGTAGCCCTAACCCTAGCCCTAGCCCTAACCCTAACCCTAACCCTAGCCCTAACCCTAGCCCTAGCCCTAACCCTAGCCCTAATGGGAAAATGGAAATAAATACATTTTTTTAATTTTTCCCTAACTAAGGGGGTGATGAAGGGGGGTTTGATTTACTTTTATAGCGGGTTTTTTAGCGGATTTTTATGATTGGCAGCCGTCACACACTGAAAGACGCTTTTTATTGCAAAAAATATTTTTTGCGTTACCACATTTTGAGAGGTATAATTTTTCTATATTTTGTTCCACAGAGTCATGTGAGGTCTTGTTTTTTGCGGGACGAGTTGACGTTTTTATTGGTAACATTTTCGTGCACGTGACAGTTTTTGATCGCTTTATATTCCGATTTTTGTGAGGCAGAATGACCAAAAACCAGCTATTCATGAATTTCTTTTGGGGGAGGCGTTTATACCGTTCCGCGTTTGGTAAAATTGATAAAGCAGTTTTATTCTTCGGGTCAGTACGATTACAGCGACACCTCATTTATATCATTTTTTTATGTTTTGGCGCTTTTATACGATAAAAACTATTTTATAGAAAAAATAATTATTTTGGCATCGCTTTATTCTCAGGACTAACTTTTTTATTTTTTTGCTGATGATGCTGTATGGCGGCTCGTGTTTTGCGGGACAAGATGACGTTTTCAGCGGTACCATGGTTATTTATATCTGTCTTTTTGATCGCGTGTTATTCCACTTTTTGTTCGGCGGTATGATAATAAAGCGTTGTTTTTTGCCTCGTTTTTTTTTTTTTTTTTTAACGGTGTTTACTGAAGTGGTTAACTAGTGGGCCAGTTTTATAGGTCGGGCCGTTACGGACGCGGCGATACTAAATATGTGTACTTTTATTGTTTGTTTTTTTTTATTTAGATAAATGTATTTATGGGAATAATGTTTTTTTTTTTTTTTTTCATTATTTTGGAATATTTTTTTTTATTTTTTTTTTACACATTTGAAAATTTTTTTTTTTACTTTTTTACTTTGTCCCAGGGGGGGGACATCACAGATCGGTGATCTGACAGTTTGCACAGCACTCTGTCAGATCACCGATCTGATAGCAGTGCAGGCTGCTTCACAGTGCCTGCTCTGAGCAGGCTCTGTGAAGCCACCTCCCTCCCTGCAGGACCCGGATCCGCGGCCATCTTGGATCCGGGGCTCGAGCAGGGAGGGAGGGAGGTAAGACCCTCGCAGCAACGCGATCACATCGCGTTGCTGCGGGGGGCTCAGGGAAGCCCGCAGGGAGCCCCCTCCCTGCGCGGTGCTTCCCTGCACCGCCGGCACATCGCGATCATCTTTGATCGCGGTGTGCCAGGGGTTAATGTGCCGGGGGCGGTCCGTGACCGCTCCTGGCACATAGTGCCGGATGTCAGCTGCGATAGGCAGCTGACACCCGGCCGCGATCGGCAGCGCTCCCCCCGTGAGCGCCGCCGATCGCGCTGGACGTACTATCCCGTCCATGGTCATAGGGGCCCACCCCACATGGACGGGATAGTACGTCCGATGTCAGACAGGGGTTAAAAATTGTCGTGCAAAAGTAAGAAAAAAAGAGAAATGAATCCTGCAAAATGAACATCATAAAAAGACATGCCAGTATTGCGCATTTTATTTATTATTTATCAAAAGCCTAAAAGTTAGCCATATGTACCCACAAATGATGACAGTGAAAACTGCATATTGTCACAATAAAAATAAGCCCTTGTATTTCTTTTACATAAAAATGTACCGTATTTTTCGCACTGTAAGACGCATCGGACCAGAAGACGCACCTAGGTTTTAGAGGAGGAAATTAGTGGAAAAAAAAAGTGAAGCAAACAATGTGGTCATTTCTGCACTTAAAATTGCTTATACTGGTAAATATGGTCCCTTCATCCCTATCCTGGCATGCATGGCCCTTATCCCCATCATGGTTTATTAATTTCTCTTAAGTATCGGCACAGGTTACCGCCAGCCGCAGCAGGAAGCAGGCGGCTGACAGTGCGCGCTACCGAAGAGCAATGGATACTCACCGTGATCTCCGATGAACACCAGGTGAGTATTCCGGCAGCTGTGCTCTGCTTGTGAGCAGCACATGATGTCCCTGCCATGCACTGCTTACAAGTATTAATCAGCTTGTGGCAACGGAGCAGGACGCTGCGACTGCGAGGGAGCGGAGGAAGGTAAGATTAAAGGTTTGTTTTTTTAAAATCTTTTCTGATGGGGCCATGGATACCAGGACTGGGATGGGGCCAATCAGACCAGCAAGGGGATGGGGCCAATCAATCATGCCAGGATGTCAGGAAGAAATTAATATTCATTTCCCTCCACGCCTAACGGGCGTGGAATGCAGTGCATAGCAGCGGGCACAGGAGTTAGCTGGAGCCGCCAGGTCCTGCCTCTGTGACCCGCTCCCCCTCCAATAGTGCTCCCCCACCTCCTCACCACAGCCAGAGCCGATGTATCTGGACTATTCCTCCACATTTTGGGAGGAAAAAGGTGCGTCTTATAGTCTGAAAAATATGGTATAACTTATGGCTCTCAGGCTATGGTGACGCAAAAGCAAATTGTTATTTTTAAACATTAATATTTTATTACTTTTGTACAATACACACAAACTATAAATTTGGTATCTCCTCCATAATACTGATCAGAAGGATATAGTTAACAAATTTTGTGCAGCATGGTGAACAGTAACATTTTAACTGTTGATGTATGGTTGTCCCACAGTTCCCAAACAGGGGTGTGGCAATGGTCTTGTACACACTAAGGAACCATTTAAATGCCACTGACTGATAGCAACATTTATCGTATTTTTCGGACTATAAGATGCACTTTTTTCCTCCAAAAATGTGGAGGAAAATTGGGGAGGAGGCATCGGCGGAGCAGCGGGTCACTGGAGGCTGCAGCCGGTGGCTGCGGCTAACTCCTGTGCCTGCTGCTAAAGAGAAATGAATATTCACTGCATACCACTTCCATGGGTGTGGAGGGCAATGAATGTTCATTTCTCTTTAGCATTCAGGTCTGATTGGCCCCGATCCCAGTCCTAGTATGCATGGCCCCATTTTTATTCTGGTATGACTGGCCACCAACCCCGCTCATGTTATGCATTGCCCCATTCTTATGATTGGCCCCCACCTACCCCCATCCTGGTATGCATGGCCCCATCAGAAAGCATAAAGAAACAAACCACAAACAATTACACTTTCCTTCCTGGCGCTACCTCGCAGTGTCCTGCTCCATTGCCAGCAGCTGCTTTATGCTTGTAAGCAGCGCATGGCAGGGACGTCATGCGCTGCTCACAAGCAGAGCACATCTGCCGGAATACTCACCGCTCCCCACACTGGGACTGTGCGCAGAGAGCAGTGAGTATTCATTGCTCTTCAGTAGCACACAGTGTCAGCCTGAGCCTTCCTGCAGCTGCCGGGCTTCGTGTGCCGCTACTTAAGAGAAATAATCTTTTATATGAATATTTACCTCTCTGGGCGTATCTAGCAGTGCACGTGACCGCCGTCAGCAGCAAGCCAGTGGCTGACACTTTTACCATCTAAATGTAGGTAACTTCTGAACAGGTCACTACAGCCGGCAGACATTAAGGCCAGTATCTGGCCATGAATTGCCATGGCAAACATCAGGACCACACAATAATGATCTCAGGATGCCGATGGGGATAAAGAGGAAACCTCCAAACTCTGTTAATCATTTATATGATGTAGTCACTATTGACAGCAGCATCTTAGGGGTTAAACCGATATGGACGTGCAAACACTGATGTTGGCTAATGCAGCATGCTGTCAGCTGTAGTGTACAGACGACAGCTGCTGGATTGTCACCTGTATGGGAATGCTATTCTCTTATATCTCAGGGCAGTAAAAACTTATTGGTGGTCATTAAGAGGTTAAAGAGCATCTAGATGTAGTTGCTGCTCTTGTGTCGGTACCAGATGTATAGCAAAGACCATGCCTATTCTGTTTGGAATGGTTCTAGGTCCTGAGACCTTCCATACATCTGATATAGGGCATGTACACTACCGTTCAAAAGTTTAGGGTCACCCAGACAATTTTGTGTTTTCCATGAAAACTCATACTTTTATTAATCAAATGAGTTGCCAAATAAATTGAAAATCTAGTCCAGACATTGACAAGGTTCGAAAAAAGAGATTTTTTTGAAATAATTTTCTCCATCAAACTTTGCTTTCGTCAAAGAATTCTCCCTTTGCAGCAATTACAGCATTGCAGACATTTCTGCCAGTTGAGGACCTGTGAGGCGTTGATTTCTCAAACTACAGACTCTAATGTACTTGTCTTGTTGCTCAGTTGTGCAGCGGGGCCTCCCACTTCTCTTTCTGTTTGTGCTCTCCTCTGAAGGGAGTAGTACACAACATTGTAGGGAATCTTCAGTTTCTTGGCAATTTATCGCATGGAATAGCCTTCATTTCTCTAGTCACCTTCCACGACGGCATATGGAGGTTGTCTCTTTGCCCTAATGGGGAACAGGAAACACAGAGAGGTTTAAAAGGACCTCCCACCTCCCACCTGCCAGTGTCTTTCCTGTTCCCCATGGGACAGGGAGAGGTCTCCAGGTGCTGTTGTGGCCGGCGACTGCGGTACCTTTGTGCAGGCTCTGCCTGTTGTAGCCGGGCAGCTGGTGGTCGCGTTCCGCCTCCTCCCCTGCTGCTCCCGTCGTCCTGCTATGCAGGTGCCTCAGGGACCCCCTCCCGGCCTTCCCGCGCCCCCACGAGGGCAAAGCAGGCCTGGGATCCCTCGCCGGGCTCCTCCATGAGCTGCTCAGCGTTCTCCCCCTCCATTGCCGGCTCGGCGTTCCGGATGTGACGTCGGCGGTCCCGCGCGTCACTTCCGGTCCTTCGTTCTCCTGGAAGCCGCTTCTTCCGGGTTCGCCGGCCGGCGTGTCGGACTGATGGCGTCCCCTCACATGGATCCCGGAGGGGGAGGGGGAACTGCTGATTGCTGGAGGCAGGTGCGGACAGCGTTCTTAAACCCTGCTGAACCACCACTGAGGTAAGACTAATTTTCCCAGTATGGATGGTTCCTTGTGCCCTGCATCTGCGGAGCCCAGCGCTACCCCTGCTACAGTAAGTGTTTTGCAGGGATAGGATCCGGGAGGTAGTACCTATAGGGGGTTTTAATGTCCTCACTCCCCTCTCCCTTGTCATTTCAGGGAGAGAAGTCTGCCCCTAAAGCCGCTATTAAAAAGAAGTGCCCAGTCTGTTCTACTAAATTCCCTCTTAACTGGGACAAAAGACTCTGCCAGCCATGTACTGACAAGATTGTAAAAGCTGAGCAACCATCTCTGCTGGATGAAATTCGCTCCTTAGTAAAACAGGAGGTGCAATCTTCGTTAGCAGCTTTTACTACTCCTCCACCTCCGCCGCCGCATTCCCCAGCTAAAAAGAGAAAAATTCAGGCGGTCGAATCAGACTCTGATTCAGACCTCTCCCATACTTCATCTGTGGGCTGGGAAGATCCTGTATCACCTAAAGTTGAGGTCAGGAAATACCTCTTTTCCTCAGATTACATTGAGGATTTAGTATCTGCTGTCCGTAATACTATGGGCCTAGAAGAGGAATATGAGCCACAGTCCGTACAGGATCAGATGTTTGGCGGACTCAGATCGGAGAAAAGAGTGGGGTTCCCGGTGCACGCTAACATTGTTAGTATGGTTAATCAGGAATGGGAACAGCCTGAGAAACGCCTCACTACCCCTGCAGAAATGAAGCATAGATTTCCTCTAGAGGGTGAAGTAATCAAATTGGACATTCCAAAGGTGGATGTGCAGGTGGCTAGAGTCGCCAAAAGAACAGCACTCCCTTTTGAGGATTCCTCACAATTAAAGGATCCTATGGACAGAAAGATTGAAAGCCTCCTAAAAAAGTCTTGGGAAACTTCAACGTCTATCCTTAAGGCCAATGTCGCTTCCACTTCTGTTGCCAGGGCCCTCTCCTGCTGGTTGGAGAAATTAGAGTCTCATATATCTCAGGGTACCCCGAGAGGTGAATTATTAGATTCACTTCCCATCCTGCATAGAGCCTCTGGGTTTCTGGCTGACGCTTCTCTGGAATCTGTTAGAGTGGCCGCCAGATCTCTCGTACTCTCCAACTCTGCTAGAAGAGCCCTCTGGCTTAAAATATGGAGCGGTGATATCACTTCAAAAGCCAAGTTGTGTGCTATACCTTTTAAGGGAGATTATGTTTTCGGTCCAGCCTTAGACGATATTCTTGACAAGGCTACTGACAAGAAAAAGGCACTCCCGGAGCAAAAACAACCGAGAAAACGGTTTTTTCGTGCCCCACAGTCTCAGCCCCCTCAAAGAGGGAAAGGCAAAACCGGCAGGTGGAGTTACGCCAAAGGTAGAGGGAAAAATATTTTTGTCCCCCAGCAGCAGCAGCAACAGTCCCAACAGGACAAGCAATGACTCCGACCCGGTAGGGGGGAGACTCTCAAAATATGTGGGTCAGTGGGAGAATATCACCAGTTCCCACTGGGTCCTCAATGTCATCAAGGAGGGCCTATTAATAGAGTTAATTTCTTCCCACCCCTCAGGGTCTGAAAGTTACTACCCTTACGTCTTCAAGAGATCACAATTTGTTGACATTGGGTCTCAGAGATCTTATAAAATCAAATGTGATCTCACCAGTTCCACATCTGGAACAAGGAAAAGGACATTATTCCCGTCTATTCTTAGTACCCAAACCCTCAGGGGACGTAAGAATTATTATAAACCTAAAAGGTCTAAACCGACATGTGAAATATCGCAAGTTCAAGATGGAGTCTGTAAGATCTGCAATTCCTCTGATAGGACATCAGTCCTTTATGGCAACCATCGACCTAAGGGATGCATATTTTCACATTCCTATCCACCCGAGACACAGAAAATACCTCAGGTTTGCGATACAGGGGAGTCATCGAGTGGAGCACTATCAGTATGGAGTCCTTCCCTTCGGCATTTCCTCAGCACCAAGGGTATTCTCCAAGATCATGGCAGAGGCAGTGTCATTTATCCGGAGTCAAGGTGTCTGTATAGTGCCCTACTTGGACGATCTACTGGTAGTTGCCCCCACCGAGATGACCCTGATATCCCATGTGTCAACCACTTTGGAGATATTGAAGTCTCTGGGTTGGATTCCAAACATGAAGAAGTCTCAGCTTCAACCCTCAAGAACCAGAAAGTTCTTGGGGGTGGTTCTGGACTCAACAAAACAGATGTCCTTTCTCCCAGACGATCACAGGCTACCATTAGTAGCAAAAGTCAGAAAATTCAAGGAGATGAGATGTCCTACTCTTCGAGAAGGAATGTCTCTCTTAGGCTCCATGACAGCCTGTATACAATCAGTGGCTTGGGCTCAAGCTCACTCCAGAATTCTCCAAACCCACATTCTAGACAGGTGGGATGGTCAACCTGGCACTCTAACAAGAAGGATTCACACACCAGGTCGAGTGAAAGCATCCTTAACATGGTGGATGAATTCCAGAAACCTCCTGAAGGGGGTGAGCTGGATTCAGCTCCCGATAACTACGATCAAGACAGATGCCAGCAGGAGAGGCTGGGGAGCCATAGTAAATCATGTTCCTTACCAAGGTCTTTGGAACCAGTCGATCAGCGAGAAATCGTCAAATTTCAGAGAACTCAAAGCTGTGGAAGAGGCCCTGCTAGCAGCAAGCCGTCAGATTTCCGGTCAACATGTCCAGATTTATTCAGACAACATGACCACGGTGGCGCATATCAGGCGTCAGGGCGGCACAAAATTCCTCAGTTTGAAAAAGATCTCCGCTCGAATTTTTTATTGGGCCGAGAAACACTTACTGTCACTGACAGCAATTCATCTAAAAGGGACTGCAAATATTCAAGCAGACTACCTGAGTCGCCAGGACATTCATCCTGGCGAGTGGAGCCTGGACCTTCAAACGTTCAATATGCTAGTACAAAAGTGGGGTCTTCCAGAAGTCGACCTCTTTGCCTCTCACCAGAACGCAAAAGTCAAAACCTTTTTTTCCTTGAACCCAAGAGGCAATCCCAGAGGAGTGGATGCCCTAGTCCAAGATTAGCACTTCCAGCTTGTCTACGCATTTCCACCAATCCCAATCCTGACAAAGGTTCTAAGGAAGATACGAATAGAAGGAACTCCGACTATCCTGATAGCCCCTTTTTGGCCCAAAAGAAGTTGGTTCAACTTGATCATCCAACTACAAGTGGATGGACCAGTAATGTTACCTCTAAAAAACGATCTCCTCTCTCAGGGTCCTATTCTCCATGCAGACCCTCAGAAATGGAATTTAGCGGCGTGGTTACTGAAGCCCAGGTCTTGAAAGCAAAAGGACTATCGGACTCTGTCATAGCTACTCTCCAAAAATCGAGAAAGCCAGTAACCAACGCCATCTACAACAAAATCTGGAAAAAGTTTTCGTCTTTTTGTCTACCTAACCTTCCAGACCCTCTCAAGCCTAATATACCTAACATCTTAGATTTTTTGCAAAAAGGCTTAGGAATGGGTCTTAGGCCCAGTACTCTCAGAGTCCAGGTCTCGGCACTTAGCTCCTTTTTTGATCAAAATCTAGCAGGCCATCGCTGGATCAAAAGATTTTTAACATCAGCAACTAGGATGAATCCTAGAAAACAGATAATAGTTCCCCCATGGGATCTGAATGTGGTGCTTCAAGGTCTTACAGGCCCGCCTTTTGAACCTTTTTCCTCCTGCTCTCTTCAAAATCTTGCATACAAAACTGTGTTTTTGGTAGCCATAACTTCGGCTAGAAGAGTGGGTGAACTACAAGCCTTATCTATAAGAGAGCCGTATCTTCTAGTGAGAGATGACTCAATAGTACTTCGTCTAGATCCTTCTTTTCTTCCAAAGGTAGTCTCTGATTTTCATCGTTCCCAAGAGATTGTTCTACCAACCTTTTGCCATAGTCCTGCAAATTCGGAAGAAAGAAGATTCAACACTCTGGACGTCCGACGTATTGTGCTGCAATACTTAGATCAGACCTGTGCTTTCAGAATCGATCATAACCTCTTTGTCCATCCCTCTGGGCAAAATAAGGGTAAAAAAGTAGCTAAAAGTACCATTGCTACATGGATCAAAAAGGCTATAACGGAAGCCTACCTTGCTCAAAACAAAATACCTCCAGTAGGGATCAAGGCCCATTCAACAAGATCTACGTCAGTCTCCTGGGCAGAAAGAGCAGGTGCATCCCCAGAGCAGATCTGCAGGGCAGCAACGTGGTCTTCACTTCATACTTTCTCTAAACATTACAGATTAGATGTATTGTCCAATAAGGACTTAGTCTTCGGCCGTAAAGTTCTGCAGGCCGTTGTCCCTCCCTAGTGCCAAATTAGTTGGTATTCCTCCATATGCCGTCGTGGAAGGTGACTAGAGAAAATAGAATTATTCTTACCGTTAATTCGGTTTCTAGGAACCTTCCACGACGGCACTAATTTCCCACCCGATATATATTCCTGGATTAGTTCTGGGATTCGGAAGGTAAACCGGTGCTATGGGTTCAGTTGTAAGTCACTGGCAGGTGGGAGGTGGGAGGTCCTTTTAAACCTCTCTGTGTTTCCTGTTCCCCATTAGGGCAAAGAGACAACCTCCATATGCCGTCGTGGAAGGTTCCTAGAAACCGAATTAACGGTAAGAATAATTCTATTTTCTAAGAACAAGAATAGACTGTCGAGTTTCACATGAAAGTTCTTTTTTTTCTGGCCATTTTGAGAGTTTAATAGAACCAAAAAATGTAATGCCCCAGATTCTCAACTAGCTCAAAGGAAGGTCAGGTTTATAGGCTCTCTAGTCAGCCAAACTGTTTTCAGCTGTGCTAACATACTTGCACAACTGTTTTCAAGGGTATTCTAACCATCCATTAGCCTTCTTACATAGTTAGCAAATACAATGTACCATAACAATACTGGAGTGATGGTTGTTGGAAATGGGCCTCTATACACCTATGAAGATATTGCATTAGAAGCCAGACGTTTGCAGCTAGAATAGTCATTTACCACATTAACAATGTATAGAGTGTATTTCTGAATCATTTAATGTTAGCTTCATTGGAAAAAACTGTGCTTTCCTTTCAAAAATAAGGAAATTTCTAAGTGACCCTAAACTTTTCATCGGTAGTGTATACTGTATGTATACTGAATATATAAAAAATATTACTTGTGAAGGTCTGAAAACTTCCATTATAGCCTATATGCAATATTTGAGATAAACAAAAAGTTAACAAACCCTTTTTAACTGCACCTAAATGAATCTAGTGTTTAGCTTATCTGATTTGAAGCTACAGGGCACAGTCTTCATAATGTTTTTGTCATGAAATGTGATATGAATGTAACTACATGCAATAAAAATGAGATGCATAAGTAATTTTGCTTGAAGGGGTAGTCCAGCACTTAAAATGTATTTTCCAAATATCTATCCTCACACCCTAACCCCTTTTGTAATTTGCTTCATTACTCAGTACCCTACACTTTTCTCTATCTAGCTAATCCCTAAATGTGTTTTACTGTATTTCCAGTGACATTTTCTTTGAGAGAAGTCTCAAATGTGACAGCATAGGAAGATGTTGCTGCACTCACTCACTCCCTGCAGCACCCATTGCCTTACTGAAATAGGACTTCATCAAGGACTGTGCTGCATGTACTAGTTTCTTGCATTGCTGCCCTCTCTGAACATGTCCTGGGTGATGGACTCTGTGGGAAATGAAAGTGCAGGTCCCACATTCTCCTTTTATCTTTGCCGACATAGCTTCTAACTGAAACAAGTGGGCACAGGGCGAAGATAGAAGCAGTGTATGACACCAGCACTGCCCCTCAGCTTCTTACAGTCCTCAAACCAATCGTCGTTAGGGTCGGCGCTTGTGTTCTTCACAGCTTCTAGCACTGTCCTCGAATAATCTGGGGGTGGGGGGGCAGTAATTGAAGCAGTGGTTAACACCACTCCCCTGGAGACTATTTGTTTGAGGGTGGTGCTAGAAGCTGTGGGGTGGCGCTGTTTCCACTCACTGCCTTCATTTCCACCCCTTACCGATGTATATCACAATCAGAAGCTACGGCAGATATAAAGGCAGAGTGCCAGTGAGACACTGGAAGATGCAAGTGCAGATCACCCAGGATCTAGGACTTCTTCAGAGGAAGCAGTGATGCAAGAAACTAGTGAATAACTGCAGCATAGCCCCCTGTGACATTTTGTTCCAGGAGGTGCGATGGATGCAGCCCCAGCCTCCTGTGATGTCATGCTTTGAGACTCCTCTCAAAGGAAACGCCATTGTTAGTACAGCTGAAAAAGCAACACTTTTAGGGATTAACTAGATGGGTAAAAGTGTAGGGTCTTGTGTAATAAAGCAAATTACCATAGTGTAAGGAGAGATGATTTAAAATACATTTTAGATTCCAAACAATCCCTTTTAACTCAATACTGTTTTTGTAATGCAATCTTTTTTTTTTTTCTTCATCTCCACAGCCCTTTAGAGAAGGATCTAGAAAATCTTCTCGTGTAAAGGTAAAATAAATTCCATTACAATTTGTAGCAAAAGTGTAATCACTCAGTTCATACGAATTATAGCTTCTGGTGTTCCAGAAGCCATTTTGAAACTAAACCCGATGAATTCTAATGATCTGGAATGTTTGGGTTTTTTTTTACTTTTTTTTTTTTCTGTTTCATCCTGAATGTTAAAGTGAACCTGTTACCAGGTTTGGCCAATATGAGATAAGGCCACCACCTTTCAGGGTTGCTATACAGCATTCTATAATGCTTTATATAAGCCCTCAACCTGACTTGAAAGAGAAGAAAAATAACTGTTTCACATGGGTTGTTTTCGATAGAAAAAGATTAGTTTTTTTTTTTATTTTTATTCCCTTTTAAAGAAGTCGTACAGCCTGGGCTTTTTCTGCTGTTGCGAACTAGGCCATTTTAAGTAAATGTGGTAAAACCTCAATGGCAGTTCAGTCTGAAAGCTAGACTGATAGCCATTTTTGCTAAGATCAAACAAATCTTTGTATGTATTTTTATTTTTTCCCATCACATTTAGGGTTCTGCTCCAGAAATTGATCCATCTGACAATCTCATATATGGGTGGGAGAGTAAAATCAAAGCTTGGATGGAGCACTATGAAGAAGCAAACCACAACCAATACAGTGAAGGTGTTCAAAGGGAGGCCCAAAGAATAGCACAAAGACTAGGTTGTGACAGCGACAGAAAGGAGCAATCTGGAAAGTGCAGCTTGAGCCCTAACAATCTCTTGTTTAAACCACCAGTAGAGGTAATATACGTTTTCTTCTCTTCACGAGCTTGAGTTTCTTAATGGTTTTTTTTCCAAGGGTGTCGGCACACTATAAGTTTGTGTGGTAGTGTGTCTCTTGTCGCTTATAATATCAGCATGGCTTTTATTAACAACTGACAATGTGTAACCAGTATTTCCTTTATCTCCTCTTCTTTTGGTGCTAAAGAAGTAAAATTAATCACCTTTGTACACAAACTACACACATACATATATACCGTATATACTCGTGTATAAGTTGTGTTTTTTGGATATATTTTTTTTGTGCTGAAAATAACCCCCCCCCCTCTTCCCCTCTGCTTACACATGAGTCATAGTCCCAGAAGACAGCGGGGGAGGGGGACCAGCGGGTCACGGGAGGCAGGAGCCAGCTGCTGCTGCTGCTAAAGCCTGTTCTCGCTGCTAAAGAGAATTGAATATTCACTGCACTTGCAATGAACATTCATTTCTCTTACAGCGCGTGCACAGTGTCAGCAGCGGTCGCTGGCTTCAAAGCAGCTGCCGGGCTTTCACGGGTGTCTGCTCATTAAGGTAATGAATATTCGCCTCTCTCCACTCCTATGGGCGTGGAGATATGAATATTCATTACCTTAATGAGCGGACACCCGTGATAGCTCGGCCGCAGGAGCTGCTGGCACCTGAACAAGATGCAGCGAGGGTGCGCATGGAAGGGAAGTAGAATTTTTGTTTTTTTTGCTTTTCTCATACATACAAGGATGGGGATGAGGAGCCATGCATACAAGAATGGGAATAAGGCTATGTGCACACTTTGCAGATTCCACTGCGGATTTTTCCGCAGTGGAATTCCAAAATCCGCAGTGAAAACCCGTCGCGGATTTATCGCGGTTTTTACTGCGTTTTCTTCTGCGGATTTTCATCTGCAGTTTCCTATTGGAGCAGGTGAAAATCCGCAGAAAGGAAGTGACATGCTGCGGAATGTAATCCGCAGCTTTTCCGCGCGGTTTTTTTCGCAGCATGTGCACTGCGTTTTTTGTTTCCCATAGGTTTACATTGGACTGTAAACTCATGGGAAACTGCTGCAGATCCGCAGCGGTCAAATCCGCTGCGGATCCGCAGCAAAATCCGCAAAGTGTGAATATAGCCTAAGGAGCTAGGCAGACAAGGATGGGGATGAGGAGCCATGGAGACAAGAATGGGAATAAGGAGCCATGCAGACAAGGATGGGGATAAGGAGCCATGCAGACAAGGATGGGGATAAGGAGCCATGCAGACAAGGATGGGAATAAGGAGTCATGCATACAAGGATGGGAATAAGGAGTCATGCATACAAGGATGGGAATAAGGAGTCATGCATACAAGGATTCGAATAAGGAGCCATGCAGACAAGGATGGGGATAAGGAGCCATGCAGACAAGGATGGGGATAAGGAGCCATGCAGACAAGGAGGGGGATGAAGAACTATGCATACCAGAATAGGGATTAGGGGACAATGCATAGCAGAATAGGGATTAGGGGACAATGCATACCCAGCTTATACTCAAGTCAATACGTTTTCCCAGTTTTTCTAGTCAAAATTAGGTGCCTCGGCCTATACTCGGGTTGGCTTATACATGAGTATCTACGGTATGTGTATTTATCCATGATGTCATTTGTGAGACACCCATTTGTCTCTTTATTGTACATAGATACACAGAACACACTACTGGCAGTCAGTATACTCCACCGTCTCATCATTATAACTGAGCATGTGTGGTTCACACAGAAACATCCATGCCTTATGCAGACCATGGCTTTATCTCATCATTGCATCACACAATAATGTGCTTCTAAACTGATAAACATGGCTACTTATTTACAAAGCTAATCCACCTACATTATAGACATTGCAAACGCTACCTTTGTAAAAAAAAAAATTAAAGGGGTTGTCGGGCCTTAATGTCACCCTGACTGCAGACTTGTGAATCATCAGGTTGTGCACTCTGTGCTGGGAGTGGCAGCCATGTGACCACATGTGTGGGACTTGCACACATATAGTCATATGCTGACTAGATGGGTGCAGCATCACTCAATGCAAATTTATTAATTGAGGTAGGATTCGGTCTAGTTGCAATGTTGCCGTAAGTATGCAAATCATATTTTTGTGGTCACATGACATCCAGTTCCTGACATCTGAGAATCCTCACATGACTTGTTGCTTAAGACCAGTCAACCCCTTTAAATTTGAACTTTGCCTGGAAAAGCATTTGTATATAAAAGATGTGATTTCAGTAGGGGAAGGAAGGCTATGAAGGTAGGGATACTTGGGGACATCTTTCTTTGCTGTTGGATATTTTGAAATGGCTAGGCCTCACCAATTATATTTTTACATATTGGATATAGAATGGAGAATATGCCTTGTGTAAGGACTAGAAGATTAACTTTTCTTTTAAGTATAACAAAATCATGCTGTGTTTTAACTGATGTGTTTCTAACAGAGTTATATGCAGAAGAACAAAAAAATATTAAAAGCTGCAAAAGACCTGCAACCTGAAACATTTTTAATCGAATATAGAGGAAAGTTCATGCTTCGGGAGCAGTTTGAAGCTAATGGCTACTTCTTTAAAAGGTAGGTTTGCTTGTCTTGTTTAAAGGAAAGAAAATAAACGTTAGATAGGACATCCATTCCTTTTAAAATAAATTGACTTCTTTTTCAGTGATACAAGTGTTAAGGAAACTACTAATTTAAAACATTTTTTTCCCCGTAAATTGTGATAAAATCTTAACATGATCACTTACAGTTTTAGTACATTAGTGAATTCTTGGTATCAAACTTTCCAAGATCAAGCTCCATGGATTTAATCAAACCAAGAGGTTTGTCTCACTTTTTTTTTTTTTTGAAGGGCTATAATCATTTTAATATGCCGTCACTATTTGATTGGAGGAGCTCTGACTTCTGAAACCCCCTCACAATTCACAGTGAAGGAGCTATAGAACGAATTATATTGTATATTGATAGCATTGGAGACCACAGTACCACGAGTACACCGCCACCTGAGGAGGTTGTTTCCGTCCATCGACAACAAAAGCAACAGACCTATTTCCCTAATCAGAGGAACTCTAATGACCTCTTCAAAGAATCGGAGCTGCCTTGGGCACATGCCTTCCTCCAAATGGTAGGAGGTACTTTTTCTTTGGGGAAATTGATTCCTCGGGTACTCCACTACAGCCTCCACCATGCCTGTATTGGAAATGGCATCACTAAGTGCGAACTGGATAATATTGACACAGATGGCCTTCAAAATTGCATGCATGTAGAAAACCTGCTTTCCCAGAATTGAGCGCATCTTGACTAGCACTTGGCCTCCTACAAAAGGTTTTGAGGTCCTCTTCCCTTTTTTGAAGGAACCTGGTTGCTTGGTAATCTATTATTCACCATCGGTTTTCTTGTGGTGTCCCCCAAAGACCTTTGGATAATGGATTGATGCCTTCTTCAATTCAATCTTTATAACAGCAAATTTTGCTTGCACCCGTTTTTGTCACAGCATAGTCCAGAAGTTTTTGTTTTGTTTTTTTCTTCTGTCCAGTCTAACCCTAACCAGCTGCACCATGGCTTGACTATAGCAGCTTCACAATAGGACCACCTGGTCCTTTCCTCAGTGACTGCTAGTTTCCATATTTAATTGCAAGACTTCCCTTCACACTGCTCAGTTTGTCTCAAAATCTTGCACCTTGTGTTCAAATATGCCTTTTTTTATCCTCTGTTAGCTCACCTCTGCTTGGGTCATTTGGAATTGATTCATCTAGAATCCCACTGTGGAAAGAGTGCCTGGTTTCCCTAGTGCCACAGGTGTTTACAGCTATCCATGCACTCCCGAGATTTTCCTTGCTCTCCTCTTGAGGATGACCTTAAATATGTCTTTTGTCCAAACATTGGGGTCCTGCATGGCTTGTCTGTGGCAAGACCTTTAGAACTTCCACTTCAAAGACCTCATCAGCACAAGGACAGATGGAAGAGTTGACTCCTCTTCTCATTCATGGGGACGATGCCTGGATTGGGGAAGTCGTAGTAATAGTCTCCATCAAGGACTTAAGCAGATCCATTTTTTAATTGTGGATGGTTTATATACAGGGTGGACCATTTATGTGATTACACCTGGGTGGGCCACTTATAAAGTTGCATCCAAAATGGCCGAATTCAAAATGGCCGCCCTGGTCACCACCCATCTTGAAAAGTTTCCCCCCTCGCATATAGTAATGTACCACAAACAGGAAGTTGATATCACCAACCATTCCCATGCTATTTAGGTGTATCCATGTACATGGCCCACCCAGGTGTATCCATATAAATGGCCCACCCTGTAGATTTCTGCATGTCCCAAGTTTTCATAATGTATATCTGTTCTGGTAGTCACACCGTTGTTTACAAAGATGCTTTTCGCTCAGGTTGCCAGGTCACTTCAGAGATCTTGAATTTAAAAAAATTGACCGTCACATCCAGACATAGAATAAATGTGAACAGGTGCTGAACCTAGAGTCACCAACTCGTATAAAGTCAAATGAATAAGGCAGCAGACTGCGGCGCTAAAACATGCAAACATGAAAATTGAACTGCATTACTGCACTAGAAATCTGAAAAAATGAGAGCGTTTAGCGCATAAATTGGCCAATTTGTGTACCTGGTGGCCACATTAGGGCATCTCTCTTATACTCCAGAAATCTTGATCACTGATTGTCCTAGAGTCATATTTGAAGCTGCTAATTGTAGTTGCTAATTTCTCACTGGCGCAAGCGTTTCCGAAGTCCACATCCTGAAGTCGAACAACTTGGCCCCATATTGATTCTTCCAATAACCTCTAGATTCATCCAAGAACCTCTAGATCCAGGCAAATGATCATGCTTCAGAAATTTCAATCAATTTTACTTGCTTGTCCTGCCTTAATTGCACCATATCTGCCAGTTCCATGAACCTTCAAGGAGAACACGCCTATCTCTCTTTAGGCAGAGTTCTCTCTTTCTCTTACACATCATTGGGGGACACAGGACCATGGGTGTTTATGCTGCTGCCACAAGGAGGACACTAAGTGAATATAGAAAGATTAACTCCTCCCCTGCAGTATACACCCTCCTGCAAGCTCTAAGCGAACCAGTTCTTGCTTAACCCCTTCCCGACCTGTGACACAGCGTATGCGTCATGAAAGTCGGTGCCAATCCGACCTGTGACGCATATGCTGTGTCACAGAAAGATCGCGTCCCTGCAGGCCGGGTGAAAGGGTTAACTCCAATTTCACCCGGCCTGCAGGGACAGGGGGAGTGGTAGGTTAGCCCAGGGGGGGGGGGGGGGTGGCTTCACCCCCCCGTGGCTACGATCGCTCTGATTGGCTGTTGAAAGTGAAACTGCCAATCAGAGCGATTTGTAATATTTCACCTAAAAAACTGGTGAAATATTACAATCCAGCCATGGCCGATGCTGCAATATCATCGGCCATGGCTGGAAACACTGATGTGCCCCCACCCCACCGATCGCCCCCGCCCCCCGATCTGTGGGCCGCTCCCCTCCGTCCTGTGCTCCGCTCCCCCGTCCTCCTGTCCTCTCCCCCGTGCTCCAATCACACGCCCGTGCTCCAATCAAACCCCCCCGCACTCCGATCACCCCCCCGCACAGCGATCCCCCCGTGCTCTGATTCCCCCCCGTGCTCCGATCCCCCACCCCGTGCTCCAATCTACCCCCCGTGTTCCGATCCACCCCCCCCCCGTGCTCCGACGCTCCCCCCGTGCCCTGATCTCCCCCCCCCCCCCCCTTATACTTACCTCCCGGGATCCGTCCGTCTTCTTTCCTGGGCGCCGCCATCTTCCAAAATGGTGGGCGCATGTGCAGTGCGCCCGCCGAATCTGCCGGCCGGCAGATTCGTTCCAAAGTGAGTTTTGATCACTGAGATAGGTTATATCTCAGTGATCAAAATAAAAAAAAATAGTAAATGACCCCCCCCCCCCCCCCCCCCTTGTCACCCCCATAGGTGGGGACAATAAAAAACACTAAGGTTAGAATGGGGTTAGGGATAGGTTTAGGGGTAGGGTTAGAGCTAGGGTTAGGGTTTCGGTATGTGCACACGTATTCTGTTCCTCTGCGGATTTGATAAATCCGCAGTGCTAAACCGCTGTGGATTTATCGTGGATTTACCGCGGATTTTCTGCGCATTTCACTGCGGTTTTACAACTGCGATTTTCTATTGGAGCAGTTGTAAAACCGCTGCGGAATCCGCAGAAAGAAGCGACATGCTGTGGAATGTAAACCGCTGCGTTTCCGTGCAGTTTTTCCGCAGCATGTGTACAGCGATTTTTGTTTCCCATAGGTTTACATTGAACTGTAAACTCATGGGAAACTGCTGCGGATCTGCAGCGTTTTCCGCAGCGTGTGCACATACCTTTAGAATTAGGCTATGTGCACACGGTGCGGATTTTGCTGCGGATCTGCAGCGGATTGGCCGCTGCGGATTCGCAGCAGTGTTCCATCAGGTTTGCAGTTCCATGTAAACATATGGAAAACCAAATCCGCTGTGCCCATGGTGCGGAAAATACCACGCGGAAACGCTGCGTTGTATTTTCCGCAGCATGTCAATTCTTTGTGTGGATTCCGCAGCGTTTTACACCTGTTCCTCAATAGGAATCCACAGGTGAAATCCGCACAAAAAACACTGGAAATCCACGGTAAATCCGCAGGTAAAACGCAGTGCCCTTTACCCGCGGATTTTTCAAAAATGATGCTGAAAAATCTCACACGAATCCGCAACGTGGGCACATAGCCTTAGGGTTTGGGTTGGAATTAGGGTTGTGGTTAGGGGTGTGATTAGGGTTATGGCTACAGTTGGGATTAGGGTTATGGGTGTGTTGGGGTTAGTGTTGGAGTTAGAATTGAGGGGTTTCCACTGTTTAGGCACATCATGGGTCTCCAAACGCAACATGGCGCCACCATTGATTCCAGCCAATCTTGTATTCATAAAGTCAAATGGTGCTCCCTCAATTCCGAGCCCCGACGTGCGCCCAAACAGTGGTTTACCCCCACATATGGGGTACCAGCATACTCAGGACAAACTGCGCAACAATTACTGGGGTCCAATTTCTCCTGTTACCCTTGTGAAAATAAAAAAATGCTTGCTAAAACATCATTTTTGAGGAAAGAAAAATGATTTTTTATTTTCACGGCTCTGCGTTGTAAACGTCTGTGAAACACTTGGGAGTTCAAAGTGCTCACCACATATCTAGATAAGTTCCTTGCGGGGTCTAGTTTCTAAAATGGGGTCACTTGTGGGGGGTTTCTACTGTTTAGGCACACCAGGGGCTCTGCAAACGCAACGTGACGTCCGCAGACCATTCCATCAAAGTGCATTTCAAAAGTCACTACTTGCCTTCGGAGCCCCGACGTGTGCCCAAACAGTGGTTTACCCCCACACATGGGGTATCGGCGTACTCAGGACAAACTGGACAACAACTTTTGTGGTCCAATTTCTCCTGTAACCCTTGGGAAAATAAAAAATTCTGGGCTAAATAATTATTTTTGAGGAAAGAAAACGTATTTATTATTTTCACTGCTCTGTGTTATGAACTTCTGTGAAGCACTTGGGGGTTCAAAGTGCTCACCTCACATCTAGATAAGTTCCTTGCGGGGTCTAGTTTCCAAAATGGGGTCACTTGTGGGGGGTTTCTACTGTTTAGCCACATCAGGGGCTCTGCAAACGCAACGTGACGCCCGCAGAGCATTCCATCAAAGTCTGCATTTCAAAACGTCACTACTTCACTTCCGAGCCCCAGCATGTGCCTAAACAGTGGTTTACCCCCACATATGGGGTATCAGCGTACTCAGGAGAAACTGGACAACAACTTTTGGGGTCAAATTTCTCCTGTTACCCTTGGGAAAATAAAAAATAGCGGGCTAAAAAATCATTTTTGAGAAAAGAATTTTTTTTTTAAATTTTCATGGCTCTGCGTTATAAACTTCTGTGAAGCACTTGAGGGTTCAAAGTGCTCACCACACATCTAGATTAGTTCCTTTGGGGGTCTAGTTTCCAAAATGGGGTCATTTGTGGGGGATCTCCAATGTTTAGGCACACAGGGGCTCTCCAAACGCGACATGGTGTCCGCTAATAATTGGAGCTAATTTTCCATTTAAAAAGCCAAATGGCGTGCCTTCCCTTCTAAGCCCTGCCGTGCGCCCAAACAGTGGTTTACCCCCACATATGGGGTATCTGCGTACTCCGGACAAACTGGACAACAACATTTGTGGTCCAATTTCTCCTATTACCATTGGCAAAATAGGAAATTCCAGGCTAAAAAATCATTTTTGAGAAAAGAAAAATTATTTTTTTATTTCATGGCTCTGCATTATAAACTTCTGTGAAGCACTTGGGGGTTTAAAGGGCTCACTATGCATGTAGATAAGTTCCTTGGGGCGTCTAGTTTCCAAAATGGGGTCACTTGTGGGGGAGCTCCAATTTTTAGGCACACGGGGGCTCTCCAAACGTGACATGGTGTCCGCTAAAGAGTGCAGCCAATTTTTCATTCAAAAAGTCAAATGGCGCTCCTTCCCTTCCGAGCCTTACCATGTGCCCAAACAGTGGTTTACCTCCACATGTGAGGTATCAATGTACTCAGGAGAAATTGCCCAACAAATTTTAGGATCCATTTTATCCTGTTGTCCATGTGAAAATGAAAAAATTCAGGGTAAAAGAATTTTTTTGTGAAAAAAAAGTACTTTTTCATTTTTACGGATCAATTTGTGAAGCACCTGGGGGTTTAAAGGGCTCACTATGCATGTAGATAAGTTCCTTGGGGCGTCTAGTTTCCAAAATGGGGTCACTTGTGGGGGAGCTCCAATTTTTAGGCACACGGGGGCTCTCCAAACGTGACATGGTGTCCGCTAAAGAGTGCAGCCAATTTTTCATTCAAAAAGTCAAATGGCGCTCCTTCCCTTCCAAGCCCTGCCGTGCGCCCAAACAGTGGTTTACCCCCACATATGAGGTATCAGCGTACTCAGGACAAATTGGACAACAACTTTCGTGGTTCAGTTTCTTCTTTTACCATTGGGAAAATAAAAAAAATGTTGCTGAAAAATCATTTTTGTGACTAAAAAGTTAAATGTTCATTTTTTCCTTCCATTTTGCTTCTGCTGCTGTGAAGCACCTGAAGGGTTAATAAACTTCTTGAATGTGGTTTTGTGCACCTTGAGGGGTGCAGTTTTTAGAATGGTGTCACTTTTGGGTATTTTCAGCCATATAGACCCCTCAAACTGACTTCAAATGTGAGGTGGTCCCTAAAAAAAATGGTGTTGTAAAAATGAGAAATCGCTGGTCAAATTTTTACCCTTATAACTTCCTAGCAAAAAAAAATTGGTTTCCAAAATTGTGCTGATGTAAAGTAGACATGTGGGAAATATTATTTATTAACTATTTTGTGTCACATAACTCTCTGGTTTAACAGAATAAAAATTCTAAATGTGAAAATTGCGAAATTTTCAAAATTTTCGCCAAATTTCCGTTTTTATCACAAATAAACACAGAATTTATTGACCTAAATTTACCACTAACATGAAGCCCAATATGTCACGAAAAAACAATCTCAGAACCGCTAGGATCCATTGAAGCGTTCCTGAGTTATTACCTCATAAATGGACACTGGTCAGAATTGCAAAAAAACGGCAAGGTCTTTAAGGTCAAAATAGGCTGGGTCATGAAGGGGTTAATGTCTGATTTTCAGAACCCAACGGTTTTATTTTATTTTTACTTTTCTGTAAGTTTATATTCTTTAATTAACGGAGTGAAGGGGGCGACAGATCCTTTCAAGGTTCCGATCTCCCCCGAATCATCAACAGGCGAGAATGCGGAGAGTTCCTCCCCGTACCCTCTCCTGCGACGTGGGAAGCCATGCCTGAGCTCACTTCAGGGGCGACGGTTCGTTCGAGTCCCGATCTTCCCACACCAGCAGCAGGCGACCACATAGAATGTTGCCTCCATGTATCCTCTCCTGGAGCCGGACATTCTGCCCAATACGGAGGCCCCCACTATGGCGTCTGTGCAGCCCTCACCTCATCACCACTGACTTAGCGGATGATGGAAGGCGGCAGAAAGACTCTCTCTACCCCCCTTGTTTATGGTGTTGGTGGATTGAGAGTGAATACCAGCCTGCAGCTCCGGCTCTTCTACACGTGAGTAGGACTGCAACTGGTTGTGAAGGTTCAGAGGGGTCTTGGTCCCTGGGAGGGGGAGGTGTCTGTGTCTGGCAGCCCTCTCTCTACACTGCTCCAACTCCTTCTTCCCTGGCCCCAACCCATTCCCCAGCTCCTGACAGGCTTGGCGAGTGCGGCGGTGTAAGGTCGCATCTCGCATCTGGGCCTGGACATAGCCGGTTTCTGGCCGGCACAGGTTGCAGATCTGACGGGCGCTGCGGCGGGCGACCGCGGCCCGCACTTTCCCTGGCTCCAGAAATGTAGTCCCCGGCTTCTCGCCGGGATAGGCCGCATTTTACGGCCCCACCTTCTGGGGGTGGCGCCGCCTTTTGTGTTCTGGCGCTTCTCGTCTCAAGCGAGAAGCTCTTTCCTTATCTCGGCGGCCATATTCCTACACCCCCAGCACTGCAGCAGGATCAGCAGTGGCGTTCTTCTCTGGGCCTGGACACAGGGACAACAGGAGCAGCGCTGACAGAAGTGCTGAGGGGACACAGACAGCGACACCTCCCCTGGGGACTCAAGACTCAGGACCTGTGTAAGCTGCAGAATTTTAGCTTACCCCTTCCACTGCACGTACATCCTCCCTCTATCTCTGGATGCAAAGAAACAGGGTACACTATGTCTCAATCTTAAGGTACCTTCACACTGAACGATATCACTAGCGATCCGTGACGTTGCAGCGTCCTGGCTAGCGATATCGTTGAGTTTGACAGGCAGCAGCGATCAGGATCCTGCTGTGCCATCGTTGGTTGGAGCAGAAAGTCCAGAACTTTATTTCGTCGCTGGACTCCCGCAGACATCGCTGAATCGGCGTGTGTGACGCCGATTCAGCGATGTCTTCACTGGTAACCAGGGTAAACATCGGGTCACTAAGCGCCGGGCTGCGCTTAGTAACCCGATGTTTACCCTGGTTACCAGTGTAAACATAAAAAAAACCCAAACACTACATACTTACATTCCGGTGTCTGTCCCCCGGCGCTGTGCTTCTCTGCACTGTGTAAGCGCCGGCCGGAAAGCAGAGCACAGCGGTGACGTCACCGCTGTGCTTTCCGGCTGGCGCTCACAGTCAGTGCAGAGAAGCACAGCGACGGGGGACAGACACCCGAATGTAAGTATGTAGTGTTTTTTTTTTTTTTACGTTTACGCTGGTGACCAGGGTAAACATCGGGTTGCTAAGCACTGCTCTGCGCTTAGTAACCCGATGTTTACCCTGGTTACTAGGGGACTTCGCATCGTTGGTCGCTGGAGAGCTGTCTGTGTGACAGCTCTCCAGCGACCACACAGCGACGCTGCAGCGATCGGGATCGTTGTCTAGATCGCTGCAGCGTCGCTAAATGTGACGGTACCTTAAGACTTCCAAAAAGACTAACAAGACACACACTGTTTTTTGCTTCATGTACCACTTGCAAGGTTTCTTTGCCCCGGGGCCACAATACTGCGGTCTGCATGGCCTGTGACCCGGTAACTACCCATGAGCCACCTGTCATTGATACCGACCCCAGCCAGCCTAGTCCCCCTGAGTGGGCCACTTCTCTCTCACGGTCCATGGATTCTTTGGCCAAATCGATAGACTCTCTCCGGGACCCTTCCTCTAGTCAGGGCATCAGTCTGTTAGTTTTGGAAAACCCGACGGACAAATCTCTTTATCTAGCAGGGGTCGTACTTTATCAAAAAGTGCTCACGCTTCTAGGAAAAAGACACATCCTGCGAACCTCCTCGTGCTTCTGCCTCCGAGAGTTCGCCTTCTCGTTCCCCTTTTCCAGGGGTTGGTAGCGAACATGATTCAGAATACGAATCTGATGCGTCCTTTGATCAGGACTCTCAAAATGATCAGTAGACACTTGATTCCCTCATTGAGTCAGTCAACCAGGCTCCGAGGGTGGACAAGGAACTCATATCTATTCCAGACCACGCCGTGTCCTTTAAGAGGACTAAACGCCCTCACAGGGTGTTTGGCAACCACCCCGAGTTTAGGGACATTGTCGAGAGACATAGGGACCGACCGGAAAAACTCTTCACAGGGCAGAAGCCCATGGAGTCTAAATATCCCTTTGCTCCTGACTTAAGAAAGAATTGGTTACATTCCCCCCTCCCCTCAGTGGATCCTACCGTATCGTTTGGCTTCTAAAACTCTTCTCTCCTTGTCCGATGGCGCCGCCGTTCACAGACCCAGATCACGCAGATCCTCTATAGTGCGGTATCCGGTGGAAACCAACAAAGTAGGCGGTCGTCTGCTTTTGTTCCGTCAAGCCTGGCTCTCTGTTGTTCACGACGAGTGGGTCAGCGATCTAGTGTCCTCCGGATACAAAATTGAGTTTTTGTCTCTCCCACCAATGCGCTTTTTCCTGTCTTCTCCTCCCAAGGCAAAGGCAGAAGCATTCTTCCGAGCCTTAAATGCCCTCAAAAGAGACTGGGTCATTATCCTAGTTCCGCAAAATGAAAGGTTCAAGGGTTTTTACTTGAACCTTTTTGTAGTCCCCAAAAAAGACGGAACAATGCCGCCCATACTGGACCTAAAACAACTTCGTCAGAGTGCAACGTTTCAGAATGCAATCACTCCGTTCTGTCATCGCCTCAATGGAAAAAGGAGAGCTCTTAGCGTCCATAGACATCCTGGACGCTTACCTTCACATCCTGATTTTTTTCCCCCCTCATCAAAGATTTCTAAGATTCGCAGTTTAAGACAAACATTTTCAATTCGCTGCCTTGCCCTTTGGCCTCGCCACCGCAACCAGAGTCTTCACCAAGGTCATGGCGGCTGCCATGGCCATCCTCCACGCTCAGGGGGTGGTAGTGCTACCGTATCTAGACGATACCCTGATAAAGGGACCTTCTTTTCACGCCTGCAAGGAGTGTGTGAGCATCACAATAAATACGCTTTCTCGCCTGGGCTGGAAGATAAACTTCAAAAAGTCCTCGCCAGTAGCAACTCGGCGAATTTCCTTTCTGGGAATGATCCTGGACTCTTCCTGGGGGTTGGTGATCCTCCCACCGGAAAAGCTCTTAGCCCTACAGCGGGGCACTCAGATGCTCTTCCGCTCTTTTCTGCGCTCTCTACGTTTCAGCATGAGAGTTCTTGGTAAGATGGTAACGGCTATAGAGGCGGTTCCATTCGTTCAGCTACACCTCCGCCCCTTGCAACATGCGCTTCTGGCGGCTTGGGACAGGAATCCGTCCTCTCTCGACCATCGATTCCATCTCTCTCAGCGTGTCATAGACCCTCAGGTGGTGGACATTGAAGTCTTCACTGAATCGGGGGAAGTCCTCCTTGAATCCCAGGGAAATTGTACTTTAACCCGGGGGGGTTGGGGGAGGCTGGCTTTGCCCCTCCTTGGCTACGATCGCTCGGGTGACCACTTTGTCACCAACCCCCAGATCTGATTGGAGCTAGCGTCCATGTGACACTAGCTCTCCATTCAGATGTGGGGGGGGCGGAAGCTGTCCAGCTTCATGGCGTCTGTGGAAGCTGAAAAACGAGGTGCTTGCTGCTTGCCCAACCACATACCTTGATTGCCTCCGCCAGGTACTCCCCTCTTCTGCCCTCCGCTCCCCCTGCCATCCAATTCCACGCTCCCCCGACCTCCGCTCCCTCCCCCTGCCTCGGCGATCACCCCCACCTGCTGGTGCTGGCTCCATCTCCTGCATAGCCTCAGACCCTGCCTCCCTGATCTCTCCCTGCGATGCTGATTTGCCCCGCTGATCGCCCCCATGCCCCAGTTTTCCCATAAGGGTTAGAGTTGGGCTAAAGCTAGGGTTAGGGTTGGGGCTAAAGTTAAGGTTGGGATTAGGGGTAGGGTTGGGGGTAGAGTTAGGATTAGTGTTGAGATTAAGGGTAGGGTTAGGAATTAGGGGTAAGGTTGGGTTTAGGGGTAGGATTAGGGTTGGAGTTAGAATTGGGGGTCTCGGCGTACTCGGGACAAACTGGAAAACAACTTTTGGGGTCCAATTTCTCCTTTTACTTGTGAAAATAAAAAATTGGGGCCTAAAAAAAAATCACATTTGGGGGGAAAAATATGTATTTTCATGGCTCTACGTTACAAACTTCTGTGAAGCACTTGGGGGTACAAAGTGCTCACCACACATCTAGATAAGTTCCTTGGGGGGTGTCTAGTTTCCAAAATGGTTTTATTTGTGGGGGGTTTCTACTGTTTAGGTACATCAAGGGCTCTGCAAACGTAACATGATGCCCGCAGACCATTCCATCAAAGTCTGCATTCCAAAAGGTCACTACTTCCTTTCCGAGCCCCGAAGTGCACCCAAACAGTGGTTCCTCCCCCACATATGGGGTACCAGCGTACTCAGGACAAACTGAACAACAACTTTGGGGTCCAATTTCTCCTGTTACCCTTGTGAAAATAACAAATTGCGGGCTAAAAAAAAATAAAATCATTTTTGAGGGAATTTTTTTTTATTTTCACGGCTCTGCGTTATAAACTTCTGTGAATCACTTGGGTGTAAAAATTGCTCACTATACATCTAGATAAGTTCCTTTGGAGGTCTAGTTTCCAAAAAGGGGTCACTTGTGGGGGAGCTCCAATGTTTAGGCACACAGGGGCTCTCCATACGCGACATGGTGTCCACCAATGATTGGAGCTAATTTTCCATTCAAAAAGTCAAATGGCGCGCCTTCCCTTCCGAGCTCTCCCATGCACCCAAACAGTGGTTTACCCCCACATATGGGGTTTCAGCGTACTCGGGACAAATTGGACAACAACTTTTGGGGTCCACTTTCTCCTTTTACCCTTGGGGAAAATTAAAAAAAATTGTTGCTAAAAGATCATTTTTGTGACTAAAAAGTTAAATGTTCATTTTTTTCTTCTATGTTGCTTCTGATGCTGTGAAACACCTGAAGGGTTAATAAACTTTTTGAATGTGGTTTTGAGCACCTTAAGGGGTGCAATTTTTAGAATGGTGTCATTTTGGGGTATTTTCAGCCATATAGACCCATCAAACTGACTTCAAATGTGAGGCGGACCTCAAAAAAAAAAAAAGTTTTGTAAATTTTGTTGTAAAAATGAGAAATCGCTGGTCAACTTTTAACCCTTAACTTCCTAACAAAAAAAAATTTGTTTCCAAAATTGTGCTGATGTAAAGTAGACATGTGGGAAATGTTATTTATTAACTATTTTGTGTCTCATAACTCTCTGGTTTAACAGAATAAAAATTTGAAAATTGCAAAATGTTAAACATTTTTGCAGAATTTCCAATTTTTTAACAAATAAACGCAAAAATTATCGACCTAAATTTACCACTAACATGAATAATAATAATAATAATAATAATAATAATTTTATTTATATAGCGCCAACATATTCCGCAGCGCTTTACAAATTATAGAGGGGACTTGTACAGACAATAGACATTACAGCATAACAGAAATACAGTTCAAAACAGATACCAGGAGGAGTGAGGGCCCTGCTCGCAAGCTTACAAACTATGGGGAAAAGGGGAGACACGAGAGGTGGATGGTAACAATTGCTTTAGTTATTCGGACCAGCTATAGTGTAAGGCTCAGGTGTTCATGTAAAGCTGCATGAACCAGTTACCTGCCTAAGTATGTAGCAGTACAGACACAGAGGGCTAATACTGCATAAAGTGTATGAGAACATGATGCGAGGAACCTTTTTTTTTTTTTTTTTTTTTTTTTTTATTATAAATAGGCCACACAGGGATCGTTAGGTTAATGCATTGAGGCGGTAGGCCAGTCTGAACAAATGAGTTTTTAGGGCACGCTTAAAACTGTGGGGATTGGGGATTAATCGTATTAACCTAGGTAGTGCATTCCAAAGAATCGGCGCAGCACGTGTAAAGTCTTGGAGACGGGAGTGGGAGGTTCTGATTATTGAGGATGCTAACCTGAGGTCATTAGCGGAGCGGAGGGCACGGGTAGGGTGGTAGACTGATACCAGGGAGGAGATGTAGGGTGGTGCTGAGCCATGGAGTGCTTTGTGGATGAGGGTAGTAGTTTTGTACTGGATTCTGGAGTGGATGGGTAGCCAGTGTAATGACTGGCACAGGGTAGAGGCATCGGTGTAACGGTTGGTGAGGAATATGATCCTGGCTGCAGCATTCAGGACAGATTGGAGCGGGGAGAGTTTTGCAAGAGGGAGACCGATTAGTAGAGAGTTACAATAGTCCAGACGAGAATGAATAAGTGAAACAGTCAGAGTTTTTGCAGAGTCGAAATTAAGAAAAGGGCGAATTCTAGAAATGTTTTTGAGATGCAGGTAAGAAGAGCGAGCCAGTGATCGGATGTAGGGGGTGAATGAAAGGTCAGAATCAAGGATGACCCCAAGGCAGCGGGCATGTTGCTTTGGAGTAATGGTGGAACCGCACACGGAGATGGCAATGTCAGGCAAAGGTAGGTTAGTAGAGGGAGAGAACACGAGGAGTTCAGTTTTTGACAGGTTTAGTTTCAGATAGAGGGAGGACATGATGTTAGAGACAGCGGTAAGACAATCACTGGTGTTTTCTAAAAAGGTCGGTGTGATATCGGGAGCAGAAGTGTATAATTGGGTGTCGTCAGCATAGAGATGGTACTGGAAACCAAATCTACTGATTGTTTGTCCAATAGGGGCAGTATACAACGAGAAGAGTAGGGGGCCTAGGACTGATCCTTGAGGAACCCCAACAGTAAGGGGAAGGTGAGAGGAGGAGGAACCAGCAAAACATACAGTGAAGGATCGGTCAGAGAGATAGGAGGAGAACCAGGAGAGAACGGTGTCCTTGAGGCCGATGGAGCGGAGCATAGTGAGGAGGAGCTGATGATCCACAGTGTCGAATGCTGCAGAGAGATCCAAGAGAATTAGCATGGAGTAGTGACCATTAGATTTAGCTGTTAGTAGGTCATTAGAGACTTTAATGAGGGCAGTTTCAGTAGAGTGTAAAGAGCGGAAGCCAGATTGAAGAGGGTCGAGAAGAGAGTTATCTGAGAGATAGCGGGTAAGACGGGAGTGGACCAGGCGTTCGAGGAGTTTAGAGATGAAGGGAAGATTAGAGACAGGTCTATAATTAGCGGCACAGTTTTGATCGAGGGATGGTTTTTTAAGTAATGGATGTATGATGGCATGCTTAAATGAGGAGGGAAAAATACCGGAAGTGAGGGAAAGGTTGAATATTTTTGTTAGGTGAGAGGTGATAGCCGGGGAAAGGGACTGGAGGAGATGTGACGGAATGGGGTCACTGGTGCAAGTGGTCGGGCGAGAAGATGCAAGGAGCCTGCTTACTTCTTCTTCTGTAACTGCTTCAAAGTCAGAGAGTGAACTAGATGCAGTGGGGGAGGGAGGACAGTGCATGGTATGAAGAGATTGGGAGATGATTTCCTGTCGAATGTGGTCAATTTTTTCTTTGAAGTAATTGGCCAGATCGTCAGCACGGAGATCCGTGTTTGGGGCCTGCTCTCTTGGGTTGAGTAGGGACTGGAACGTGTCAAAGAGACGTTTAGGGTTATTGGACAGGGAGGTGATGAGGGTGTTGAAGTAGGTTTGTTTGGAGAGGTGAAGGGCAGAATTGTATGTCTTTAGCATGAACTTATAATGGATGAAATCTTCGGGTAGATTAGATTTTCTCCACAGACGTTCTGCGCACCTGGAGCACCGCTGCAGGAAACGTGTTTGCAGCGTGTGCCACGGTTGTTGCCGTCTGTGCCGAGTTGTTTTATGTATAGGAGGAGCAGCTTCATCCAGAGCATGAAGCCCAATATGTCACGGAAAAACAGTCTCAGAATCGCTAGGATCCGTTGAAGCGTTCCTGAGTTATTACCTCATAAAGGGACACTGGTCAGAATTGCAAAAAATGGCCAGGTCATTAAGGTCAAAATAGGCTGGGTCATGAAGGGGTTAATCAGGGCATTTAGAATTTTCCTATTGGCTATGGAAGCCCACCGGCGTTATGATTTTCTTTTCCATATCCCTGGTGTGCGCCTCAATACAAGTGTTTTTTGTTTTTTTTGTTTTTTTCAAGTGGATTGATCTGCAGTTTTGGGTTTTTTTCCCCCCTCTCTCCTACTGCTTTTTGCATTAAACTAAGCTACCTAGTGTCTGAGGAAAGTGTAGAGTCCACGGGGTTGAGCCAAAAGTTTGCTGTCTGGCGGCAAGGTGTGTGCCCACAGCACTGTCACCAAGTTTATTCAACGAGAAAGGGCATTTGTATTAAGCACACCATTAAAAAAAAATAATAATAATGTTCCTGCACATCGGTCCTTTTGTTAACTTGTACAGAGAAGTGTGCAGCTTTCATGAAAAGAAAATTGCCTAGCTTACATGTAGTGTCCATGTAAGAAAAGAATAACCCTTGTAAGGTTTCTTCGAGCAAGCCTGTTTGCAGTTAAATCAGTAACTGATAGTCAGCCTATCAAAGATCGGTACTGCAAACTGAAATTTTTATATTTTATTAAAGCTGCTCTCTGATGTTCTGATTTTTTTTATCCTGAAGATTAACTGCGGCATGGCTGAGCTGATGTTCCGAGCTTTGAACTGTCCCATGCCACTAACAGAGGCAGCTTTGACTTTGCAGCTTGTGATAAACACAGGAAGACTGAATCCGACCAACTTCTAGCAATCTGACCAACGTCAAATCAGCACTTGGAAGCTGTATAGCCCATGCCTTGCAAGCATGTGCTCCTTGTCTTGTGCTCCGAGTTGACCTGTAGGATTTTTTTCTATAAGCAGCACGCTACAGAATTAAAATCCCCCTTGTCTTGGGAATGGTGAGGATTTATGATACAAGATAAAATTGCAAAGATACTTGATACAGCATGAGGCAATCATTTAATGGAGAGGTAACTATCTTATAACATCTTAATGGGAGAAGATTTCTATTAAGTAACCCATATACATATGATGCTCCTCTTTCTAATTTGAAAACGGATCATTTTTAAATACATCCTACTAGGGCTCAAGAAAATGCCATGTTGATGCTCAAACACAATACTTTATTCCAGAATGCAGGACAACTGTGACCACTTCATAGTTCTGGCAAGCAGGGCTGTGCCTCATTATGTACATGCTTAGTAAAGTGCAGCACAGATTCCTCTCAACTAGAAGCTTAGATCAGGAACAGAACAGACATTTATAGGACATTAATAACTTTCCCAAATCTTATGAAAAAAATTACATCACAAACTGCATAGAACTACTGTGCCCAATTTATTATATATTTTTGGAGTCGGTCCATTTTATGCCGACTCAATCAAAATAGTCACAGACTCCACAGCCCTGGTGGCAGTTTATAGCTTAGTAATCATTGCATAAAACTAATATGCCTAGTAAATGCCTGTGTATTAGTTTTGACTATACCTTTTTACGTTGACTATTATTCCAATAATCCTTATCAATTTTTTTTTCTTTATAGACCATACCCATTTGTTTTATTTTATTCTAAATTTCATGGATTAGAAATGTGTGTTGATGCAAGGACATTTGGCAATGAAGCTAGATTTATTAGAAGGTCTTGTTCACCAAATGCTGAGGTAAGGAACTCCTTTGTTCTAGATTTACTGTTGGGTTATCATTTTCAAATATTAAAGCTGTAAAGAGAATTGATCAGATATTGAAAACGGGAGGCTTTATGCTGGTATCTGCTCTGCTTTATTATATGAAATAGTGTTGTATAGATAAGTCTTGTTTCTTCATATTGCAGGTGCGGCACATTGTTGAAGAAGGAACAATTCATTTATATATTTATTCAATTTCGAACATTCCAAAAGGTGCAGAAGTCACTATCGCATTTGACTTTGATTATGCAGTCTGGTGAGTCAAATCTGCCGTATTTTTTTTTTTTTGACACTTTCTTGTTATATTTAACCCCTTACCGACATCGGGCGTAATAGTACGCCGATGTCAATAGCCCCCGCTTTTATGTGGGCTCAGGCGGTAAGCCCACAACTTTTCCGGGACACGTCGGCGATTGCGATCCACCCACGGCTATTAACCAGTTAAATGCTGCTGTCAAACTCTTGACAGCGGCATATAAATCTCCCTTCCAGCCATCGGGCCGGAAACCCGCGCATCGGTGACCCCGTCACATGATCGGGGGTCATCCGGTCATCGCCATGACAACCAGAGGCCTCTATGGTTGTCAGTGCCGGATTGCTATGAGTGCCACCCAGTGGTCAGCTCTCATAACAAGTCAGCGATTCAGCTATACAGAGTTGAACTGATCATCGACTCTATGTAGCTGAGCCGATAGTTGTGCCAGCTTCTAGTCTCCTATGGAGACTACTGAAGCATGGCAAAAGTGAAAAAAAAAGTTTTTAAAAAATATATAAAAGTTCAAATCACCCCCTTTTTCTCTATTCAAAATAAATCAATAAAAAAAATCGCCGTGTTCAGAATTGCCCAATCTATCAATAAAAAAAAAGGATTAGCCTGATCGCTAAACGGCGTAGCGATATATATATATATATATATATATATATATATATATATATATATATATATATATATATATATATATATATATATATATATATATATATATATATATATAAAAAAAAGGCAGAATTACGGGGTTTTTTTTTTGTCGCCGTGACATTGCATTAAAATGCAATAATGGGTGATCAAAAGAACGTATCTGCACCAAAATAGTATCATTAAAAACGTCAGCTCGACAAGCAAAAAATAAGCCCTCAGCCGACCCGAGATCCCGAAAAGTGGAGACGCTACGGGTGTCTGAACATTTCCAATTTTTTTTAGCAAATTTTTTTTTTTTTCTTTCACCACTTAGATAAAAAATAAATAAAATTTAGACATGTTTGGTGTCCATGAACTTGTAATGACCTGGAGAATCAAAATGGCAGGTCAGTTTCAGCATTTAGTGTATCGGATCGGAAGATCTGTCCTAGCCACTGGGTCTCCCGACCGAAGGTAACTGTTTTCATATATGCCTATGAGTCAAGTTAGCTACGGTTAGAAGGCACTGGTCATGCTCAGTCTTTTGATTCAAGCACTCAATAAATTATAGTGTCTGTATTCACACACAAGGTTTTCTTAAAACTGTTATGTCATTAGTGCTGATATGTTTTCTTTAAACAGATTTGTTTTAAGTGAAATTACACTTTCATTATTAAAGATTTTTTTTTAAATGCTTATCCACTACTACAAATATAACACCTATACTCTCCTCCTGTGCAAGCTCTTGTCCCTCCACCCTTTGCCAATCCAATTTCTTTTGATGAGTCAACTGCACATGGTGAAATATTGAATCTGTGGTGTTTTGTTTATTCAGCAAATACAAGGTGGATTGTGCATGTCTCAAAGACAATGCAGAGTGCCCCGTGCTACGATGTTCTGAACCAACAGAAAATTTCATCAGTGGTTATGATACTAGGAGAAAAAAAGGAAGAAAAGAAAAGGATACATCTAAAGAAAGAGAATCTCAAAATCAGAACTTTCTGCTAGACAATGATGGTGCCATTAGCAAACTGAAATCCCCAGATAAACAAAGGAAACTTTCCCCTCTTCGACTGTCTATCTCTAATAACCAGGTAATTGTTGCATTACAGTCTGGTGTTTGTGCTTTTGTTCTGCCTACACAAATGTATTTGTGCTGTTGTCCATATTGTGGCATTTAATTGGTATGAAATGGTTTCCACTGAAGGGGAGCAATGAATTTAACAGCCGCTTAAAACCCCATATCAAGCCCCTTGGGAGGATATAGTTTGAGTATTTATTTTTTTACTCAAATTTTTCTATCTGGTCTATTTGATTGTTATTTCTGTATCATACAGTTTAATGCAGATTTCCAACAGTAAAAACTAGATAAAAAAACTTCATTTAGGAACTGTATTTGTAACAATCTGAATTTTGTTTTGGTATTTATGAAAGGAATGTTTCTAAAAATATTCATATCCTCACTTAATTATTAGAGCATATCTTTGTTCTAATCACTTCTTGATTGCCTTACAAAGCAACAAGTACATATTAGGTAGAATTTTATATATAATCTTTCTGGAGGAATTCCCCTGCTGTCCCTTGCCATAAACTATTATATAAAAAGTACCTGTTGATCAGTTGTCAATAGCTGCTGTCAGCTTATTTCTTGCACTGAGAAGATCAATAAGTTATTTCTTCATTAACCAAGCCAGTTCAAGCTTTTCTTGTGTTACTCGTTTTAGCATTAAATGAAATAAAATGTCTCCTAGAGGGCACTTGCTACATTTGACTAGCTGATTTTAAACTACATAATGTAAAAGGCCGTTATCTGGTTTCTGAAAACTTTTTTCTCTTGCTTGTTTTTAACCTTCCTTCCCAGGGTCCAGCGCAGTCTCTGTTGTTGCTCCCAGTGTGGTGTTGTCTGCAGCGCTGACATCATGTAAATAGTAGTGATGAGCGAGCGTGCTAGGATAGTGTTATCCGAGCACGCTCGTGTCCTAATTGAGTATTTTCAGCATGTTCATAAAATATGGTCAAGTCTCCGCAACTGCTTGTCTTGTGGCTTTTTGACAGCCGCAATGGATTGCCTAACAATTATGCAAGCTCTGCTTGTGTTGCTGCTGTCGAACAGCCGCGAGACGTGCAGAGGCAGCAACTCAATTATATTTTTCGAGCAGTCTGACTATAACTGAGCTCTGCTTAAGTTGACAGCATGAGCTTCAAAGTGCTCACTGATCAAGACACCAGGAGCAGCAACAGAGACTTGGCTTTGGACCCTGGAAGGGTGAGTAAAGTCTTTTTTTTTTTTTTTCTTCATGTTTGTATTTAAAGCAAACTGCTGTCGGGGAACTAGACCCCCTTTAAGTAAACTTAATGGAAACCGCTTTTTTGCAGTTGATGTCAGCCCATCGAATAGCCATATGTTTTCATGACAGGTGAAGTGCAGTATTACATGTCAACTATTCAGATTAATGACTTTTGTGTAATATATGGACTGTCTGGATCTGCCAGAGTTACTATAATTTTCTGCTTTGTCCTCCAATGCTTTAACTTATAGGTTTCGTGGTGAAACCATTCTAAATCTGCAGGGTTCACAGACTTATTAGTAGACTGTAGACATGGTTGACCACCGCAATTACACCCAGGATTCCTTTAAGACAAAGAACTCTGTGTTCCTGTAAAGTGATTTAAAAAATCTGTATATTTTATTTCAGTTCTCTCATAAACCTTTCAGGAGATCCCATCAGCAGGTCAAAAGTGGCTTTCCAAGGAGAATATTCAGGGATGCAACAAGAATATAAGAGCATAAAGTGTCCACTTTTCATCTGGTGACAGATCATCTGTTACCCCCTTCTTTTGGCTTTTTTTTTTTTATAGGGAACCTGTCAGTAGGATTGTGCTCCGTAACCTACAGACACTGTTATACTAATTAAAATTGCTTGAAAATGGCGCCGACTGCACCTGCGCAGTAGCGGCTATTGGATTTTTTTTGCAATGAATTTCAGGATAACCTCAAGCAAATTAATTTATATAGACATTACATATGCGATCATGCTGCAGCGCACACTCCTCCACAGGCCGCCCCGAAGAGCGAGCATATCATAAACTGAAGATAAAGATCAAACAACCACAAGACTGATTTCATCAACCTAGGTATCATTTTAATCAGTGTAACGGCGCCAAACTGACACTGCGTAGGTTACTGTGCACAATCCTGTTGACAGGTTCCCTTTAGGCAGGATGTAGCTGTTGTAATTTCAGCTACTGTCACTTTTTGCGTTTTACTTGTATAACACTTTTTTTTTTTTTTTTTTTTTTTCAAATGTCAAATCAAATTATTTCCTTTAATGTTTCAGAAACATAAAACAAGTTTTATGTTCACTTTATCAGCGTTCTAAATCTGGAGATTTTTTTTTTACTCTGCATTACGAATTGTGAAGGTGTGGGGTGTTGATTATATACAGCATCTAAAATTACCAAATTAATCTTTTTTTCTATTTGACATTTCATAGAATGTGAAAGGAGAATTAAATTTACCTATTTTTCTCCTACGCCTCATTGGGGGACACAGGACCATGGGTGTTATGCTGCTGCCACTAGGAGTACACTAAGTTAACACATAAAGAATAACTCCTCCCCTGCAGTATACACCCTCCTGCTGGCTCTAAGTGAACCAGTTTCCACCGTTTTTATTTTTATTCTATTTTTTTCCTTTAAAGGAGCGAATGGGGGCGACGGACCCTTTCTTGGTTCCGATCTCCCCCGAACCATCAACAGGCAAGTACGTGGAGCGCTCCTCCTGTATTCCTGCAACGTTGGATGCCAGCCCTGAGCACACCTTATGGGCAACGGTTCCTTCGCGTTCCGATCTCCCCCCTCCATAGCAGGTGACCACATGGAGTAGCCCTCCATCTACCTCTCCTGGAGTCAGGTGCATAGCCGGACATAAATAAATATGTATGGTGTCCGTGCAGCCCCCCCACTGCATCACCACTGATATAGCGGATGACGCAAGGCGGCAGAAGCTTTCCACCCCCTCTTTGACTATAGTGACGGTGGATTGAGCACCTCTCCACCGGATCTACCGTGAGTACACTGCGGGGGCTGAGGCGCTGGGGGGTCCTGGTCCCCGGGGTATGGAAGGTCCGCATCTCTAGCAGGGCATAAAGCCCGGGTCCGTGGGTGGTCCGCAGTGCAGCATTTTTATGAAGGAGCGCGGTTCGGGGGCACGAATAGCGGTCGCGACGCCGCAACCGCAAGTTTTTTAAATTTTGTCCCCGCCTTTTCCCCTTCATACAGGCCGGAGTTTTTAGCCACGCCCACCGGCAATTACCGCCGCCGATCTTTTCCAGCGCTTCTCGTTCCCTGAGAAGCGCTCTCGCAAGATCTCGGTGGCCATCTTGGGACACCCACAGCGCTGATCCTGCAGCGCTGCTTCAGCTCACCTAATCTCCGGATAACTGTCTACAGCCTTCAGGACCATACATTGTGGACCTCCCCTGGGGACTCAAGACACAGGACCTGGGTAAGCTGCAGATACATATCTTAACCCTTCCCCTGCTAGTAAGCGCTCTACTCAAAGCTACTATGTCTCAATCAAGGCCTCAAAAAAAGTCTGGGAAAACCCACACTGTATTTTTCGCTACATGTACCTCTTGTAAGGAACCGTGACCGTTCAGGAACCACCTGTTACTGATACCGAACACAGTGAGCCTGGTCCCCCTGAGTGGGCTACACCCCTTACCCGGTCTATGGCATCCCTGGCAAAAGCGTTAGAATCGTTCCGAGACCCCTCCTCTAACCAGGGCACTCTTACGGACGACGCTTCCAATCCTCAAAACCCCTCGTACTCTAGGGGTAGTACCTCGCCTATGGGCTCTCGCCCTTCCAGAAAAAGGACTCCTGCCATATCCCCAGACCATCACCGAGTTTCGGGTTCTGAGAGCTCCATTTCTAGCTCCCCTTTCATTGGGGCTTGCAGAGAACCTGTTTCAGAGGACGATTCTGACACGTCCCTAGATCAGGAATTTCATCACGATCAGGAGACTCTCGATTCTCTGAGTCAGTGAATAAGGCTTTGAAACTTGAGGAGGAACATTTATCTAAAACGGATCATGCCGTGTCCTTTAAGAGGACCAAGCAAGCTCACAAAGTATTTGCTACTTATCCCGAATTTAAGGAAATTGTTCAATCTCACAGGATCCTTCCCAATAAACGATTCACAGGGCAGAAGCCCATGGAATCAAAATATCCATTTGCCCAGGATCTAAGAAAAGATTGGTCTCAATCTCCCCCGGCAGATCCTCTGGTATCACTCCTGGCTACTAAATCTATTTTTTCCTCTTCGGAGGGCGCCTCTATCAAAAACCCAACTGATCGTCAGATCGACTATATGGGTGCGTTCAGCCTTTGAAGCCTCAGCAGCCGCACTCTTCCTATCTTTTGCTGCTACGTGAGTGGCTAAGGCTATGACCCACTGGACTGAGGTCTTGTCTGCAGCGGTGCTGGATACCGATCTCCCCCCTGGGATAGCAGACCTCGCTACCCAGATAGCCAGAGCTGTAGATTTTGTAGTTACCGCGTCCCTGGACGCTGCTAACTGCTTTGCAAGCAGCAGCAAACGCCATCACCATCCGGAGGTCCTTATGGCTCAGGGACTGGCGTGCGGATTCGGCTTCCAAAAAGTCATTGACTTCTCTTCCATATCGGAGCGGTCGCCTTTTTAGCGAAAAGCTTGACCAAGTAATTTTCGACGCCACTGGAGGGAAGAGTAAATTTCTTCCACAACAGAGGCCCTTTCGGAACCAGCAGCAGCAGGCTCGGTCCCGTTTCCCCCCCCCCGCTTCAACTCAAATTGGTCCTCTACTTCCACATCTTCCGGACCTGGCCGGGCACAAAGTAGGGATAGAGGTCCTCAGACCTTTTACAAACCTTCCCCTTTTTGGAGAGGCAGGCCTAGGCAGTCACTGTCCAGAGGGTCCAGACCGGGCAGGTCTCCCACCCAATGACTCCCTGCGGTATCCGGAGGACACCCTCAAAGTAGGCGGCCGCCTGCTTTCCTTCAGTGACACGTGGCTCTTAGACGTTCACGACGAGTGGGTCCGCGACCTAGTGTCCTCCGGATACAAGATAGAATTTTCCTCTCTTCCACCAAATCGCTTCTTCCTGTCTTCTCCTCTCAGGGCAAAGGCATCAGAGTTCTTCCAGGCCATAAGCTCTCTAAAGGAAGACGGGGTTATTATCCCGGTCCCTCAAAGCGAAAGATTTCAAGGTTTTTATTCAAACCTGTTCATTGTTCCAAAGAAGGATGGTACAGTACGGCCCATACTGGACCTAAAACTGCTGAACAGGTCTGTCAGGGTGTGACGGTTCCCGATGGAATCGCTTCGTTCTGTCATCGCCTCCATGGAAAAAGGCAAGTTCCTGGCATCCATAGACATCCAGGACGCGTACCTCCACATTCCCATTTTACCTTCTCATCAAAGGTTTCTTTGCTTTGCAGTTCAGGAAGATCACTTTCAATTTGCTGCTCTGCCCTTCGGCCTCGCCACCACTCCCAGGGTATTCACCAAGGTCATGGCGGCCGCCGTGGCCATCCTTCATACCCGAGGTGTGGTGGTGTTACCGTATCTAGACGATATCCTCATTCCTCATTAAAGGCCCCTCCTTCCGCAACTGCAAGGAGGCTGTGAACATCACAATAGATACTTTTTCTCGCCTGGGTTGGAAGATAAACTTCAAAAAATCTTCCCCAGTACTGGCTCAGCGAATTTCCTTTCTAGGAATGATACTGGACTCGTCTCAGGGGTTGGTACTTCTTCCCCCAGAAAAGATCTAAGTCTTACAACGGGAAGCTCAGAAGCTCTCCCAACCTCATTCTCACTCTCTTCATTTCAGTATGAGAGTCCTCGGCAGGATGGTAGCAGCTATGGAGGCGGTCCCATTCACTCAACTACACCTGCGCCCCTTACAACATGCTCTCCTGGCTGTGTGGGATAGGAACCCGTTCTCTCTCGATCGGCGTTTTCTCCTTCCCCAGCGAGTCAGACAGTCTCTCAGGTAGTGGACTTTGAAGTCCTCCCTGAATCAAGGGAAGTCCTTTCTCCCAGTACATTAGCTAGTTGTGACAACAGATGCCAGTCTTCTGGGCTGGGGAGCAGTGTTCCACCATCACACTGCTCAGGGACGCTGGTCTCTTCAGGAATCTCGCCTGCCCATCAACATCCTGGAAATACGGGCAATCAGGTTGGCTCTTCTTCAGTTCCAACCCTTCCTGACGGGTCGTCCATCAGCATTCAGTCCGACAATGCCACGGCAGTGGCATACATCAACCGGCAGGGGGAGGGGAAACGCAGCAAGGTAGCCATGTCAGAGGTAGGCCACATTCTTCATTGGGCCAAGGAAAAATGCTCAATGATATCAGCCGTTCACATCCCGGGAGTAGACAATTGGGAGACAGATTTCCTCAGCCGTCAAGGTCTCGACTCCGGAGAGTGGTCTCTCCATCAGGAGATCTTCCACCAGATCTACTGTTGTTGGGAAACCCCAGACGTGGATCTGATGGCCTCAGGCTAAATTCCAAGGTTCCCAACTTCATAGCTCGGTCCCACGATCCGGCGGCCATCGGGGCAGATGCACTTGTTCACCCGTGGCATCAGTTCCAGCTTCCGTACATATTTCCCCCGCTTCCCTTGCTGCCGAGAGTCATCAAGAAGATCAGAGCGTAGGGGATATCAGTAATTCTGATTGCGCCAGATTGGCCGCGCAGGGCCTGGCACGCCGAACTAGTTCAACTAGTCGCCGATGTCCCCTGGCGATTACCAAATCGCACAGACCTGTTGTCCCAGGGCCCCATTTACCACCAGAACTCCAAGGCCCTGTGTTAGACGGCATGGCCGTTGAGTCCTGGGTGCTGACACAGGTAGGCTTCTCTCAAAGTCATTTCTACCATGATCAGTGCTAGAAAGCCTACGTCTATGCGTATATATCATCGCATTTGGAAGACCTTCTCATGGTGCAAGGCCCGAGGTCGCCCTCCCCTTGAATTTTCCATTCCTTCCATCCTCGAATTCCTTCAGTCGGGTTTCGACTTGGGTCTTGCCCTTAGTTCTCTCAAAGGGCAGATTTCAGCCTTGTCAGTCCTGTTCCAACGTAAAATTGCCAACAGATTACAGGTGAAGACGTTCATTCAGGGAGTCTCCCATATGGTGCCGCCCTATAAGATGCCTTTGGAACCATGGGACCTTAATTTGGTCCTTGGAGTCTTGCAGGAGGCTCCTTTTGAACCTCCGCAGGATGTTTCCCTGTCTTTTCGGTCATGGAAAGTTGCCTTCCTGGTTGCGGTCACGTCCATCCGACAAGTCTCAGAGCTGGCGGCTTTGTCTTGTCAAGTTCCTTTCCTCATTTTTCATCAGGATAAGGTGGTTTTGAGAACATCCCCGTCCTTTCTACCGAAAGTTGTCTCATCTTTCCACCTCAATGAGGAAATTGTCTTGCCTTCACTTTGCCCGGCACCAGTACATCGCACCGAGAAGGCTCTTAACACACTGGACGTGGTGAGAGCTCTTAGGAGATACGTCTCGAGGACGGCATCTTTCCTCAGGTCAGATGCCCTGTTTGTGCTCCCAGAAGGGCCAAGGAAAGGTCTAGCCGCTTCCAAAGCTAAGTGGATTCGTTCAGCTATCCAGGAGTCCTACCGAGTCAGAGGCACTCCATCTCAGCAGGGATTAAGGCTCATTCTACTCGGTCAGTGGGGTGCGTCTTGGGCCATCCGGCACCAAGCATCTGCAGTACAAGTCTGCAGAGCTGCGACTTGATCCAGCCTGCATACGTTTACGAAACATTACCATGTCCATTCTCAGGCCTCGGCAGATGCGTCAGTCGGCAGACGAATTTTGCAGGCGGCAGTGCTGCCGCATCTGTAACTTGTGGGTGCAAGGAGCAATTGCAGTGGATTGTTTCCCACCCAGGGACTGCTTTAGGACGTCCCATGGTCCTGTGTCCCCCAATGAGGCGTAGGAGAAATAGGGATTTTTGTGTACTCACCGTAAAATCCTTTTCTCCGAGCCAATCATTGGGGGACACAGCACCCACCCTGTTAGCGTATTGGCTTGATTTTTTTTCTGTGTTGACTTGGTTTTGACATAGTTCATTCTTGTTAAATGTTAAGCTCCTACTGCTTTGTTATGGAACTGGTTCACTTAGAGCCAGCAGGAGGGTGAATACTGCAGGGGAGGAGTAATTCTTTGTGTTAACTTAGTGTCCTCTTAGTGGCAGCAGCATAACACCCATGGTCCTGTGTCCCCCAATGATTGGCTCGGAGAAAATGATTTTACAGTGAGTACCCAAAAATCCCTATTCCTAATAAATTATAACAAAAAAAATCATTGACATGGTTAAATCAACAATGAATCCAAATGGGCAAGGAATCCTCAAAACAAAATGTTTCCTTACCTCTCACCACAACGCTGAACTTTACTTCTTGCTGAATATTTATCATTCATATATGAAGATGTATTATGAAGATATGCTAATAGAAGATGATAGGGTTGCTTCTAAAGCGTTAATCTTCATGAGGAGTTGCTTGTAAAAGGTTAATCTGAGTTTTATATTATTGTCTCCTTTAACTTCATAAAGTTTCCTGGAGGAAAGTGTCCTTCCCTTGTATTAATGGTTCCAAAGTCAACAAAAAAGGGTTACAAATAGTGTTATCCACAATATTAAAACAAATTTGACCTTCTAAAAGAGGGGGGCATCAATAGGAACTTTTTAAAGTCTACTTCACTCAGGATAGGTTTATTGTAGAAATTTCTGTGACTGAAATTCAGGTACTTTTACTTTAATGGCATTCAGTTGGATAGATTAGTGCCACAGTTCTGCAACAAATCTGCCATGTGTGAATTTATTCTAAATGGACCAAAAGGACAAGAAAAAGCAAGTGAAGACATTCCTTTAGTAAGAAGACGCATTAAAAAAATCTATAATTTGTATGACCGTTCGATGTGCCTTCTATAAGGTACATGTATAAAAACATACTGCAAATGAATTTGAGATATTGTACTACTCTGAGGGATTACTGTATTCAGTTGCTCATGTAGGAAGTATTACATTAGGCAATCAAAAATAAAGTGCCAGTTTCACTTGGATCTTACTTTACTCTAAGTTTAACTACATTCAGTACTGGATGAAACATTCTGCAACAAACTGGCTTGATGAGGAGGCTGCCTTTGACTTCAAGTTAGCATGAAATTGGCCATTTAGCAATTTTCGATTTGATGACTAACTTGATGTATAGCTATTGTAGTCTTAGTTTCCCTTGAGAACATAGTGCAGTAGAGCTTCTATAAAGCAGTAATTTCCATCTTTCAGGAGCCAGATTTTATTGATGATATAGAAGAAAAAACACCTGTTAGCAATGAAGTAGAAATGGAGTCTGAGGAGCAGATTGCAGAGAGGAAAAGGAAGATGGTAAGTCGGGAAGATAGTGGCTAGTTAAAGTCACTTGGCCTAAGTGATAGTTGCTCTTCCCATGCTGACTGTTGCTTCCTCTTGGCCTTCAGAACAAAACCATTTTAATGATTGCTTCCTTGTGTGCATCATTATCTGATTAATAGCTTGCTTGGTGCATTCATTTCACTCGGCTCTTTTATTTGGTAAAATATGATAATTTGTTCCATATCTGTATTGTTTTTATGGCTACATTCTGCTTCTATATACAGTGCTCAGAGATGGTGCTGGTTGGTTATATTTAAGAAAGCTTAAAAGTGCATCTCATTTTTTTAATTTTTTTTTTAAAGATTTTTAGCTGTCAAATCTTTCAAGATAAAGCATTTTTTTGACAGGCTGATATAACTAATAATTTTGCTTTTATTTTTATTATGCATTTTGTGTACTTCATGCGTAGTCATATATGCTTTGCTAATATGATGCTTGATAACCGTGCTTTGCCTAAAATAACAGAGATGGTGTCAAATTACTGTAGCCAGCTCATCCATACCAGTGCGATTATGTCTTTTGAGGGACCGGCAATGTGAAGTTTGATATTAATTTATGGAAAACAATAGGAGCAAAGTTTTAGACACTACTGCTTCCTGACTTCTGAGAAAACTGATTATGATCATATTTTTCTGTTTTAATTTCTGAAATTCAATTAATTCTGAGGGTTTTCTGTGGTTGAATATGAACAATTGTTGAACATATTTAATTTTGTTTTTTGTTTTTACTTCATGAAGCCTTTACACAACTGTGCTTTGCTTAAAGGCAATCTGTGAGAAGGATTAACACCCACACTTCCAAGCAAACCATACATATGCACATGCATACCTTTACTTAAGGCCCCTTCACATTAAGCGACGCTGCAGCGATACCGACAACGATCCGGATCGCTGCAGCGTCGCTGTTTGGTCGCTGGAGAGCTGTCACACAGACAGCTCTCCAGCGACCAACGATGCCGGTAACCAGGGTAAACATCGGGTAACTAAGCGCAGGGCCGCGCTTAGTAACCCGATGTTTACCCTGGTTACCATCCTAAAAGTAAAAAAAAACAAACACTACATACTTACCTACAGCCGTCTGTCCTCCAGCGCTGTGCTCTGCTCTCCTCCTGTACTGTCTGTGTGAGCACAGCGGCCGGAAAGCAGAGCGGTGACGTCACCGCTCTGCTTTCCGGCTGACCGACGCTCACAGCCAGTGCAGGAGGAGTGCAGAGCACAGCGCTGGAGGACAGACGGCTGTAGGTAAGTATGTAGTGTTTGTTTTTTTTACTTTTAGGATGGTAACCAGGGTAAACATCGGGTTACTAAGCGCGGCCCTGCGCTTAGTTACCCGATGTTTACCCTGGTTACCAGTGAAGACATCGCTGGATCGGTGTCACACACGCCAATCCAGCGATGTCAGCAGGAGTCCAGCGACGAAATAAAGTTCTGGACTTTCTTCAGCGACCAACGATCTCCCAGCAGGGGCCTGATCGTTGGTCGCTGTCACACATAACGATTTCATTAACGATATCGTTGCTACGTCACAAAAAGCAACGATATCGTTAACAATATCGTTATGTGTGAAGGTACCTTTAGCCAGTTCATACCTTCGTTACTCGAAATCAGCATGGATGTTCAAATGAGGTTGAAGTGCTTTCGGCTTGTGGAAGATCTTTTAAAAGGGAATTTGTCACCTAATTTTGCTGCTATAAACTGCGGCCACTGCCATTAGGGGCTTATCTACAGCGATGTATCCTGAAAGATAAGAAAAACAAGTTAGATTATACTCCCCAGGGGGGCGGTCCGGTGCAGTCCGGTCCGATGGGCGTCGCAGGTCCGGGTCTGGCGCCTCCCATATTTAGGCAATGTTGTCATCCTCCTTGCTTCTGTTGCGCTCCTGTCCAGGTGTTCTGAATTGCCGTGTTGAGGGCAGTGTAAAGTACTGCCTCTCTAACCTTTCCCCCGGCGCCTGCGCCCTGCAATACTTTGCGCTGCCCTCAACAGGGCAGAGAATTACGTCTGCACAGGAGCCGCGACAGAAGCAAGGAAGAGGACGTCATCGCATGAAGATGGGAGTCGCCGGACCTGCGACGCCCAACGGACCTGGACCGCCCCTGTGTGAGTATAATCTAACTTGTTTTTCTTATCTTTCAGGTTACATCAGGGGCTAAAGGTACCGTCACATTTAGCGACGCTGCAGCGATCCAGACAACGATCCCGATCGCTGCAGCGTCGCTGTTTGGTCGCTGGAGAGCTGTCGCACAGACAGCTCTCCAGCGACCAACGATGCCGGTCCCCTGGTAACTAGGGTGAACATTGGGTTACTAAGCGCAGGGCCGCGCTTAGTAACCCGATGTTTACCCTGGTTACCAGCGTAAACGTAAAAAAAACACTACATACTTACCTTCCGATGTCTGTCCTCCGGCGCTGTGCTTCTCTGCACTGACTGTGAGCGCCGGCCGGAAAGCACAGCGGTGACGTCACCGCTGTGCTCTGCTTTCCGGCTGGCCGGCGCTCACCGTGCAGAGAAGCAGAGCGCCGGAGGATAGACAGCGGAAGGTAAGTATGTAGTGTTTTTTTTTTTTTTTTTACGTTTACGCTGATAACCAGGGTAAACATCGGGTTACTAAGCGCGGCCCTGCGCTTAGTAACCCGATGTTTACCCTGGTTACCAGTGAAGACGTCGCTGAATCGGCGTCACACACGCCGATTCAGCGATGTCTTCGGGAAGTCCAGCGACGAAATAAAGTTCTGGACTTTCTGCTCCAACCAGCGATGGCACAGCAGGATCCACATCGCTGCTGCCTGTCAAACTGAACGATATCGCTAGCCAGGACGCTGCCACGTCACGGATCGCTAGCGATATCATTCAGTGTGACGGTACCTTTATCTTCAGCACTACAGACTGCTGTAGATAAGCCCCTAATGGCGGTGGCCACAGTTTATAGCTCCAAATTGAGGTGACGGATTCCCTTTAAGTTTCTTTCACTCCAGCTCTATTCCCCACCTAGTGCCGCCTCCTTTTGCATGACTGAACTCTTCATTGCTTGAAGTCACGCTGCAAAGGAGCTGTCAGTTATACTGGAAAAGGCAACGCTGGGTGGGGAATAAAGCCACAGACAGGCTCAGGAAGAACTTTCACACATCCGGATATCGATACAAACACTGATTTCTCAGTAGCAGAGGAACGAACTGACCATGTAAATATAATTGCTGGACTTACCTTTCAAAAGAGCTACATGCGCATATAAATAGCTGCAGGGAATCCTGCTGACAGATTGTCATATCAATTTTAGTTTTTGCTGTAAATTATCAGCTGGTTCAGTATTTCTTTTGCAAATGTATGTGAATCCAGCCTTATAACGGTGAAGGGTATATAGTTTCTTATGAAAACACCTGATGGATACATATCATAGCTGTAGTATAACATTTGACTGTTCTTCAGAAACAATGTACTTTTCTGATATCAATCCTTTTTTTTTTTTATCTATATATGTAGACTAGAGAAGAACGGAAAATGGAAGCTATTCTTCAAGCATTTGCTAGACTGGAGAAGCGTGAGAAAAGAAGAGAACAGGCTTTAGAGCGAATTGGCACATCTAAAACTGATGTCAAACCTGAAACAAAAGATGTACAAGTTCTCAATGACCCTGAACTCCCTCCGGTAAATTTTTCTATGTAGCCATCTTATTTGCAGTGTTTATACCTGTAGAATTTTATGTATGAAACTGAATGCTCAAATCTATTAATCACAATAATACAACTTTTATGGATACGTTCATGTAAACCCTCCTTTTTCCCCCTCTTTTTCTGCATTTTTGTCAGTTTTTTTGGAATTGGTGCACATTACCAAGGTTTAGCACTATTTTTTTTTTCTTGAACCCTCTTTTAAAATTAAAAAGTCAGCGTATAAGTTGGTATGCATGCAGTGTATAAGGCCATGTTCACACTGGCCATTAAACAGACAAAACCTAAGAAATAAAATGAGCAAAAACCCGGCTGTGAGTAAAAAAAAAAAAAGTACATATAAATTGCATAGGGTGCTTCGTAAAAAGGGTAAAAGCTATCCCACCACACAAGGTGCACCCAAATCGGGATGGTCTCTAATTTTAAAACCTTCGCATTTGTCAACAACGACCTCAGTGTGAATAAGGGCAGAGCAGCACCGTGGTCCGACTGTGGACACCGTGCAATGGGAAAACATAAAAATGCAATGCCCAGCTCAAACAACTGGAAGCCATACCCTTGTTTGTATTAAATTTAAGAAAAAGCAGAGGAAAATGAGCGAGAATATAAGTGGAATACACACAATATACAGGAGCATGTTCACACTGTTAACTAAACAGACAAAGCCTAAGATGGAAATAAAATGAGCAAAAAAAGTTGATTTCCCATTTAATTTCTCTCTCCTCTGATGTGATTGCACATCAGAGGAGAGAGAAATGTGGTTCCCCGTACCTCTGATGTCCCTGCCTCCCCCCATGAAGTCCCCCGGGCCGCCGGCATCCTCTTCCTGGAAGTGCGCCCACCGAGATATGCCGGCAACCATAGGAAAATTTTACTATTGGTTTATTTTGATCACTGTGATAGACCCTAATCACAGTGATCAAAATAAAAAAAAATAGTAAATAAATCCACCCTTTGTCACCCCCTTAGTTAGGGAAAAATAATAAAATAAAATGTATTTCCTTTTTTCTGTTGGGCTTGGACTATAGTTGTGGTTAGAATTGGGGGTGGGGGGGGAGGGGGGTTCTACTGTTTAGGGTCATCAGGGGGTCGCCACCAATGGTTCCAGCCAATTTTGCGCTCAAAAAGTCAAAGCGGTCCCTCCCTTCTGAGCCCTGCCATGCACCCAAACAGTAGCTTTTCCCCACATACAGGGTATTGTCGTACTTAGGAGAAATTGCATAACACATTTTTTGGTCCATTTTCTCCTGATACCCTAGTGGGGTGCAGTTTTTAGAATGATGTTGCTTTTGGGTATTTTCTCAAACTCACTTCAATTGACTGGTGGTCCCTAAAAAAAAAAGGTTTTGTAAATTTTGTTGGAAAAATGAGAAATCGCTGGTCAACTTTTAACCCTTATGACGTCCCAACAAGTACACATGTGGGAAATGTTATTTATTAACTATTTTCTGTGACACCAATCTCTGATTTAAGTGTACAAAAATTAAAAGTTTGAAAATTGCAAAATTTTCAAATCAAACCTTTGCCAAATCTTCTTTTTTTCATAAATAAATGGAAGTTATATAGAAATAATGTTACCACTGACATGAAGTACAATATGTCACGAAAAATCATTCTCAGAATCATCGGGATCCGTTGAAGCGTTTCCAGAATTATAACCTCATAAAGTGACAGGGGTCAGAATTGTAAAAATTGGCCTGGTCATTAAGTACCAAATTGGCTCAGTCACTAAGGGATTAAATATCATACATAATTATACATAGAGAATATATTCTATTTTGCACTACACCTGTGATTGATTCCTAGTACAATTCTAATACTAGCCACCCCCCTCCATAAATTGGTAGGTTTGTGAGTTGTTTCATCAGTATTTTTTACCTGTGTTGCAAAATGCTACAACATGTTATTGGGGAGTGCAAGATAAACATCTGTAAAACGCTCCTCTTACATCTACTAGCCGTGACTACCAGCACTTGGTACATAATACTGAGAAACGTCTTATTTAATTAAAGGGGTTTTCTCAAGTTATTCCCTATCCACTTTCAGATCATTGGAGGAGTGATCGCCATGGCCCAAACCAAACCTGAAAATCTGGGCTACTGCTCCATTCATTCTTAATTGGAGTACTGGAGATTGCTGTGCGGCAGCGCTCAGCTGATATTTATACTTCTATTACAGTGAATGGGAGTGGCAGTGCGTATGATCGATCTCCTCTCCAGTCAGCCGTCCCGGTTCCCAGGATCGGTGGGGCCTATGACTTGGATAGAAGATAACTCTTACATTTACACCAGAAAGCAGAGAGAATATTCTGAAAGGGGGAAGAGATCTCCCAGTAATAAAATTATCATATACATGGATTTGGTGTATGTATAAAATAGGATGCTAATTAAAAAAAAAATAAGTTAGACCAACCAATATTACAGTACATACCCATAGTTCCTTCTAATGCTGTAAAATGTTTAATGTTTTAATTAATGCCATGACTTTAAAATTTTCTTATGCAGACCTATTTTAACTTTTTCATCTACTAGGAACCTGTAAAAGAGGAGCCTGTCAGCAAGCCTACCCCTGCCAAAATTAATCGCACTAAGCAAAGAAAAAGCTTTACTAGAAGCAGAACTCATATTGGTCAACAGCGCCGCCGGCACAGAACTATCAGCACCTGCTCGGATGTTCAGCCATCCTCCCCAGATGTAGAAGTCACCCCTCCGCAAGTAGAATCGGAGCCTAGCACACTTGTAGAAGAGCCTGTCAATGAGAGCAATACTACAGCGGTCGTATTGGCTGCCGTTGAGACAGAGGAGGTGCCAGATACTGAATTACCTGTGCCAGCAAAATGTTCTGCAAAGTACCCAAAAACTAAGAAGGTATGATTACTTCGTGAGAAATCGGTCATTAGATTGCTGGTCCTTTCCTCATCACTTTCTTATAATTTGTGCACTAGTGCATTAGTCTGCAAACAGAAGTAAATAATAATAATAATAAAAATAAAAAAATAGCCCCCCTCCCCCTTTTTTTGTATGAATATACTTTTATTTCTTACATTCAAGAGTGACTTTTGTGATGTATTGATCCAACATCACACACTTTATGCAAGTGAATTTCTCGTGGTTTTTAATGGTTCGTTATGTTAAAATGCCAATTTTATTTGTTCTAAAGATATTTGTTGCTATGTTTATGCAGCCTAAATTAGTGCCAGCATTAGTAGAGACAGAGACCCTCATTTCAGTTCTGGGTCCCTTACTGGGCTTCTTGCTTGTAGTTTCACACATCCATGTTTCACTGTTTGAGTGCACAGACCGGCCACATGTAGTCTTGGCCTTGACATGACTGCCTCATTTATTCTTATATAGCTAAGTTTAGGTCAGGAGTAGTGATGAGCGAATAAACTCGTTACTCGAGATTTCCCAAGCACGCTTGGGTCACCTCCGAGTATTTTTCAGTGCTCGGAGATTTAGTTTTCCTCACCTCAGCTGAATGATTTACATCTGTTAGCCAGCTTGATTACATGTGGGGATTCCCTAGCAAACAGGCAACCCCCACATGTACTTATGCTGGCTAACAGATGTAAACCTTCAGCTGAGGCGATGAAAACTAAATCTCCGAGCACTAAAAAATACTCGGGAGTACACCCGAGCATGCTGGGGAAATCTCGAGTAACGAGTATATTCGCTCATCACTAGTCAGACTTGGCGTATGAATTGTTGATGTGTGAAAACTGGTCTTAAACATTGTTTTATGTGCAGCTGCTCTGATCGACCTCATTGATGGGCTTTCTCAATATTTTTGAGCTTTGGATACCCACCATCTGTTGCCAAATTTTTGCCTATGCACATTGTAGACAGAAAACTGTCAGTGGAGCAGGCAGGGTTTGTGAATTTACTTTTATCATGCTCTCGTATATAGCGCCACTTATTCCACAATGTTTTACAGACAGCAGGTTTAAGACAGATTGTAAATGGGAGAGCTATCAAAGCTGCAACAGATAAAGTTAAGATTTTATCAAAACTACAGCAAGAAGCATAAGTGGCACACCACTATAATCTGGTTCTCTGCCCCTATTTTATGATGCCCTTAGATTTAGAAGCATAAACCTAGTGTCCTATTCCTTATAATGGCAGAACATGTTGATTTTATGTGTAGGTTGATCACTTGCAAACTTAGCTATTTTTATGAAATTGTGCACATGGCATGCCTTTCTACTTGTTTGCCATTTAAGCATGTGTCTTATGAATAATGCTTACATTGCCATTCTGTTTGCAGTCTTGCGTAAACACTTGTGTGGCACTTCAAAAATGGAAGGACACTCTTTTTACAGTATGTATCAAAGGCAGTCTTGTGAATTATCTTCCCACACAAGTATTTTATGCTGTGTCCTTAAAATGTTATACACTGCTTTTAACTATATAGATGCGGAATTCTGATATTTTTCCATTATTTGTGTTAGATTTTGTCAATATTTGGCAGTGTGAATGGATCATTTTGTGTCTTTCAAAGGACTATTGTTCCCACATGACTTGGGATACTTGAAAGTTTGTGAAACATATGTTTTATAAAGGGCTAATTTATGACGAGCGGAATAATACTACATTCACAAGTCTATTATCTAGTAAAGCAGCAGGTCTCCATGACCCAGGGCTTGTGGCATCATAAATGAGAAGGTGTATAATATTTGACATACCCTCCATGTCAGGAGTCTAAATAAAGCTGCAGCTTACTTCTGTACCTGTGGAAGGAAACGGTTGTCTGTAATTGAGACCTATCATGATGGCTATAGCCATCAACTATTATTTTCACAAAAGTAAATCCGTTGTTTTCAAAAGATGACCATTTAAACTAACCTTCCAGTAGAGGGGGGAATACTTTTTGAAAGGAAATCTCTCAGGTTTTTGCTATATCCTCTAAGGCTTCTTTCACACTAGCGTCGGAATCTCCCCGTCGCAATGCGTCGGGGAGAGATTCCGACGCTAGCGTTTGCTGCATTGCACAATGGAGGCAGCGGATGCATTTTTCCGGCGCATCCGCTGCCCCATTGTAAGGTGCGGGGAGGTGGGGGCGGAGTTCCGGCCGCGCATGCGCGGTCGGAAAAAGCGGTCCGTCGGGAGAAAAAAACGTTACATGTAGGGTTTTTTTCTCCCGACGGTCCGCCAAAGCACGACGCATTCGTCGCAAGACGGATGCGAAGTGTGCAAATCCGTCGCAAATGCATCGTCAATAGAAGTGTATGGGGGGAAAAAACGCATCCTGCAAGCACTTTTGCAGGATGCGTTTTTTCTGCAAAACGACGCATTGTGACTGATTTAAAAAAACGCTAGTGTGAAAGTCCCCTAAGAGCAGCATAATGTAGGCAACAATGTAACTTTTAGTTGAATCCAACAATGTGTCATTTAGTTTACTGGGTGCAGCTGTTTTGACACAACAGAGCAGAGATGAGAAAGCCAATGCCACCCACACCAGGTTCTGTATGTGCGTATATAAACCTATAAATAAAGTACCAGACAGACCTCAAAGTATAAACCAATACCAAATTTTATTAGACATACAATTAAGAGACCACCATTGATGGTGATATACACCAGTGATGAAAGACACCATGGACCTGAGGTATATGTAATACATATAATCCTTCAGCCACAAATATAGTATATACATATATCATACCATAGTCAACTGTACCCACGGGCATACCCTGACAATAGTAACATAGTAACATAGTTAGTAAGGCCGAAAAAAGACATTTGTCCATCCAGTTCAGCCTATATTCCATCATAATAAATCCCCAGATCTACGTCCTTCTACAGAACCTAATTGTATGATACAATATTGTTCTGCTCCAGGAAGACATCCAGGCCTCTCTTGAACCCCTTGAACCGGCAATAATGTACCCCAAAGTGGTGAAATATACAACCCACAAAGTTATAGCTGCCTTACCTCAGGTCTAATGGTGCCACGTCCCCTACGCGCGTTTCGGCTGCGTCCGCCTTCTTCCGGGGGAGTCAGATTTACCTGTTATTGGTAAATCTGTATGTGCGTAGTCTATTGACCATGCACTGCTGATCACAGAACAGGGTGTGTGGGACCAGGGCTCATGCACTGCTGTAGTCCAGGCAATGATAATGTCCCATTGTAAGTAAACAGCACAAAGCCTGATAAGTGACACATCGTTGAAATCAGTGGTTTAACCCCTACCTCATGCTGTCCTCGGATTACTTAGCAAATGCCTACTGACAGATTCCCTTTAAGTCATTTTATTAAAAAGTTTATCACTAAATCATGGCTATAAGTAGACCCAGAATTTCACTATGACGATTTCACTATAAGCGACCTTGAAAACTGTTGTTACAGTCTTAACTGCTTTTTCCAAAATCCCTGCAGCCTGTAAACTCCTGTAAATAATTTTCAATTTAAATCACATGACACTGAAAAATTATTAGTGTTTTTATCAGTCAATCAGCCAAGTAGCCCATAGTGACAAAATGAATTGGTCGCACCATAAGGCCAGAAAATTTTTGCCTACTGCCCTACCTATTTAGAACACGTCCATGATAATCAATAGACCACAGTAGCAATTGTAGTTGTTTAATCCATCCATTTGTTTGTGGGCCACATTAGCTTCTCCCCAGAATATTTGCACACACAACCTCCTATATATTTGCATATATACCCTCCTTCTATACTGTATTAGAACAGCTCTTTGTATAATCACATTCGTAGGCTCCACTAGTATCACCTCCATTGCCCCTTCAGTATAAAAGCACCTAAGTGTAAACACATCCATAAACCTGCAGTATAATCACATCCATAGCCGCTTCACGATAAGATATTGCCACACACTACCTACATGGTAAGTCCAGTAGATTTGCAGTGTGCTACACACCTCTGCCGGAGAAAAAAACATTGCAGCAAGCTTTATTTCTCAACTACGGCATGTACTGCAGCTTGAGAAACACTGATTTGAGTAATTTTCATTGTTTGAGGGTCACAAATTTGTTGTACATTTTAACACCATGAAATAACAGCTTGTCAGGGTATGGGTCTATTTCCATAAATAGGAGTGCTGATATTTTTACTGAATGGAGAACTGAACTGTAGTGTATGTGTACCATGTAATATACATACTCCATATTATGTGCATGTTTGTGTCTCTAGAGTTTTTGGTAAAATGTCATTCTGTCTATAGCGTTCATGTTTTTTTCAGTCGAATAACGGATAAATGAAAGTTTTGTATATGAACAGCATTTATTTTATTATACCTAATAGACATTATGTGATCGTGCTGTGTGGATTTTTTAAATTTCCTTCTCTGGGTGTAACTTGACTCTTCCCGTCAGATAAATGTTAGAGGAACGAAACATCTGGGATTTCCTCTTGTTCTGTGCTATATAAACTGCTGCCAGAACAGTCTGGCAGTGGCTCTTTCATAGGTGTGCACCTGCGTTCTCTGTATGTGGAGGAGTCGGGGGACATGGTGGTCTGCCAAACAAATCTAGTGTCTATGGTGGGGTTTTAGATTTAACGTTAAAGGGATTGTACAACATAAGAAAAACAAGCAGCTCCTTCATAGCCATGTGCTGTCTGGTATTCTGACTCAGTCCCAGTCTAGGGCTACTCCCTTTATTTGGTATTCCTAGGTTCAGGGAGGTTTTTTTTTTCTTCTTCTTAGTCTTTTAGAATACTAAGCAAAGACTCTAGAAACAAAATGGCAAAAACAAAACGGGACTTCTTTACAATCCTCCCCATTGTTCCCGTGTATGTATCCCAATGGTTTTTGTTTACAAGGTGTCAACACTAAAAGGCCATACTTACTAGCACTGTTGTGCAATGGTGATAGAAGTACAGCACACAAAGCTCAATCAAATGCTTGATCAGTGGGGGATTCAAGAGCTAGTAATGTTATTTTGTTATGTAAAAGCATTTGTCTTTGGAGGAGAAGTTCTGACACCTTCATAAAGATTTTTGTTTTGTTTCTTTCCTCAAGACATTTTGTTAAAACCTCCTTTTAACCCCTTAACGTCCAATGACTGACACTGCCAGTCATTGGACACCACCACCTGTTAGGTGCAGGCTCCAGCGATGTGCCCGCACCTTTTCCGACACATGACAGCTGATCTGATCAGCTGACATGTGCCCTTAACAGTGGCAGGTGGAATCGTAATCTACCCGCAGCTGTTAACGTGTTAACTGCCGCTGCCAAAATCTGACAGCAGCATTTAACATAACATGCACACGCTGGAAGCGTCATTACCTCCTTCCATCGGCGCCCATGTCACATGACCGCTGCAACCCGGGATCAGCAGAAGACCCCTGTGGTTGTCATAACCGGATAGCTATGAGCGCCGCTTAGCGGTTGGCGCTCCCAGCAAGTGAGCATATCTGCCACATAGAGCAGGGCTGCAGCCCTGCTCTATGTAGCACAAGGGATCGGATGATCGCAGCTTCTAGTCTTCCATGGGTACTATTGAATCAAGTAAAAAGTTAAAGAAAAATTTTTTTTTTAAATATTAAAAAAAAGTTAACATCACAACACCTCCGTTTCGCCCCATTCAAAATAAAACAATAAAAACAGAAAAACGCATATTTGGTATCGCCACGTTCAGAATCGCCTAATCTATCAATATATAGAAAGAATTAATCCAATCGGTACACTGTGTAACGAGAAAAATAATTGAAACACCAGAATTACGTTTTTTCAGAATTTTTTTTCACCACTTAAATAAAAATAGAAACCTAGACGTGTTTGATATCTGTGAACTTGTAATGACCTGGGGAATCATAATGGCAGGTCAGTTTTATCATTTAGTGAACATGGTAAAAAAAATCCAGAAAACAATTGTGGAATTGCACTTTTTTTTTTTTTTTTTTCAACTAAACCACATTTGGAATTTTTTCCCCCCCTTTTTTCAGTATATGATATGTTAAAATCAATGGTGCCATTGAAAAGTACAAGTCGTCCTGCAAAAAATGGCTGTGGGAAGGGGAGCAAAAACTGAAATAGCCCAGGTGCTTAAAGGGTTAAATAGTAAAGTAACCATTATTGCACATGCTGAGTTAATATTAAAAGACTGAAAGATAATTCTATAATCTACCTAATATATTCAAAATATTAATGCAATGGTAAAGATGAAATGTTGCCTGAAAGCATTTTGTATGTGGCATTAAACTGTATACTCAGTACAGACTCTCTATATGACATACTGCAGATTCCAGTTTCCGAAGACCATAAAATGAACTATATTTTGTTATTTCTAGCACTTGGTTAATGAATGGTTAAGTGAGAAGCATGAGAAGTCTGTTAAACATGGGGAATCATTTTTGGAAAAACCTCTACGGATAACAACAGATCCAGAAGTCCTTGCCACACAGTTGAATACACTGCCGGGCCTCATTTATAGTCCACACATGTATACCACGCCGAAGCACTATATTAGATTTACTTCTCCTTTTCTTTCTGAGAAGAAGAAGAAAAAAGATGAAGAGAACCTTACTAGTTGCTGCAAAAAGGTATAAATTCAAATGTACTAAAATTTCTGTGAAATGCTTTTTGCAGTCAATCTTTAATTTCATGGATTTTTTTGTTTTTTTTCTTTAGCGTTGGCTCAAACAAGCTATGGAAGAGGAGCATTCTGCACCTTTGATTCCATTTGATTCCTCAGCTCTAGATGGATCTCAGAGTCCAAATACATTTGCTGAAAATAAGTGCCATTTAGTAATGAATGGTAGCTGTCCATTAGCAGGTGAAAAAATCTTGTGCAAAGTCACCTTAATTTAAAATAAAAAGGTTTTGTTTGGTTTATTTTTTTTAATTTAGTAATAGGACTTCTATAATCTAAAACTATATTCAAATCATCCAGGAATGACATGTTAATTTTAATAGATTTGTTGCATAGAAGCCTACCCTTAAGAGGCAAATTCCCGTCGACCATTATTTTTGTTGAAAAAAAATATTTACAAAGAGAAGTATACTTTTTGTGTGTGTGTGTGTTGTCGTCCTCTGTATTTATTGATTTCTTGAAGTCTAAGGGTATGTGTACACGTTGCAGATTTGCCTCTGGAATTTTTTGTGCAGATTCTGCATCTCTTGGCAGAAAACCCAGGTGCGGATTTGATGCTTATTTTGTGCGGATTTACTGCGGATTTTGTGCAGATTTCATGCGTTTTTTACCCCTGCGGATTTCTATAATGGAATGGGTACAAAAACGCTGCAGATCTGCACAAATAAATGACATTCTCCTTCTGTTGATCCGCAGCGTTTTTCGTGTGGAATTTTCCGCACCATCAGCACAGCATTTTTTTTTTTTACATTGATTTACATGGTACTGTAAATCACTTGCGGATCTGCAGCGTTTCTGTGCGGAAAAAAACGCTGCGGATCCGCAGGAAATCCGCATCGTGTGCACATAGCCTTTAAGCTGTAGATCACCAAGTGTTTTGGAATAGCATCCGGGCTCTGTATCACACTGAAATTTCTTGTTCCTAATCATAACAGATCTAACCACCCCATTAAAAAAACGGAGACTGTTTCAGCTGTTGGATTGTACTTATTCAGAAAATTCTACACCTACTGCATCTCCCTACGCTACACCAACCCATGCAGATATGCCTTCCACAGATGCTTCACTATTTACTACTCCTCCAAGAGTAAAAGCAGAGGATGAAAGTCGTAATAACTGCAAGCAGTCCTGTTCACCAGTTACTCCTGTAACTCCATGTACACATGGGAATCACTTGCATTTTGAGGTAAGCACCTGTAAGTTTTGCATTAAAATGTATACAAAATAAGTTTCTTTGCATTTTACCATTGTGTAAGGGAGACTCCGTATCAGATCACTGCTATATTTATAGCGCTAGGGAAAAATCTCTTGTACGGGTGTATTCTAGTTAATCTTTGCTTTCAAAATCCAGGAGTGGTTCTAAAACATGGAAGAGAAGTGGATGTTTCCAGTATACATTTTTTGTGTAGGTTCCATTCTGTTTTGGATCAAATGCTGATGCATAATACGGATTTAAATACTGCCTCTCAAAATTGCCTTTACAGAGTGATCTGTTGCTTTTTTCACGTTGCAAGTGAGCTGTGCTCATGACAATGTGATCTCACTAACCTGCCAAGTGCACAATCAGCAATTACCATGCAAATGTCCTATTCCAATGAAGTGGACACTTGCAGGATACCTTCTGATCTTCCTTGCGTCTCATTAGGTTTGTGGGGTCATATTGTGCCAGAAAACCTTTTTATTGCATGCATGTTTTTTTGTACATACCCCAGAGACGTTTCATTAAACGAGATGAATGATTTAAACACTTTTGCCCATTTCGCTTGCGCCACATTGGACCAAATGCCAAATTTCACTTTATAATTAATTGAATAGGCCCTGCTTACATTCTATAAGTTACCATCTATAATTTAACATGCATTGAAATGTGTAAACCAAATATAGATGGAAAAATGTACAGATATGTACTGCTGTTTATTCAGAGATTTCAGAATGCAAAGACAACTTTCAGTATAGGATTTTGATTAAGGCAGTCATAGACCTGAGACATCTTACTGTACTTTTGATTCAGTAGCTCCTTTTTCAGATTTTTTTTTTTACATTTGTCATTCTTTTTCTTGCAATTAATTATAGAGCATGTCTTCACCAGAAAGTTCTCCAGAACTGAATCATAAACCCTGCAGCCAAGATGTAAGTACCGTATATAATGTGGAATAAGCCTTTAAGTTCTCAACGCATCTGTTTTGTATAGTGAACTAAAAAGAGCAGCACTTTAGTGAGTGCAGAAAAAAAACTTTCTACATTCAAGTTATGTGAAATATTCAAGTTTCAATGTGTAGAATGCTCACAAGCCGACTCCACATTAGTGCACTTAATGGAGAGCCAGAACATTCAGTTGAAACATAAATGTAGAGCTTTTAGATTTAATTTGCTTTTACTAAAGAGAAAAGTTACCAAACCAAGCTTAAAGTTTCTGTGTAGAGTATGATAAAAACCTCGACAGAGGGGTAGCTGTGGATATAGAGGAGTAGCTGTTTTTGTACTTTGCAAAGATGTTTGAAACTTTTCCCACATAGAAGCTTAATGGGCACATGAAGGTATATAGGCTTTGAATCTGTTTTCAATTCAATTACTAAGCTTGATGTGACGCCAGTCACTTCTCACAGCCAAGAGACAAAAGCGTAATCAGGTAATGTTCCGATGTCAGAGTACCGAGAGGATAACGGATCAGAGCTGAAGGGGTTAAATAGGCGGATGGCCAGAACAAAGTCCAAGGTCAGGCAACAGATTAAGCATACAGAACTCGAGGGACAGGAAAGCACAAACCTCACAGGCTGAATGTACATCTGGCAGTGTTTTGAGGGACACGGCTCAGTTAAGAAGCATGGTCGTTAACTGGAATAATGAACACATGGAGACAACTGACTCCTCAGTCTCAGATTGGATAGTCGAGCTGTCAGTCAACACACTGACAGCTTCAGCAAACCCCTATACCAGATTGGACGGCCAAGCTCTCAATACCTGCATCCCACGCTGAGGGGTGTAACCGTGACACTTAATCCCGATGATCGCACCCTCTGTGGTGAATTGCTGCTACTCATGACTGGTCTCTGGTTAGAAGTGTTGTACCCCAACATTCAGCACTTGGTTTGCTTTATTCAAGTTTGATTAGGATAAACTGAGCATTTGGTTATCCACTTGGCAGAGAAGGTTCAAATGTGGATAAATATAAATAAAGTTATTCGTCCAGACACTAATTACCTGTGAGGACCATATGATCTAGGGCAGACCAGGGCAAAGTGCGGTTTAACTTTACACTTCTGAAACACTGTTACCTACCTTCCATACTTGCGGAAATATGGCGAAAACAAACTCGCTTAGGGTCCAATTAATCCATCTCGACTACATTTTAAAAGAATTAAATTTATTTAGCCTTGAATAGAGGTGTCAAAGACTGGACATAATTGGTCCGCTACCTAGACACTGTCTTCTCAATTGCTCTATTCCCCCTTGAAAAATTAGACGATACTCCCCTCCGGTGCCAGGTTTTTTCCAAAGAGGTCAGTGCCTGCTCTCCCGTGTCTTGCCTTACGTTATGTCACATGCGCCTTGCAGCCGATCGGGTGGTCTCTCAGCAGGTTGCAACACACAAGCCTGCGCCCAATAAACAGCAGCTCTCACTTCCTCTGGGTACGTTGCATTTCTCCTACGCCTCATTGGAGGACACAGGACCATGGGTGTTATGCTGCTGCCACTAGGAGGACACTAAGTTAACATAGAAAGATTAACTCCTCCTCTGCAGTATACACCCCTTCACTGGCCAGTATTTATCCAGTTCTTGCTTAGTGTCTGTAGGAGGCACTTAGGTCTGTTTCAGACCCCAACTTTCTTATTTTAATTTTTCTGTAAATTTTTATTTTTCAATTGACGGAATGAAGGGGGCGACTGATTCCTTTTCTAGGGTCTGCTCTCCCCCAAACCATCAACAGGCGAGCACGCAGAGTATACCTCACCGACCTCCTGCAACGTCTGGGGCACGCCTAATCTTACTGGGGCGACTGTTCCTTTTTTGGTCCCGATTTCCCCCCCCTGCAAGACGGCGAGCACAGAGTGTCCTGGCTCTCATGTTCCTCTCCAGGGCCTGACAGCTGAACAAAGGCCCACACCTGAACAAAGGCCCACACCTGATGGCATCACTGCAGCCCCATGTCCGCCAAAAACCCCCCTTGGACAGTGGCGAAGATGGATGAAGGGTCCTCTCCATCCCCCGATCAGGGAGCATGGATTCAACGCGCACCCTCACAGTGACAGGAAGCCTGCTGCACTGAGTATGTACCTTCCCTGCGTCGGGAGAGGTGCCGTCGGCCAGGTACCAACAGCGATCAGCAGCTTTTCTGCCGGACTAGGCTGCGGTGGACATAACTTCGCCCACTGCCAGAACTCCGCCCCCTATCTCTGTGCTTCTCATCTGGGACGAGAGGCGCCCTGCAAATCTCGGGGGCCATATGGCTTATCTTCTGCGGGAAAATCAGCAGACATCACGCTGACTGACAGCGCCGAAAGCTACGGGACCGCTGAACAGCCATCCTATTCCTCCTCGGGGACACAGGCACAGGACCGTGGGTAAGCTGCACCAGGAGAGCTTAACCCCTTCCCTGCACTGTAGCTCATACCCTGCCTATCCTGCCCTTATCTCTAAAGACACACTATGTCTCAACCTAAAGAGGCCAAAAGAGTTAACAAAAAGCACAGTGTTTTTCACTTCCTGTGCCACTTGCAATACTGCCCTTCCCCCCGAGCTCACAATACCCCGTTATGTGTGGATTGTGACCCGGCCTCTGTGCAACCGCCGCCGACCCTGCAGAGCCTAGTCCCCCTGAGTGGGCCGCTTCCCTGGCAAGGCAATAGACTCCCTCCGGTGTCCCTCTTTAAGTCAGACTGCGGAGGAAACTGGCGACGGTTCGGACCCGTCCACCAGCAGGGGGCGTACTCCGTCACTAAGGGCGCAGGGCTCCAGAAAACAGACCCATGTCGCGTCCCCTAATCAGTCGTGCTTGCGTTTCAGCATCTGCGAGCTCAGATTCTCGTTCCCTTCTCCGGAGAACTTAAATGACTCTGAATACGAGTCCGAGGCTTCTTTCATCCAGGATTCCTCTACTTCCCAAGAGATGCTCGATTCTCTCATTGAGGCGGTCATCTTTGTCAGTTCTTCAGTCAAAAACCCCACTGACCGTCAAATTGACTACCTGGCTTGCTCTGTCTTCGAGGCCACAGGAGCGTCTCTCTTTCCATCCTTTGCCGCTTGTTGGGTGGCTAAGGCTATGGGCGCTTGGGCTGAGGTTCTTACCACAACCATCCATGACTGTAATCTCACCCCAGAGGCGATCAACCTGGCTAACCAGATAGCCCAAGCCGGGGACTTCGTAGTTAGCGCCTCAATAGATGCTGCCAATTGCGCTGCACTGGCAGCCGCAAATTCAATCTCCATCAGAAGAGCCCTGTGACTCAGAGATTCGCAAGCAAATTCTGCTTCCAAAAAATAATTGACATCTCTTCCCTACCAAGCCGGTTGCTTATTTGGAGAAAAATTGGACCAAATAATTTCTGACGCTACTGGAGGGAAATGTAAATTTCTCCCTCACCAAAAGCCTACCCGGCCGTTTCGGTATCAGCAACAACCTCGATTCCGGCCTTTTCGCAACAGTTCCAACTGGTCATCTACATCCTTCTCTCACGGATCAAGATGAATTTCGGACAGAGACAGAGGCTCCCGGGTCTCATACAGACCTAATCGTAACTGGAAACCCAGTCCGAGGTCATCTGGATCTAAGGGAACCAGATCCCTTAGATCCTCCACTCAGTGACTCGTCGCAACTTCCGGAGGACATCGACAAAGTAGGCGGCCGTCTACATTTGTTCCATCAAGCCTGGTTCTTGGTCGTCCATGACGAGTGGGTCAGAGAACTGGTGTCCTCCAGATACAAAATAGTTTTCTTTTCCCCTCAGACACGTTTTTTTCCAGTTGTGTCCTCCCAAACCAAAGATGATGGCTTTTCTCCGGGCCATACGGGCACTACAAGGGGACGGAGTCATCATTCCGGTACCCCAAGACCAAAGGTTCAAGGGGTTTTACTCGAACCTATTTGTGGTCCCAAAAAAGGATGGATCGCTGCGACCGATACTAGATCTAAAACTTCTGAACAACTTTGTCAAAATTCGACGCTTCAGAATGGAATCTCTCCGTTCTATCGTCTTGTCCATGGAAAAGGGAGAGTTCCTAGCATCTATAGACATCAGATTCTTACCTCCACATCCCAATTTTTCCTCCTCATCAACAGTCCCTTCGCTTCGCATTTCGCGAGGAACACTTCCAGTTTGTGGCCTTACCCTTCGGCCTCGCCACCGCTCCCAGAGTTTTCACCAAGGTCATGGCCGCTGCCATGGCCCTTCTTCATGCTTGGGGCGTGGTGGTACTTCCGTATCTGGATGATCTACTGATAAAAGGCCCGTCGTATCCAGCCTGCGAGGAGTCCGTCGATCTCACGGTGGATACTCTTTTTCGCCTGGGTTGGAAGATGAACTTCGAAAAATCTTCTCCGAACCCGGCTCAGCGAATTTCCTTTCTTGGAATGACACTGGACATTTCCCGTGGCTTGGTCATTCTCCCTCCATAAAAGGCCTTGGCCTTGCAGCAGGGAGCACGGAGTCTCTCCCGCCTAGTCTCCCACTCCATTCGTTACAGTATGCACATTCTCGGGAAGATGGTAGCAGCCATAGAAGTGGATCCGTTCGCGCAGTTCCAACTCCGTCCCTTACGACATGCGCTGCTGTCAGCATGGAACGGGATCCCGTCCTCTCGACCGTCGTTTCAGTCCATCTCCACAGGTCAGGCAGACCCTCAGGTGGTGGACGCTGAAGTCCTCCCTGAACCAAGGAAAGTCCTTTCTCCCAGTGTGTTGGCTGGTGGTGACCACCGATGCCAGCCTCTTGGGCTGGGGTTCAGTTTTCAACCACCACACAGCACAGGGGCGGTGGTCCACTCGAGAGTCGCATCTCCCCATGAATATCCTGGAAATACGAGCGATCAGACTAGCGTTACTCAGCTTTCACCATCTCCTGGCAGGTCACCCCATCAGAATCCAGTACGACAACGCCACAGAGGTGGCGTACATCACCCATCAAGGGGGAACCCGCAGCAAGATGATCATGCTCGAATTGACCCACATTCTCCGTTGGGCCGAGAGCAACCATTCGCCCATCTCGGCGATCCACATACGAGGTGCGGAAAATTGGGCGGCGGACTTACTCAGTCGCCAGGGTCTCGCCTCGGGTGAGTGGTTCCTCCACCCGGAAGTTTTTCAGCAGATTTGTCATCGCTGGGGGACCCCGGACGTGGACCTCATGGCTTCCAGGCTAAACAACAAGGTCCCACAGTTCATTGCCCTATCTTTCAACCCACGTGCCGTCGGAGCAGATGCCTTGGTCCTGCCGTGGCATCAATTCCGCCTCCCGTACATTTTTTTTTTGTCCTCTTCCCCTGCTACCGAGGGTCATGAAGAAGATCAGGGCGGAGGGGGTACCAGTGATCCTAGTGGCGCCGGACTGGCCGCGCTGGGCATGGTACGCGGAATTGGTTCAGCTGGTCACCGACATCCCATGGTGGCTTCCAGATCGCATGGATCTTCTCTCACAGGGCCCGGTTTACCACCAGAACTCCAGGGCCCTGTCTTTGACGGCGTGGCCGTTGAATCCTGGATTCTAGCCCAAGCTGGATTCTCCCCCAAGGTATCCTTCACTATGATCAGGGCTAGGAAACCCGTGTCCATGCGCATTTACCACCGTACCTGGCGAATCTTCTTCGCATGGTGCAACGCCCATGGACGATCTCCTCTGGTATTCTCCATTCCTTCCGTATTGGAATTTCTCCAATCAGGCCTAGAGTTAGGTCTCGCACTTAGCTCACTCAAAAGACAGGTGTCAGCATAGTCAGTCCTGTTCCAACGAAAAATTGCCACCAGATTACCGGTTAAGACGTTCATTCAGGGAGTTTCCCATGTGGCGTCTCCCTACAAAATGCCTTTGGATCCAGGGGATCTTAATTTGGTCCTTGGAGCTCTTCAGGAGGCCCCCTTCGAACCACTGCAGGACGTCTCTCTGACATTCCTTTCCTGGAACGTAGCTTTTCTCTGATCGCCCATGACGGCACCACGGAGGAGAGGGGATCCGCCCACCAAGGACAGGAAACCTACGGATAAAAAGGCGGTACCACTCTCCTGCATCAGTTGGTTTCCTGTCCTTGATGGGAGACCTACGGACTTACCAGTCAGCGTTGGAATTCCGGGGCCAACCAGTCCGATTCAGGCAGCTGGGGTCCCTCTGCCTCGGCTGGGGTGGTGACCCGAGGCACCACCGCTGGGGGCTAGTGGGCCTCAAGGGTGCGTGGAGGAGGTGACAAGGAGTTCGCGGTCACCTCCTCAGGTAAGATGCAGCAGCGGCAACATCCAGGGGGGTCCCTCTGTGGTTGCGGGAGGTGCGGCGTGGCCCTCCCCTAGCTCGCGTCAGCCTGCACACTGCAACGCCATCGGGCTTGCAGAGCCGCGCAATAAGGGTCTGCATAGGACCGGGGGTGCCGGTCAGCAGCGCCATATCTGTACTCCGGGCGCCATCTTGGAAAGTCGGCGCATGCCCGGAACTGCGCTGGTCTCGCGAGACGCCGGGGCGCCGCGGAAGCGATTGCGCAGGCGTCGGCGCTCCTCGCTGTAGCTGGACGCTCCATAGATCCCGACATGACGCTTAGGCGTTCTACAAGACGCAGGAGCGTCTGCGCAGGCGCCAGCGTTTCAGCGCTCCTCGTGCCGGCCGGGCGCTACTGCGCAGGCGCCGGGAAGTAGAAAAAAAAAAAAAAAAAAGAGGAGCAGCGGGAAAGTTTAAATGGGAGGATTTACTTCCCCCCAGTGGCTCTGCAGTATATTGGCAGGAGCCTCAGGAGCAGTCGTGTCAGCGCCAGCGTAGCAAGTGTTGTTTTGCGCAGACCAGCAGCAGCAGTATGAGCGACCCGGCATCTCCCTTGCCTGAATCACCTCCACCTATAGCATCGCCGCAGCAGCAAAAAAGGCGGCAGCAGAAAGGTTACCAGGACACCAGCAAAGAACGCCAAAGGTCTCAACACAGCAAGGAGTCCAGCACGGCGTCGGGGAAAAAGCCAGAGGCTGAGAATTCCCAACCGGTATTTATGGGTCCTGGAGGTGGTAAGTTGATCTTCGTGAAAGTTAGAGACAGTAAGATTATTATTTGTCTCTTTTAGGGAAGGAAAAGCGTAGGTAAAACCAAGCACAAGGTCTGTGCCATCTGTAAAGAGGATCTTCCACTCGCCTGGGAGAAGCAGCTATGTAATTCCTGCATACAGCAGACGGTATCAGAAAGCCTGCCCGGGTTTGCAACAGATCTTAAAAACCTGATTAAAGAGCAGGTGGAAGACACCTTTAAATCCCTTAAAAGGGGAAGAAAACGGAGAAGGACCAGACACAGGTCCCCGTCCCCAGTCTCTAAATCTGACAGCGATAGTGCGAGTTCGGAATCCTCCGACTCCTCCTCCGCGTCTTCGTCATCCACTTCTTCCTCAGGAGGTCACAATTGTTTCCCATTAGAGGACACTGATGGCCTCATAAAGGCAGTGAGGAGTACTATGGGGTTAGTAGACTCCCACCCTAAAAAATCAGCACAAGACATTATGTTTGGGGGCTTAGAACAAAAAAAGAGGAGAGCTTTTCCGCTTAATGAAACAATTGCAGCGCTAATCAAAAAGGAATGGAAAAAACCCATGAAAAAGACTCTCCTAACTCCCAAAAGGAAATACCCCTTTGAGGATGAATCCTGCTCCTTTTGGGAAAAAGCCCCCAAATTAGATGTAGCAATAGCGAAAGCATCAAAGAAATTCGCTCTCCCGTTTGAGGACATGGGGGTCCTAAAAGACCCTATGGACAAGAAGGCGGATGCCTTCCTCAAGGGCTCTTGGGAGTCAGCGGGAGGAGGCCTGAAACCGGCAGTGGCAGCAGCATGCACATCTCGCTCCCTAATGATCTGGTTGAATCAACTAGAGGGTCAATTAAAGGGGAAAACTTCCCGAGACTTGATGCTGAAGACATTACCCGTAATAAGGGGAGCTGCGGCCTTTCTGGCTGACGCCTCGGCAGACTCTATAAGATTAGCTGCCAGGTCGGCAGTATTTGCTAATGCGGCCAGGCGTGCCCTCTGGCTTAAGAATTGGCCTGGCGATCTACAAACAAAAACAAAATTGTGTACTATCCCCTGCGAAGGGGAGTTTTTGTTCGGTTCCACATTAGATGATATCTTGGAAAAAGCAGGGGACAAGAAAAAGTCCTTTCCCTCTCTAGGTCTCCCCTCTTACAGGAAGCCCTTTCGAAACAAGAGGTTTTTCCGTAAGAACCCTGGGAGAGGCCAGGGAAAGTGGGAGGATAAGAGGAACAAGAACAAGGGGTTCATCTTTAACAAAAACCCCAGCGATACCAAGAAGCCTTCTCAATGAAGGTTCGCCCCAGGTGGGAGGGAGATTATCTCTCTTTCTCCCAGCCTGGAAAAAGATTACCTCCAGTCAATGGATTCTAAACATCATAGAATCAGGTCTGAGGCTGACATTCAAAAAATGGCCCCGTCCCTCTTTTACGATGACATCTATAAGATCTTCGGCAGAAGAACAGCTGGCACTGGAAAACGAGGTCATCGGGCTAGTAAAAAAGGGAGTACTCCTGGAGGTTCCCCCACAAGAAAGAGGGCAAGGGTACTATTCCCCTCTATTCCTGAGGAAGAAACCAGACGGTTCCTTCAGGACCATTATAAATCTAAAAAAACTAAACGATTACTTGGACGTTCAAGCATTCAAGATGGAAACGATAAAATCATCTATCAAAATGTTGTTTCCCCAATGCTTCATGGTGGTCCTGGACCTAAAGGACGCATATTATCACGTCCCAATACACAAGGATCACCAGAGGTTCCTCAGGATGGCAGTTCACATCAGGGGAGTCCTAAATCACTTCCAATTTTCAGCTCTACCATTTGGCCTTGCCATAGCCCCGAGGGTTTTCACAAAGCTGATAGCAGAGGTAATGGCTCACCTCAGGGAAGAAAATACCCTAATCGTTCCATATCTGGACGATTTCTTGGTGATAGGCTCCTCCCCGCAACATTGCGAGGATCAACTGGCAATAGTGATGCATTCTTTAAAGAAATTGGGCTGGCTAATAAACGTAGGGAAGTCCAGACTAATGCCTTCTCAGGTCCAGGAGTACCTAGGTCTCACTCTAGACTCCAAAAAGATGGAGTGTCGGCTCCCAGAGAACAAGATACAAAAACTAAAAAGTTTAGTATCAAGAACCCAATCTCTCCCCTCCATAACACTCCGTCAGGCCATGTCCCTCTTAGGCTCCATGACCTCTTGTATTCCAGCGGTCCAGTGGGCCCAATTACATTCGAGAGTCCTTCAATGGCAGATATTATCGGAGCAAATCCATCTAGGAGGGCATTTAGACGGGCAGTTGACTCTATCTCCTCGCACCAATCACTCTCTAACATGGTGGAAATCGCAGGAAAATCTTTCCCAGGGAGTCCCATGGGTAATTCAGGTCTCGAAAGTCCTGACTACAGACGCAAGCCCTTCAGGGTGGGGGGCCCATCTGGGCGACCTAGTAGCCCAGGGCATTTGGTCTCCATCTCTGGTAAACAAATCCTCCAACATGAAGGAACTCCTTGCAGTAAAATTTGGCCTTCAAGAATTCTTGGGGGTCCTTCACTCTCACCATGTAAGAGTAATGTCGGACAACCGGGTGGTAGTATCTTACCTAAATCACCAGGGGGGTACCCGTTCCAAAAATCTAATGGAAGTGACCGACTCAATCCTGCAAATAGCCGAGAGCAATCTCTTATCCCTAACAAGCCTACACATAAAGGGAGTAGACAATTACAAAGCAGACTTCCTCAGCCGGTCCAGCCTAAAACAGGGGGAATGGGAACTAAATCGGTCAATATTCACCCAGATCACAGAAAGATGGGGTGTTCCCAAAATAGATCTCTTTGCGAGCCATCTAAACAAAAAAGTAGCCTCCTTTTGCTCCCTATCTCCTCTGGGGAACCCAGTAGCGGTGGACGCTTTCCTGATATCTTGGGGTCACCATCTTGTCTATGCCTTCCCTCCTCTTATTCTGATTCCAGCAGTGCTGAGGAAGATTCGGGAGGACGGGGCGCTGGTCATCCTAATTGCCCCGTTCTGGCCGAAGAGACCTTGGTTCTCATGGATGAGGAAGATGTCAATATCCGACCCTTGGGTATTACCAGACCTTCAGGATCTATTGTCGCAGGGCCCAGTCTGTCACCCTCGAGTCAAGAACTTGCACTTGACAGCTTGGCTCTTGAAAGGAAATTATTAGAGAGCAGAGGGTTCTCTCCGGGGCTAATCTCAACCCTGTTACAAAGTAGGAAGCCGGTTACAACAAAACAATACGGCAAGGTATGGAAAAAATTTCTGTCTTCTTCAGGTGTAAGAATAGGGAAAGAAATTCCCCTTACTTCCATACTAGAATTCCTACAAAATGGGTTGGAGATGGGGTTGGCCACTAGTACCCTAAAAGTTCATGTGGCAGCTTTGGGAGCCCTATTCAATTTTGACTTGGCTTCAAACAGATGGGTCTCTAGATTTATCAGGGCAGCAGGAAGATCGAGGCCTCTTCCAGTAAAAGTTGTTCCTCAATGGGACTTAAACTTGGTCCTTAAAGCCCTGACTAGTACTCCATTTGAACCATTACGCGAAGCTTCACTGAAAAATTTATCTCTAAAAACTGCTCTGTTAGTCGCCCTCACTTCTGCCCGTAGGGTTAGCGACTTACAGGCTCTCTCAGCTAATCCTCCCTACACACAATTTCTAGAGGATAGAGTCATTTTAAAAATAGACCCAGCATATCTACCGAAAGTGGCTTCAAAATTTCACAGGTCCCAAGAGATATCTCTCCCCTCCTTCTGTCCCAACCCTAAAAATAAGGAGGAACAAACCTTACATACACTAGATGTAAAAAGGTGTCTCTTACATTACATAGAAGCCACTAGAGAGAGTAGGGAGGATCCCTCTCTGTTTGTGTGTTTCCAGGGTCCCCGGAAGGGGAAAAAAGCATCCAAAGCCACCATAGCAAGATGGATCACGGACGCCATCAGTCTCTCATACTCGGCAAGTGGGATGTCCGTTCCAGGGGAGGTTAAGGCTCACTCAACAAGGGCAGTGGCAACTTCCTGGGCGGAGAAAGCCGGAGCTTCTATAGACCAGATATGTAGAGCTGCTACCTGGTCTTCACCATCCACATTCTATAGGCACTATAGATTGGACCTAATCTCCTCTTCAGACCTTACTTTCGGTAAAAGGGTTCTGGAGGCGGTGGTCCCTCCCTGAATGTACTATCTATGCAATTCTCTCCGTGGTGCCGTCATGGGCGATCAGAGAAAAATATAGTTCTTACCGATAACGGTATTTCTCTGAGCCCATGACGGCACCCGTACATTCCCTCCCTTCACTTATGGGTGCGCACATCAAATTAGTGCCATAGTCTATTTATAGTCTTTAAACACGCGGTATCTCGTTATGATAAACAGTTAAAATTTACAAATGTTTTAGTAGTCTCCCATCGTTCTCTATGTAAAACAACTGATGCAGGAGAGTGGTACCGCCTTTTTATCCGTAGGTTTCCTGTCCTTGGTGGGCGGATCCCCTCTCCTCCGTGGTGCCGTCATGGGCTCAGAGAAATACCGTTATCGGTAAGAACTATATTTTTCTAGTGACTTACGTCAATCAGTCGTGTCTCTGAGTTGGCTGCTCTTTCATCCCAACCCCCATTTCTGATCTTTCACCCAGATAAGGCAGTCTTGAGGACTTTTCCTTCTTTTCTACCCAAAGTTGTTTCCTCCTTACACCTCAATGAGGAGATTATTCTGCCTTCATTCTGTCCGGCACCAGTCCATTGCGTTGAGAAAGCTCTGCACACTCTCGATGTGGTTAGGGCCTTTCGACGGTACATCTCACGGACGGCTCCCTTCCGCAAGTTGGTTGTCCTATTCGTACTTCCAGAGGGACAAAGGAAGGGCTCTCCCGCTTCCAAGGCTACTCTAGCCAAATGGATTCGATCGGCTATTCAGGAATCCTATCGTGTCAGGGGTGTTCCTATCCCAGCAGGGGTTAAAGCCCATTCTACTCGGTCGATGAGCGCCTCTTTGGCCATTTGGCACCAGGCGTCAGCACAACAAGTCTGCAAAGTTGCGACCTGGTCCTGCTTGCATACTTTTACAAAACGCTACCACATTCATTCTCTATCCTCTGCAGACGCTGCCCATGGCAGGCGCATTCTGCTGTCGGCGGTACCTTAGCTGTAAGCCAGTGGTACATGGGTTATTAGCAGCTATGTTGCTCCCCACCCAGGGACTGCTTTAGGACGTCCCATGTTCCTGTGTCCCCGAATGAGGCGTTGGAGAAATAGGGATTTTTGTGTACTCACCGTAAAATCCTTTTCTCCGAGCCAATCATTGGGGACACAACACCCACCCGGTTAGCCTTTTGGCTTGTTGTTACTTCTTTGGTTTTGACATAGTTTTATTGTCTTTCGTTTAATACTCCTACTGCTTTGCTACCGAACTGGATGAATACTGGCCAGGGAAGAGGTGTATACTGCAGAGGAGGAGTTAATCTTTCTGTGTTAACTTAGTGTCCTCCTAGTGGCAGCAGCTTAACACCCATGGTCCTGTGTCCCCCAATGATTGGCTCGGAGAAAAGGATTTTATGGTAAGTACACAAAAATCCCTATTTTCAGTATCATCAGTCTGCTGTTTTGTTTGTTTTTTTCTTACATAGGGGACTATTGCAATTGAGAAGGGATTGTCCAAGTAGTGGATACCCTCACCTGATGGTGTTGTGACAGGTGCAACTCCTATGTAGGCATGAAGAAAAATAGCTGCTGCTGCCCCGTGGCTGGGGAATCAATCCACCAGGAGATATTAAATCCAGTTGGGATAAACACGTAGGTGGGCCGTGCTCATTAAGTGAATTAATTCTCCAGAAAAGATTGAGCAAAAAGGCTTTTAATTCACAACGCCTTGTAGCGGCGCCCTTTTCAAGTGGGGAAAAAAGCAAATGTCACAAACAGAAAAAAAAGCACTGTGAACAGCAATGTGTTATTCTCATGTAAATCAGTAATAATAATAATAATAATAATAATTTTATTTATATAGCGCCAACGTATTCCGCAGCGCTTTACAAATTATAGAGGGGACTTGTACAGACAATAGACATTACAGCATAACAGAAATACAGTTCAAAACAGATACCAGGAGGAGTGAGGGCCCTGCTCGCAAGCTTACAAACTATGGGGAAAAGGGGAGACACGAGAGGTGGATGGTAACAATTGCTTTAGTTATTCGGACCAGCTATAGTGTAAGGCTCAGGTGTTCATGTAAAGCTGCATGAACCAGTTACCTGCCTAAGTATGTAGCAGTACAGACACAGAGGGCTAATACTGCATAAAGTGTATGAGAACATGATGCGAGGAACCTTTTTTTTTTTTTTTTTTTATTATTATAAATAGGCCACACAGGGATCGTTAGGTTAATGCATTGAGGCGGTAGGCCAGTCTGAACAAATGAGTTTTTAGGGCACGCTCAAAACTGTGGGGATTGGGGATTAATCGTATTAACCTAGGTAGTGCATTCCAAAGAATCGGCGCAGCACGTGTAAAGTCTTGGAGACGGGAGTGGGAGGTTCTGATTATTGAGGATGCTAACCTGAGGTCATTAGCGGAGCGGAGGGCACGGGTAGGGTGGTAGACTGATACCAGGGAGGAGATGTAGGGTGGTGCTGAGCCATGGAGTGCTTTGTGGATGAGGGTAGTAGTTTTGTACTGGATTCTGGAGTGGATGGGTAGCGTAATGACTGGCATAAGGTAGAGGCATCGGTGTAACGGTTGGTGAGGAATATGATCCTGGCTGCAGCATTCAGGACAGATTGGAGCGGGGAGAGTTTTGCAAGAGGGAGACCGATTAGTAGAGAGTTACAATAGTCCAGACGAGAATGAATAAGTGAAACAGTCAGAGTTTTTGCAGAGTCGAAAGTAAGAAAAGGGCGAATTCTAGAAATGTTTTTGAGATGCAGGTAAGAAGAGCGAGCCAGTGATCGGATGTAGGGGGTGAATGAAAGGTCAGAATCAAGGATGACCCCAAGGCAGCGGGCATGTTGCTTTGGAGTAATGGTGGAACCGCACACGGAGATGGCAATGTCAGGCAAAGGTAGGTTAGTAGAGGGAGAGAACACGAGGAGTTCAGTTTTTGACAGGTTTAGTTTCAGATAGAGGGAGGACATGATGTTAGAGACAGCGGAGTAAGAAGAGTATTCTAAGAGTATTTAAAGTGTTTTATATGCATTTTAGAGTTTGATTTCATGTTTGAGAAAAAAAACACCTCAAAACCTACTTTGTACATCTGAGTATGGTTTGGGTACAGACCACGGTTTACAGACAGACTACTGGTCTTACTGTGGGATTCCATTTTACGACTACCACAATCGGGGAACAGTCACTCTAACATGCGGGCACTAATGAACCTTGCAACTCGAGCTCCTATTCACCCCTGCCATAGCTATGCTATGATGTCCTGTATAAATCTGAATTGTATTTATTTTGTTTTGTGGGAAATTAATGTTTGCAGCTTTTAATGTATCTTTCTGTTAACAGGGTAGTGATCGAACAGCAACAGCTTTAGCTTTGAATTCATTCAGAAATTCTAATCTTACTGAAATTGGTGTGCAGGAAATAAAGACTATTGGTTATTCTAGCCCACGAAGCAGGACCGAGGTAAACAGGCCTTACACATCAGAAAGTGAGTCCACTGTAGACCTTCAGTTGGCACTTGAAATAAATGAACATACTGCATTGCAAAACAATATGGAGCCTTTGTCCCGGGAAAGGACTGATACAAACAGCCAGCAGGAAAATGCTCACTGTGGACGGGGTACAGTATATTCATCTTGGATCAAAAGCCCAGAAAGATCAGGGGTGAATTTCTCTGCAGTAAATTCTAACTTGAGAGACTTGACCCCTTCCCACCAGTTAGAAGTTGGTGGTGGTTTTCGAATAAGTGACTCAAAGTGCCTGATTCAAGAAGATGCACGTAGTTTGTACATGGAAGGATCAATTTTTTGTTCTTCAGAAGAAGGAATTATTACTGGATTTGGTAGAGCACTTAGTAGCGATGGTGTTTTAGATGCAAATGGAACACCATTAAATCCTCCACAAAAGAAAAAGGTTAGTGAATATTGTGCTGCATTTCATTTTTAGCACTATTCCTACATTTTCTTGGCTAGTAATTATTTACATTTGTAACAAATAAGAACCTGATAAAGTAGTGTCACCAGGTTTTTGCCACCTAATCTGAAAAACATGATGAAAAGAGAAGCCCCTTGATTCCAGCGAGGTGTTATTTATTATGGCAAGTCATCTTGCTGTTGTAGTTTTAATAAAATGACTTTATCAGCAGGAGATTATCTCTAGAGGACTAGTAACCCTGCTGTAAAACCCATACCCCCACCACTAATTAGCAGCTTTGTGCCTATGCCCAGTGTACGCAGAAAGCTGTCACTCGTTGTGGCAGGGTTATGCAGAGCTCGGCATTCAGAGAACTGGTAGACCTGCAGCTGATAAAAACACAGTTTATGTAAAAAAAAAAAAAAAAAAAAAAAAACAATAAACACGCAGCCCAACAACTGATGCATTGCTGCAATCAGGGTCACTGGGCTTACATCATGCTACTCTGATTAGCAAAAATCTGGTGACAGAAATCCTTTGACACCAAATGGCACTATAGGACCACTTTTGAAGAATCACTAATTTGGCTTGGATGTACTGTAAAAGCGCTTAATTCAGACAGATGCTCCTTGGTAAAAGGCTACAAACTAATATACTGACAGTAACTCTTTAGCCAGCCAAAAGTAAATGAACATGTTGCATATTTGCTGTGGGTTTCCATTATAGGTTTGCATACAGAAAGTCTGCAACGTAATACACTGTCAGATAAGGCTGCTTTTAGGCTGGGTTTACATTGTGTTGATGGCAATGCGCTGATGGCATCCGCTACATAGCGGCACTAACGCTATGTAACGGATGCGTTAGCGCACCCATTGACTGCATTGGCATGCGTTAGCGATGTGCTGTCATTCTGTGATGGACCCTAGGAAGCGGTCTGCAGCGTTTCGGGGTCCTTCACCGCTAGCGCAGATGGAGCATCTGCGCTAGTGCAATTGCATAACGCAATTTTTAACGGCACTTGCATTAACACAGTCCGTTTAACGCATGCGTTGAACGGACTGCCCTAACGCAATATGAACCCTGCCTTATCGGGCCGTATCACCGCAATTTTCAAGGTCTGCCGCAATATTGGACCACAAAAATATTGCGGATCGCCTTTTTTCAGGTTCCCTATACTATAGCAAAAGTATTGGGGGAAAAAAAACGCGGTCCGTAAAACCAGAAGTCACGACGCACCACAAGTCTGGAGGAGAGAAGGTTTTTCCACCAACATAGAAGAGGATTCTTTACTGTTAGGGCAGTGAGAATCTGGAATTGAATGCCTGAGGAGGTGGTGATGGCGAACTCAGTCGAGGGGTTCAAGAGAGGCCTGGATGTCTTCCTGGAGCAGAACAATATTGTATCATACAATTATTAGGTTCTGTAGAAGGACGTAGATCTGGGGATTTATTATGATGGAATATAGGCTGAACTGGATGGACAAATGTCTTTTTTCGGCCTTACTAACTATGTTACTATGTTACAAAAATAACCTTCCGTTGTATTTGCGGCCCCATTGAGTTACAATGGGCGCCTTGCTCATAAGCTGTAAGCTCGATATTTTTTCATGACCGTAAATACAGCATATGGCACTCCTACGAATTTTTGGGGTCGCAAAAACGGGCCGAAAAAAACATGGGCAAGTGTAATACCAGCATAAGTAGATAAGACACTCAACAAATCTCAGCTACACTTTACTAAGATTACCTAATTTAAATGTTAAAATCCACAGCATGTCAATTCTTTGTGTGGAATGTAAATGGGGAAATCAGTTGCAAACCCGCAACTGAACGGCACGTATGCTGTAAATTCACCCTAAATCTCCCATAGCTTAATTTTTTTTTCTTTTTTAGTAGGGTTCGTAAGCGCTTCTCTTCAGTCCATGCGCTGCTCAATGGCGTTCCACTGCGTTCACGGACTGAAATTAAGCGCGTCTGAACTTGGCTTAAACGTAATGTTTGCATATATGTTATTGGCCATTTTCTACATGGACCTCATGTCAGTGTGGCATAAAAAAAATTGCAACATACACATTCAGTGCAAGTATATAGTAGGCATCTTCTGCACCCATCTGCTATGCAGACTAACAGTCAGTCATGCCCACAAAGTTCAGTGTTCATCTGAACTTAACCTTACATTTTAAGTAAGTCATAGGCTATTATGGAGCCATTTATTTAATTTGAAAATCAGAAAATATTACTTTGTAAATAGACAATACATCACACAAACTGGAAAAATCAAAATTAGGTACTTCAGCTGTACTTTGTGGGAATCCTAACTGGTCCAGCTTTTATCACTTTTTGCAGTAGTATTGGTGCAACAATTTTATGTTTGTTTTTTCCAGGTATCCTTATTGGAGTACCGAAAAAGGCAACGTGAAGCAAGAAAGAGTGGCTCAAAGCCTGAAACTTTGCCTCTGGTCGCACTTTGCCCACACACTGAGAGTGGAAATATACCTGGGAACTGTTCTATTGCTGCTGCTGCTACTGAAAACTGTAGTAACAATGTGGAAAGTATGGAACCTAATGAGAGTGTTGCAAATTTGACTGTACCACTGCCAGCTGAAGTCCAGAACACCTCCCCAGAGGAGACAGACCTAAGCTCTCAAGTCACAGATGCCACTGCTAATGAAAAAAGTGATCCAGAAGCTCAATGGTACTTAAGTTTCATTTCCTGACCACTTCTTTCTAGTTTTATTTTGTTCTCAAGCAATAGTTCCCAACATTTACTGTTTAAACTGATTAAAGGGGTTCTCACCGACCATATTATTGATGAGCTATAACTTGGTTGAGTCATCAAAATTAGATCTGTAGGGGGTCTGACAGCACAGTCACTAGTAGTTCCTGTTATGCTTTCTGGCAGCAGGTGGATGTTAACAGTGAAGATCGGGACAGCATAGCCCCATCACACTGTTATAAGAAGGTTGGATAGCAATAGATCCAGAAAAGATGCTACTTATATTCCTGAAGTCCTGCTGTTTCCACTCAGGCTACTGTTCCAGTAGTCATACTGTTATTACATGGGATTTCAATGAAGGGTAACATCTATACAATAGCTAAATGGATAATGTGTTGAGAGAGATATACGGTATCCAGTATTTATCAGCAAACTATTCATTAGCAATCTATCCTATGCCTTGTTAAAGATCCAAATGTAAGTATGTGTTACAGACAGCAATGTCAAATTACTTGGTTTAATTTGTTTAATGTATTAACACCGAAGACATTAAAACATTCATGACGTAACATACATGTATGGCACACGTCTGGTATGAGTGTGTGGAAGAGGACTTAAGTGTAAAGTTAAGTTTTATACAGTTGGCATTCGCCCTTTAAGGGGTTGTCCACTACTTAGACAACCCATTCTCTCTGAATATTTGCCCCTTTTAACCCCTTCCCGACCCATGATGCCACGTAGGCGTCATGAAAGTCGGTGCCAATCCGACCCATGACGCCTATGTGGCGTCATGGAAAGATCGCGTCCTTGCAGATCGGGTGAAAGGGTTAACTCCCATTTCACCCGATCTGCAGGGACAGGGGGAGTGGTAGTTTAGCCCAGGGGGGGGGGTGGCTTCACCCCCCCCCCCCCCCCCCCCCGTGGCTACGATCCCTCTGATTGGCAGTTTCACTTTCAACAGCCAATCAGAGCGATTTGTAATATTTCACCTATTATAACTGGTGAAATATTACAATCCAGCCATGGCCGATGCTGCAATATCATCGGCCATGGCTGGAAACACTAATGTGCCCCCACCCCACCGATCAAATACCCCCCCCCCCCCCCCCCCCCAGACCCCCGATCTATCCGGTACACTGCTCCGGCTCCCCTCCGTCCTGTGCTCCGCTCCCCCCGTGCTCTTGTCCGCTCCCCCCGTGCTCCAATCACCCTCCCCGTGCTCCAATCACCCCCCCCTGCACTCCGATCCACCCCCCCGTGCTCCGTTCCACCCCCCCGTGCTCCGTTCCACCCCCCCGTGCTCTGTTCCACCCCCCCGTGCTCCGTTCCACCCCTCCCGCGCTCCGATCCACCCCCCCATGCCCCAAACCCCCCCCGTGCTCCCCCCCACCCCATCATACTTACCGATCCTGCCGGGGTCCGTCCGTCTTCTCCCTGGGCGCCGCCATCTTCCAAAATGGCGGGCGCATGTGCAGTGCGCCCGCCGAATCTGCCGGCCGGCAGATTCGTTCCAAAGTGCATTTTGATCACTGAGATAGATTATATCTCAGTGATCAAAATAAAAAAAATAATAAATGACCCCCCCTTTGTCACCCCCATAGGTAGGGACAATAAAAAAATAAAGAATTTTTTTTTTTCCCACTAATGTTAGAATAGGGTTAGGGGTAGGGGTAGGGTTAGGGTTAGGGTTTCGGTATGTGCACACGTATTCTGGTCCTCTGCGGATTTTTCCGCTGCGGATTTGATAAATCCGCAGTGCTAAACCGCTGCGGATTTATGGCGGATTTACAGCGTTTTTTCTGCGCATTTCACTGCGGTTTTACAACTGCGATTTTCTATTGGAGCAGTTGTAAAACCGCTGCGGAATCCGCACAAACAAGTGACATGCTGCAGAATGTAAACCCCTGCGTTTCCGTGCAGTTTTTCTGCAGCACGTGTGCAGCGATTTTTGTTTCCCATAGGTTTACATTGAACTGTAAACTCATGGGAAACTGCTGCGGATCCGCAGCGTTTTCCGCAGCGTATGCACATACCTTTAGAATTAGGCTATGTGCACACGGTGCGGATTGGCCGCTGCGGATTCGCAGCAGTGTTCCATCAGGTTTACAGTACCATGTAAACCTATGGAAAACCAAATCCGCTGTGCCCATGGTGCGGAAAATACCACGCGGAAACGCTGCGTTGTATTTTCCGCAGCATGTCAATTCTTAGTGCGGATTCCGCAGCGTTTTACACCTGTTCCTCAATAGGAATCCGCAGGTGAAATCCGCACAAAAAACACTGGAAATCCGCGGAAAATCCGCAGGTAAAACGCAGTGCCTTTTACCCGCGGATTTTTCAAAAATGATGCTGAAAAATCTCACACGAATCCGCAACGTGGGCACATAGCCTTAGGGTTAGGGTTGGAATTAGGGTTGTGGTTAGGGGTGTGATTAGGGTTATGGCTACAGTTGGGATTAGAGTTAGGGGTGTGTTGGGGTTAGTGTTGGAGGTAGAATTGAGGGGTTTCCACTGTTTAGGCACATCAGGGGTCTCCAAACGCAACATGGCACCACCATTGATTCCAGCCAATCTCGTATTCAAAAAGTCAAATGGTGCTCCCTCACTTCCGAGCCCCGACGTGTGCCCAAACAGTGGTTTACCCCCACACATGGGGTATCAGCATACTCAGGAGAAATTGGACAACAACTTTTGGGGTCCAATTTCTCCTGTAACCCTTGGGAAAATAACAAATTCTGGGCTAAATAATTATTTTTGAGGAAAGAAAACGTATTTATTATTTTCACGGCTCTGCATTATAAACTTCTGTGAAGCATTTGGGGGTTCAAAGTGCTCACCACACATCTAGATAAGTTCCTTTGGGGGTCTAGTTTCCAAAATGGGGTCACTTGTGGGGGGTTTCTACTGTTTAGCCACATCAGGGGCTCTGCAAACGCAACGTGACGCCCGCAGAGCATTCCATCAAAGTCTGCATTTCAAAATGTCACTACTTCACTTCCGAGCCCCGGCATGTGCCCAAACAGTGGTTTACCCCCACATATGGGGTATCAGCGTACTCAGGAGAAACTGGACAACAACTTTTGGGGTCAAATTTCTCCTGTTACCCTTGGGAAAATAAAAAATTGCAGGCTAAAAGATCATTTTTGAGAAAATAATTTTTTTTTTCATGGCTCTGCGTTATAAACTTCTGTGAAGCACTTGGGGGTTCAAAGTCCTCACCACACATCTAGATTAGTTCCTTTGGGGGTCTAGTTTCCAAAATGGGGTCATTTTTGGGGGATCTCCAATGTTTAGGCACACAGGGGCTCTCCAAACGCGACATGGTGTCCGCTAACAATTGGAGCTAATTTTCCATTCAAAAAGTCAAATGGCGCGCCTTCCCTTCCGAGCCCTGCCGAGTGCCCAAACAGTGGTTTACCCCCACATATGAGGTATCGGCGTACTCGGGAGAAATTGCCCAACAAATTTATGATCCATTTTATCCTATTGCCCATGTGAAAATGAAAAAATTGAGGCGAAAAGAATTTTTTTGTGAAAAAAAAGTACTTTTTCATTTTTACAGATCAATTTGTGAAACACCTGAGGGTTTAAAGTGCTCACTAGGCATCTAGATAAGTTCCTTGGGGGGTCTAGTTTCCAAAATGGGGTCACTTGTGGAGGAGCGCCAATGTTTAGGCACACAGGGGCTCTCCAAACGCAACATGGTGTCCGCTAACGATGGAGATAATTTTTCATTCAAAAAGTCAAATGGCGCTCCTTCCCTTCCGAGCCTTACCATGTGCCCAAACAGTGGTTTACCCCCACATGTGAGGTATCAGCGTACTCAGGAGAAATTGGACAACAACTTTCGTGGTTCAGTTTCTCCTTTTACCATTGGGAAAATAAAAAAATTGTTGCTAAAAGATAATTTTTGTGACTAAAAAGTTAAATGTTCATTTTTTCCTTCCATGTTGCTTCTGCTGCTGTGAAGCACCTGAAGGGTTAATAAACTTCTTGAATGTGGTTTTGAGTACCTTGAGGGGTGCAGTTTTTAGAATGGTGTCACTTTTAGGTATTTTCAGCCATATAGACCCCTCAAACTGATTTCAAATGTGAGGTGGTCCCTAAAAAAAATGGTTTTGTAAATTTCGTTGTAAAAATGAGAAATCGCTGGTCAAATTTTAACCCTTATAACTTCCTAGCAAAAAAAAATTTTGTTTCCAAAATTGTGCTGATGTAAAGTATACATGTGGGAAATGTTATTTATTATCTATTTTGTGTCACATAACTCTCTGGTTTAACAGAATAAAAATTCAAAATGTGAAAATTGCGAAATTTTCAAAATTTTCACCAAATTTCCGTTTTTATCACAAATAAACGCAGAATTTATTGACCTAAATTTACCACTAACATGAAGCCCAATATGTCACGAAAAAACAATCTCAGAACCGCTAGGATCCGTTGAAGCGTTCCTGAGTTATTACCTCATAAAGGGACACTGGTCAGAATTGCAAAAAACGGCAAGGTCTTTAAGGTCTAAATAGGCTGGGTCATGAAGGGGTTAAAATAAAAACACCTATGCTCTTCTCCTGTGCTGGCACTGTATTGGCACTCGCTTTCCTGGGACTCAAGTGAGGTGTGTCACGTGAGCCCTGCGCCCAATCAGTGTTGGCAGTGCAGTCTCCTTCAGATGTATTTGTAATCAAGAGAAAGTGATAGCTGCGGCTGTCCGCTCACCTCTTCTTGAGTACTTACACGTCCAAAGGTGTGGACAGGGCTCACCTGACGTAACAACTTCACGTGAGCCCCGGGAACGCGAGTGCTGACACCGCTGGAATGGGAATGGCACAGGAGGTGAGTATAGGTATTTTAATGGGGGAAAACATTCAGAATGAGATGGCATTGCCCTAGTAGTGGACAACCCCTTTAGCAGCAGCATCTGCAGCTCAGCAAAGTCTTAAGGGTATGTGCACATGTTGCGGATTTTTCCACACGGATTCTGCAGAATCCGCAGGTGAAATGACCTGCATTTTACCTGCGGATTCCGCACAAAGAGTTAACATGCTGCGGAAAATAAACCGCTGCGTTTCTGCGTGAATTTTCCGCAGCATGGGCACAGCGGATTTGGTTTTCCATAGGTTTACATGGTACTGTAAACCGCATGGAAAACTGCTGCGGATCCGCAGAGCCAAATCCGCAACGTGTGCACATACCCTAAAAGCGAGATTTAATTGACTAAATTTGGCGGGTTCTTGTTTTTGACCAATTTACCTTGCTTGGATTTTTTTTTTTTTACCTTTTATCCAATTTATATTTTAAAATGATGTAATTTAACCCCTTCATGACCCAGCCTATTTTGACCTTAAAGACCTTGCCGTTTTTTGCAATTCTGACCAGTGTCCCTTTATGAGGTAATAACTCAGGAACGCTTCAATGGATCCTAGCGGTTCTGAGATTGTTTTTTCGTGACATATTGGGCTTCATGTTAGTGGTAAATTTAGGTCAATAAATTCTGTGTTTATTTGTGATAAAAACGGAAATTTGGCGAAAATTTTGAAAATTTCGCAATTTTCACATTTTGAATTTTTATTCTGTTAAACCAGAGAGTTATGTGACACAAAATAGTTAATAAATAACATTTCCCACATGTTTACTTTACATCAGCACAATTTTGGAAACAAAATTTTTTTTTGCTAGGAAGTTATAAGGGTTAAAATTTGACCAGCGATTTCTCATTTTTACAACGAAATTTACAAAACCATTTTTTTTAGGGACCACCTCACATTTGAAGTCAGTTTGAGGGGTCTATATGGCTGAAAATACCCAAAAGTGACACCATTCTAAAAACTGCACTCCTCAAGGTGCATAAAACCACATTCCAGAAGTTTATTAACCCTTCAGGTGCTTCACAGCAGCAGAAGCAACATGGAAGGAAAAAATGAACATTTAACTTTTTAGTCACAAAAATGATGTTTCAGCAACAATTTTTGTATTTTCCCAATGGTAAAAGGAGAAACTGAACCATGAAAGTTGTTGTCCAATTTGTCCTGAGTACGCTGATACCTCACATGTGGGGGTAAACCACTGTTTGGGCGCACGGCAGGGCTTGGAAGGGAAGGAGCGCCATTTGACTTTTTGAATGAAAAATTGGCTGCACTCTTTAGCGGACACCATGTCAAGTTTGGAGAGCCCCCGTGTGCCTAAAAATTGGAGCTCCCCCACAAGTGACCCCATTTTGGAAACTAGACGCCCCAAGGAACTTATCTAGATGCATAGTGAGCCCTTTAAACCCCCAGCTGCTTCACAAATTGATCCGTAAAAATGAAAAAGTACTATTTTTTCACAAAAAAAATTTTTTAGCCTCAATTTTTTCATTTTCACATGGACAACAGGATAAAATGGATCCTAAAATTTGTTTGGCAATTTCTTCTGAGCACACCGATACCTCACATGTGGGGGTAAACCACTGTTTGGGCACATGGTAAGGCTCGGAAGGGAAGGAGCGCCATTTGACTTTTTGAATGGAAAATTATCTCCATCGTTAGCGGACACCATGTCGCGTTTGGAGAGACCCTGTGTGCTTAAACATTGGAGCTCCCCCACAAGTGACCACATTTTGGAAACTGGACCCCCCAAGGAACTTATCTAGATGCCTAGTGAGCACTTTAAACCTTCAGGTGCTTCACAAATTGATCCGTAAAAATGAAAAAGTACTTTTTTTTCACAAAAAATTTCTTTTCGCCTCAATTTTTTCATTTTCACATGGGCAATAGGATAAAATGGATCCTAAAATTTGTTGAGCAATTTCTCCCGAGTACGCCGATACCTCATATGTGGGGGTAAACCACTGTTTGGGCACTCGGCAGGGCTCGGAAGGGAAGGCGCGCCATTTGACTTTTTGAATGGAAAATTAGCTCCATTTGTTAGCGGACACCATGTCGCATTTGGAGAGCCCCTGTGTGCCTATGCAATGGAGCTCCCCCACAAGTGACCCCATTTTGGAAACTAGACCCCCCAAGGAACTTATCTAGATGCATACTGAGAACTTTAAACCCCCAGGTTCTTCACAGAAGTTTATAATGCAGGGCCATGAAAATAAAAAATAATTTTTCTTTTCTCAAAAATGATTTTTTAGCCTGGAATTTCCTATTTTGCCAATGGTAATAGGAGAAATTGGACCACAAATGTTGTTGTCCAGTTTGTCCTGAGTACGCAGATACCCCATATGTGGGGGTAAACCACTGTTTGGGCGCACGGCAGGGCTCAGAAGGGAAGGCACGCCATTTGGCTTTTTAAATGGAAAATTAGCTCCAATCATTAGCGGACACCATGTCGCGTTTGGAGAGCCCCTGTGTGCCTAAACATTAGAGATCCCCCACAAATGACCCCATTTTGGAAACTAGACCCCCAAAGGAACTAATCTAGATGTGTGGTGAGCACTTTGAACCCTCAAGTGCTTCACAGAAGTTTATAACGCAGAGCCATGAAAATAAAAAAAAAAAAATTCTTTTCCCAAAAATAATTTTTTAGCCCAGAATTTTTTATTTTCCCAAGGGCTACAGGAGAAATTGGACCCCAAAATTTGTTGTCCAGTTTCTCCTGAGTACGCTGATACCCCATGTGTGGGGGTAAACCACTGTTTGGGCACACGTCGGGGCTCAGAAGGGAAGTAGTGACTTTTGAAATGCAGACTTTGATGGAATGGTCTGCGGGCGTCACGTTGCGTTTGCAGAGCCCCTGGTGTGCCTAAACAGTAGAAACCCCCACAAGTGACCCCATTTTGGAAACTAGACCCCCCAAGGAACTTATCTAGATATGTGGTGAGCACTTTGAACCCCCAAGTGTTTCACAGACGTTTACAACGCAGAGCCGTGAAAATAAAAAATAATTTTTCTTTCCTCAAAAATGATGTTTCAGCAAGCAATTTTTTATTTTCACAAGGGTAACAGGAGAAATTGGACCCCAGTAATTGTTGCGCAGTTTGTCCTGAGTATGCTGGTACCCCATATGTGGGGGTAAACCACTGTTTGGGCACACGTCGGGGCTCGGAAGTGAGGGAGCACCATTTGACTTTTTGAATACAAGATTGGCTGGAATCAATGGTGGCGCCATGTTGCGTTTGGAGACCCCCTGATGTGCCTAAACAGTGGAAACCCCTCAATTCTAACTCCAACACTAACCCCAACACACCCCTAACCCTAATCCCAACTGTAGCCATAACCCTAATCACAACCCTAACCCCAACACACCCCTAACCACAACACACCCCTAACCCTAACCACAACCCTAATTCCTACCCAACCCTAGCCCTAAGGCTATGTGCCTACGTTGCGGATTCGTATGAGATATTTCCGCACCATTTTTGAAAAATCCACGGGTAAAAGGCACTGCGTTTTACCTGCGGATTTACCGCGGATTTCCAGTGTTTTTTGTCTGGATTTCACCTGCGGATTCCTATTGAGGAACAGGTGTAAAACGCTGCGGAATCCGCACAAAGAATTGACATGCTGCGGAAAATACAACGCAGCGTTCCCGCGCGGTATTTTCCGCACCATGGGCACAGCGGATTTGGCTTTCCATATGTTTACATGGTACTGTAAACCTGATGGAACTCTGCTGCGGATCCGCAGCCAAATCCGCACCGTGTGCACATGGCCTAATTCTAAAGGTATGTGCACACGCTGCGGAAAACGCTGCGGATCCGCAGCAGTTTCCCATGAGTTTACAGTTCAATGCAAACCTATGGGAAACAAAAATCGCTGTACACATGCTGCAGAAAAACTGCACGGAAACGCAGCAGTTTACATTCCGCAGCATGTCACTTCTTTCTGCGGATTCCGCAGCGGTTTTACAACTGCTCAAATAGAAAATCGCTGTTGTAAAACCGCATTGAAATGCGCAGAAAAAACGCGGTAAATCCGCCATAAATCCGCAGCGGTTTAGCACTGCGGATTTATGAAATCCGCAGCGGAAAAATCCGCAGAGGACCAGAATACATATGCACATACCGAAACTCTACCCCTAACCCTACCCCTAACCCTAACCCTACCCCTACCCCTACCCCTAGTTCTTACCCCAACCTTAGTGGAAAAAAAAAAAAATATTTTTTTTATTGTCCCTACCTATGGGGGTGACAAAGGGGGGGGGAGAGGGGGGGTCATTTACTTTTTTTTTTTATTTTGATCACTGAGATAGATTATATCTCAGTGATCAAAATTCACTCTGGAACGAATCTGCCGGCCGGCAGATTCGGCGGGCGCACTGCACATGCGCCCGCCATTTTGGAAGATGGCGGCGCCCAGGAAAGAAGACGGACGGTCCCCGGGAGGCCAGGTAAGTATAAGGGGGGGGGGGAGAGATCAGGGCACGGGGGGGGGGGGGGGCGGCGGAGCACGGGGGGGGTGGATCGGAGCACGGGGGGTGGATTAGAGCACGGAGTGGGGGATCGCTGTGCGGGCGGGTGGATCGGAGCACGGGGGGGGAATCGCTGTGCGGGGGGGGGATCGCTGTGCGGGGGGTGGGATCGCTGTGCGGGGGGTGGGATCGGAGTGCGGGGGGGTTTGATTGGAGCACGGGGGGAGCGGGCAGGAGGACGGGGGAGCGGAGCACAGGACCGAGGGGAGCGGAGCACAGATCGGGGGGCTGGGGGGCGATCGGAGGGGTGGAGTGGGGGCACATTAGTGTGTCCAGCCATGGCCGATGATATTGCAGCATCGGCCATGGCTGGATTGTAATATTTCACCATTTTTTTTAGGTGAAATATTACAAATCGCTCTGATTGGCAGTTTCACTTTCAACAGCCAATCAGAGCGATCGTAGCCACGAGGGGGTGAAGCCACCCCCCCTGGGCTAAACTACCACTCCCCCTGTCCCTGCAGGCCGGGTGAAATGGGAGTTAACCCTTTCACCCGATCTGCAGGGACGCGATCTTTCCATGACGCATATGCTGCGTCATGGGTCGGAATGGCACCGACTTTCATGACGCAGCGTATGCGTCAAAGGTCGGGAAGGGGTTAAATCTAAAGCATTTCCCGTGAAAGTCCTTACGATGTTGACGGGAAAATAAAATATCCATTTCTAGTGGTGGAAAAGTGATAGCCCAGAAACAGCTGGAAATGAAGAGGTTAAAAAGGCTGAGTAACATTCTCTGCTTGATAAAAGTGAAAACTGATATTTTATCCTATAAATTATATGTATATTTACACGTCTGAGCCGACAGAAGCTAAAGCTAGTCTCTTCTGACAGCTAGATTAAGGCTAAGCATAGAAAGTTTTCAGAAGTGTCTAAAGAAAACCTGATAGTCTATTCATTCTGCACAAACCACGGGGAATATCAGGGTAAGTTCACACAGGGCGTTTTTGCTGCTTTTTTTTTCTGCAGCAAAACCTGATCTTCTTGGCAGGAAATGCAGCTGCATCAAAAGCTCAGGTTTAGGTGCGTTTTTGGTGAGTTTTTTTTCCTTCTCTTTTTCCATGCTAATTTCCAGCAGCAGAAACACAGCAAATAATGATACCTGCAGTTTTGCTGCATTTTTGCTGCGTTTTTTCAACACCCATTCAAGTCAATGGGTGAAAAACGCTGAAAGTGACATGCTCTATGTCCAAAAAAACACAGCAAAGCACAAAATACTGATCACACAAAAAAACAGTGTATGCATGAGATTTCTGAAATCTCATAGGCTTTGCTGGTACTGTGAAAAGCAGCTGAAAAAATTGCTTAAAAAATTAAAAACGCAGCAAAAACGCTCTGTGTGAACTTGCTCTATATCAGTCTGGTTTCACAATTGCAGCCAGGTATGTTTTCCAGGGCTGTGGCTTCGGAGTTGGTGTCCATTTTGGTGGAGTTGACATAAAATGGACCCACTCTTAACTCCTTAATGACCGCCGATACGTCTTTTAACTGACCTGAGATATAAGAATAGCCGCCCCATACAGGTGACAATCCCGCAGCTGTCGGCTGTACACTATAGCTGACAACTTGCTGCATCACCAACGATCAGTGTTTACACCGTCCATATCTGTATAACCCCTTAGATGCTGCTGTCATTAATTCCTGAAAATCACCTGAAGGGTTAATAAACTACCTGACAGCAGTTTTCAAAATGTCAGGGGTGCTGTTTTTAAAATGGTATCACTTTGGGGGTTTCCCAATATATGGTACCCCTAAAGGCACTTCAAACATGGATAGGTCCCTAAAAAAAATTTCCTTGAAAAAATGAAAAATTACTGCTACATTTTTAAACCTCCTAAAATGCTAACAAAATAAAATAACATTTTATTAATGATGCTGATGTAAAGCAGGCATGTGGGAAATGTTATTTATTAATGTTTTTGTGTGTTATGACTATCTGGATTAAAGGGATAATCATTCAAAGTTTGAAAAATGCTATTTTTATTTTTTTTTACAATTTTTCTCAAATATCTGATACGTTTTATAAATAAACACAAAACACATGGACCTAAATTTACCATTATCATAAAGTATAATGTGTCACGAAAAACAGTCTCAAAATCACTGGGATATGTTGAAGCGTTCGAGTTATTGCCACATAAAGTGACAGTGGTCAGATTTAAAAAATTTGGCTCCGTCACTAAGGGGTTAAAATATATAATTGGGTACAGTAGATCAATACAGTATGTGCTGTAAAAAAAATTTGAGAATTTGGGCAAGTTATGGTAAATTCTAGGCTTTTAGTTGAAAGAAATCTGTGCTGCACTTTATGTACATGCTCAGTAGCGAGGCAGTGCTGTAGAGTCGGGACTCAAAGAAATTGAGGCTTCGAAGTTGGAGGTTTGGCTTACCGACTCCACAGCAGTGTTTTTTTATTCTCTGAAACGCTCCAGCTGAATGACAGATCTCAACTATGTGTTCAGAAGGAGAGGTCCCTCCAAGTCAGCTTCTCCTCTTTAACAAACTAATCTCCTCTCCCCCCATGGTCCCTGACTAGCTCTTCAAACAAAGTTATCTCTGAAATGCCAGAGTATTTGAGTAAATCAAACCTAGCTGGCCCATGTTTTTTGGGCAGCATAAATCGACTCGCAGGTAATGTAGGGTTTTTATGATACAGCATAGTGTGACTTATCAAATTAATGGTAAAAGCACAAATGAATAGTGCAGCAGAGATTTACATAGGGGTATGTCATTAAAAAGTTTGTTGTTGAGCCCAAATCCTACAAGATATGGGGTGTTCTCATTTCATAGTGTGTTTTGTTTTATCTCTCAGGACTTCTTCAACTTCTGTGGAGCAAGTCCGAGAATGGAGCTATCACAGAGCTTTGTTATTGAGTGACCACCGGAAGGATAAAGATGGGGGTAGGTCAAATTAAGTTGCCTTGTTTTTCAGGTTAGATCTATAAATTAGCTGGGATATAGTGAGCAAAATGATATGTATATGATTGTAATTTAAAAATGAACAGATCTGGTGAGATTTATATTTGCCAAATCATGTGGATGTCGCCAGGAAGTTCAATTTGCAGCAAATTTATTTTCTGCAAATTGAATATGACTCATTATGCTCAGGGTTCCGAACAGACCTTATTAGCATAAAACTAAAAGATCTAGATTTAAAAAAAAAAACAAAAAAAAACAGCAAACCAATACTCACTTCAACGTTCACTGTTCCCCCATTTGATCCTTTATGCCACATCTGGCTACCCCTCGCTGAAACTCTGGGCATCTTCATGTTATTTTGGAAATTACTTTAGTGAGAGACATGTGGCTCACCTGCTGCTGCAATGGGAAAAGCTAGTTGGGGGCAGAATCGGACTAGTCTGTTGTCTGAATATGGTCCCCGGCTGGATCTTTATATTATATTTTCTCTGAAATGCTGTGGCAATCAAGCAGCCAAGCTTTGCCTGCATTTTAGAGTGCATATATTAGGCAATTGGTTCCTATTAATGATGATCTATCACCAGATTTTTGCCACCTAATTTGATGGCAGTATAATGTACAGAGACCCTAATTCCAGCAAAGTATCACTTTCCTAGACTGTTTGCTGTAGTTTTGATTAATCTCCTGCTGATGGCTGATAAAACAATAATTTTATTATAAAAATGATTTAACCCCTATCTGACCTCGGACGGGATAGTACGTCCGAGGTCAGCTCCCCTGCTTTGATGCAGGGCTCCGCGGTGAGCCCGCATCAAAGCCGGGACATGTCAGCTGTTTTGAACAGCTGACATGTGCCCGTAATAGGCGCGGGCAGAATCGCGATCTGCCCGCACCTATTAACTAGTTAAATGCCGCTGTCAAACACAGACAGCGGCATTTAACTACCGCATCCGGCCGGGCGGCCGGAAATGACGTCATCGCCGACCCCCGTCACATGATCGGGGGTCGGCGATGCGTATCCATTGTAACCATAGAGGTCCTTAAGACCTCTATGGTTACTGATCGCCGCCCATGGAGGCTATTGAAGCATGGCAAAAGTAAAAAAAAAAAAAAAGTTGAAAAAAATGTTAAACAATAAAAAAAAATATAAGTTTATATCACCCCCCTTTCGCCCCAATCAAAATAAATCAATAAAAAAAAATATAAAATCTACGCATATTTGGTATCGCCGCGCTCAGAATTGCCCGATCTATCAACTAAAAAAAAACATTAACCTGATCGCTAAACAGCGTAGCGGGGAAAAAATTCAAAACGCCAGAATTACGTTTTTTTGGTCGCCGCGACATTGCATTAAAATGCAATAACGGGCTATCAAAAGAACGTATCTGCACCGAAATGCTATCATTAAAAACGTCATCTCGGCACGCAAAAAAATATGCCCTCAACCGACCCCAGATCATGAAAAATGGAGACGCTACGGGTATCGGAAATGGCGCTTTTTTTTTTTTTTTTTTTTTTTAAAAGCAAAGTTTTGAATTTTTTTTTCACCACTTAGATAAAAAATAACATAGTCATGTTAGGTGTCTATGAACTCGTAGTACTGACCTGGAGAATCATAATGGCAGGTCAGTTTTAGCATTTAGTTAACCTAGCAAAAAAGCCAAACAAAAAACAAGTGTGGAATTGCACTTTTTTTGCAATTTCCCTGCACTTGGAATTTTTTCCCCGTTTTCTAGTACACGACATGCTAAAACCAATGATGTCGTTCAAATGTACAACTCGTCCCGCAAAAAATAAGCCTTCACATGGCCAAATTGACGGAAAAATAAAAAAGTTATGGCTCTGGGAAGGAGGGGAGTGAAAAACGAACACGGAAAAACGAAAAATCCCAAGGTCATGAAGGGGTTAATCACTAGAGATTAATAAACCTTTTGCCATGTAGTCCTCCATATTTAGGAACTCTGTAGAACCCCACACCCAATAGACTTCTGTGTACACTGTGCATAGACAGAAAGTTATTATTTGGGTGTGGGTGGGGTAATTCAGAGCTCACCATTAAGAGAAATGGTAGACCAGTTGCAGACAAAACAGTGGGGTTTTTTTTTATTCAAAACTGGAGCAAGCAGCTCAGTCTTAGCCCCTGCATGATGCTTCTCTCCGATTGAGTAGCAAAAGTCTGGTGTCAAAAAGACACGTCTGATTTTAGATACACAACCACAAGCTGTCCATAATATGTTTAGCTTCAAATTTTGAATTCCGCGTTAAGAATTTTTAAAACTGCTTTTGTTTCATTGGCATGATATTCCAACACACCAACCTTTTACTACCAGTGTATCAAAAAAGAATATAAACAAACATACTAATAGGTGTGGGTGAGAGTTAGGTTTTTCTTGGTATAAAAATAGAAAATATCGCAACCCCCCCCCCCCCCCCCTTGGGTTGCTGGCACACCACTACCACCCACGCCCCCCCCCCCTCACCCCCCTCCTGTTTTGCTGGCACACCACCTCCCCCCTGTGTTGCTGGCACACCACTGCGCTCCCCCTTCCCGTGTTGCTGGCACACCACTGAGACCCCGCCCCTTGTGCTGCTGGCACACCACTGTCCCCTTTCCCCCGTGCTGCTGGCACACCACTGCCCCCCTCTTCCCCTTCCCCCCCGTGTTGCTGGCACACCACTGCCCCCCCCAAATAAGTGTCTGTTATTTTATCATGTGCGTTCCAGCAGGTGGCCATATAGAGTGCCGGGGGAGGGTGTAAGGCATATTCATGATGGGAGGGGGAGAGTGCAGGCACATGTAATATGCACCGCACCACTGTCAACCAACAACCACAGTCTCAGCACTGAGGTGATGGACAGTAGGGTGCAGTACATATTACACGAGGCTAATGAGCGGGAGCACAGGACCTCCTGCTGTCTCTGCAGCCTGCCCACTCCAGCCCCCTGACACCACTCCAGAGCCGCCGCCCCTCCTCTAGAGCACAGCACATATTCGGATTGTAAGACGTACCCCCCACTTTCCCCCAAAATTTAGGGGAACAAAAGTGCATCTAATAATCCGAAAAATACGGTAATTAAATGATTTGCACTGGTGGAATCGTTGTGCAAATATGAAGTGTTTCCCAAGAAAATGGGTAAGCGGTGCAAGACATCACTGTTGTTGTTCCCTATACCCACAACTTTCTGTCTGTTTACCTTTTTCTCTTGTCAGATAGTGAAACAGAAAATGGAGAATGTGCAATTATTAAAGAGACCCAGTCTCCTGATGCATGCCAGAAGAATTGCAGGAGTCCTTCCAAACAAAATTTGGTAAGTACTTTATTATGTGAATGACTGGCATTCATTCAGGGCCAAGAAAAAGTATTTGGTGCCATAGGCAGATGAATGAAGCCAATGGTGTTCCTCCCCACCCCAAAGGATTGGCTCAGAGACTAAAGTAAGAGGACCCCTAATGCACATCCCCGCACCCCTCCAATGGGTTATGTAGCAATCTCTGATGACCACTTCCTCTAGAATTGTTAACTTTATTTGTGAAAGAGGTATCAAAGGTAAAAAAAAAATATAGTGGTGTACTTTAGAGATATAACATAACAGGAACCGCAATTTCAAAGTTAGATACATGATCAATAATTTTTACGAAACATTTACACAATACAGGGAAAAAACATCCCTGAAGTCCTATAATTTAAATGTAGAACCCAAAGATAGTTATGGAAACTAATAAAGCGTAACTATAATTGGGGACTTTTTGTTTTAATTAAGGTGTGCAGCATTTGGCAAATACCCTAATGGAAAATAAACAGACCTCAATTATTAATGAAGAGATATGTCTGATTATTTTTGCATTTGTCATGAGACAAATACAGCTTGCAAAAAACTGATGGTGAATCTGTTGATGTACTCCGGTTCTGGTCACACATTCATGTAGTGATGATTGGTTGTTCTGGTACTGTATTCATGTAGTGATGATGAGTCTGGTGATATATTCATCACCAGAACCCTCATCAGTACATTACTACGAAGCCAAAATCATCATCAGTACATAATTTGAGCACAAGAGCCATCAATAGTACATTAATATTTTGCACCAGAAACATCATCAGTAAATAAATTACCGGAACCACCAGCAATACATGAATGCATCACTAGATCCACCATCCGTACATGAATACATGAACATACTCGCCATCACTAGTTGATTACGTCACAAGAACCACCATCAGTAAATTAATGCGTCACTAAAACTTTTATCAGTACATGAGTATGCCACCAGAAGTAAATGATTGGTAAACGGCTGGAAGAAAATAACAGCACAATAGGGTCTTATCTGGGTGTAAGCAGATAAATTCTATTCAAATTTACTCACCAGGTCGATCCCTAACATTGACTCATAGAAATGTAAGCTGCTGTAGATCCACCGGTCTCCTCGTGACCAACCAAAGTAAAAAAATTAAAAAAATGGCATTAAACGGTAGATAGATTCTTCTTTGCATCCCTTAAAAAATTATACTTTTTTAAGCGGTGCTGAGAAGAATCTACCCTTTTTTCCCATTTTTTTTTTTTTTTACCAGAAGTAATTGAATACATAACTGGAAAAGAGTCTTGAATACTAGTGCCAAGCTTATTACAGCAATCAATTGTATTATCGAGTCAGCCCCATAAGCAATTGTATCACATGAACCTGCAACTCCCAGTATGTCCTTAAAGTGAACCTGTCAGCAGTTTTGGCCGCTATAAGATACGGCCATCACTTTTCGGGGCTTATATACAGCATTATATAATGCTGTATATAAGCCCCCAACCCGACCTGGAAAAACTGAAAAATAAGTTTTATAATACTCACCTGCGGAGTGGTCCGGTCTGAAGGGTGTCGTTCTTCTTGGTCCGGCACCTCCCTTTTTTATTCAGTATGTGATGGTATTCATTATGCAAACTAGGGGCAGGTCAGTGAGGGAGCAGACTAATTAGACTGTCAGCAGTCTAATTAGAGCACCACATACCCCAACCCCGCCTTAGGGCACGAGAATCTCATTAACACAAAACTAAAAATAAAGATTAAGAAACAGCCACAAGACGGATTTCATCAACCAAGGTATCATTTTATTCAGTGTAATGGCGCTGACTTGACAGTGTGTGTAAGTTACTATGCATAACCCTGCTGTCAGGTTCCCTTTAACAAATGTAAGTAGATACAGGGTGTTAACAGCCATCATCAAACTGTGGACCATACATGAACCACTGTACTGATGAGAATTAGTCAGTATCACAAATAAACATTTACATCCAGGTACCTTATCGATTACATCTTGCTGTCGTCTTTGTTTTGATCTCCATCTTGTCTAGACACCATGATGACTTTTCACATCCACAGCTGTTCTCTGCAGACCTCCCTCTTCTCTAGTTTTTTGAAGCACATGCCGACACAGTACCCCCCCCCGCCATGCTGACCCCTCTCCATATTGTGCCTCTATTTCACCCTATCTTCTCTCCACATCCATTCTGTGCCCCTTTTCACCCTCAATCTGTCCCAAGCTGCCCTATTCAAGCTGTAATCACTCCTCTCCGTCCCCCTACACATTGATGGTCACCACAGCCACTCATACTGTAGGATATCCACAATAATTCCTCAATGTATAATATGGTCACCGCCACAGCCTCCCATATATAGGATGATGTCCACCACAGATGCTTATAAATAGTATGATGTCCAAAACAGCCCCCATGTATATTATGGATGGCTCCCACAGCACCTCATACAGTATTATGACCCACAAACAGTAAAACAATATGATATTCATCACAGTGTCCTATCCCGTACTGTCACCACAGCCCCCAGTATAATGCCCTCGACAGCCCCATAGACAGTATGGTCACCACACCTCCTCATATACTTTGCTGTAGCTCTGCACAGCCCCTCATTTCATGCTCCTTTGCACTGCCTCTCACTTCATGCCCTTTTACACTGCTTCTCACTTCATTCCCTTTTGCACTGCCTCTCACTTCATGCCCCTTTGCACTGCCTCTCACTTCATGCCCTTTTGCATGGCCTCTCAATTCATGCCCTTTTGCACGGCCTCTCATTTTATGTTCCCCTGCACAGCCCCTCATTTTTTGTCCCCCTGCACAGACCCTCATTTTATTTCCCCCTCTGCACAGCTCCTCATTTTATTTCCCCACATCTGCACAGCCCCACATTTTATCCCCCCACTGCACAGACCCTCAGTTTATCCCCTCATTTTATGCCCCCTGCACAGTAATAAAATAAATAAATATATATATAGTGCATACTCCCCTAATCCAAGCTCCCGTCCACTGTCTCCTCTGCTTTAAAGTTCAACAGTGAACGCTGGACGGCACAATGACATCACTGTAGCATGCCATCCAACATCCCCTGCATTCACCTTCTCCATCAAGGCGCAGGCTGGAAATGGGGGGCTGATTACAGCTCCTCTGTTCCTGTCCCAGGCAGTGTGTACAGCAATTGCTTTTAATAATAATAATAATCTTTATTTTTATATAGCGCTAACATATTCCACAGCGCTTTACAGTTTTTGCACACATTATCATCACTGTCCCAATTGGGGCTCACAATCTAGAATCCCTATCAGTATGTCTTTGGAGTGTGGGAGGAAACCGGAGTACCCGGAGGAAACCCACGCAAACACGGAGAGAACATACAAACTCTTTGCAGATGTTGTCCTGGGTGGGATTAGAACCCAGGACCCCAGCGCTGCAAGGCTGCTGTGCTAACCACTGCGCCACCGTGCTGCTAATAGACACAAATGCAATTAAGAGCAGGTAGGGAGCGATGGCCAGGTCGTAGAACAGAGCTGGTTGAGCAGTGTCAATGAGTGACATTGCTCCCCTCCGTGCCTGCACCCTCCATGCTGAATGTCTGCATCCAAAGGAAGATGTCAGGCGACTGTAGACATTCAGGTTTTTTGTTAGTTTTTTTTTTCTTTTTCAAAGTGTTCCCCCATCAGTTAGGCAGGTGCCTACCCCTCATCCCGGCTCTGCATTCATTGCTTACTGTACAGAGCGTTAAAAATATTAGCAAATTCTATTTGGTTAATAGAAGGCATGCAAATCTTTTAACCAGACAGGTCAAGAAAGAGTACGTATGGGGGCTGTTCACACTGTGTTTTTGAATAGTTATACAGTACACACACCAAAAAGATTACCTTCACAAAGGGCCAGTAAAATTCAAATAACTTTATTAACAGACAGAGAAATATATAAAAATTATTGGCGAGTAAACACCTAAAGCACAGGAAAAGACGGCATGCTTCGTTAGTTATACAGTACTAGCAAAGTTAATGAAATTTCTGAAATCTCATGCACATGCTGCTTATGGTTTCCTTTTTGGGATTATTTTTTAATCTGCAGAATGTACATTTTGCAACATTTTCACACATTTCAATGATAAAATGCATGAAAAACTTGCACAAAATTTGTGCATATTTTACTAAGCATTTTTCCTGCCAACACACTGATTGTTGCAGCAGAAAATCTGCTGAAAATACTAAATGTACACATACCTAGAGGGGGTCCACAGCAGAGGTGCACAAGTGAACATACTGTAATTACTTAAAAATAACATTTGAATTTTTCAACTTCATTGTGTGCAAGATCATCAATGTTTAATTTGAAATTGTATGTGTTATGCTAAAATAAATTACATTTTATTATTTGTTTTGCTTTTAGCCTTGCTCTTCAGGATCTAAACCACCTTTGAAGGCCGATGCTCCTCAAGAAACAATTTTAAATACACCAGTGACAGAAAATACAAGCCCCCTTAAATCGGAGCCGCATCAGAAACAGTTATCCATTTTAAAATCCCATACTGCACAACCTCATTCACAAAAGCTGCCTTCTACACCTTTAAAACTACATTGTCCTTCTTCCCCTCATCTGGAACAACCTCCAAAGTCCTCAACACCCCACCCACCTGTGCAGCATGGTTACCTTTCACCAAAGCCACATTCACAACAGTTAGGATCTCCATACAGACCTCTCCATCCTCCTTCTCATCAGGTGGCAACGACACCAAGAGAAAACCATGTGAACTTTTATCCAGTATCTCAAAACTTGCAGCCTTCTAATCCACAGCCAGCAGGTGGGCAGTTGTTTTCCCAGGCACAGGTAGGACAGTGTTCAACTGTTTTTAGTCCCTTTAATCAACAGCCTGTGAACAGCTCAGCCCCACCTCCCCCTCCTCCACCTCCAACAGCAAACTTTTATCCAAACCAGCAACCATCTGCATCTTTTCAAAATTATAGTCAAATTAAAGGAAATATTCCCCAGCAGCCTGTGTTTACATCCTGTCCAAATCAGGGTCATGCAACAACCACGGGGCAACCAGCAGTTCAAGGACTTCATGTAAATTCTGGACATTATCTGCCTTCACAGAACCCTGCTGTACACTTGCAGAGTGCACCATCAAGTGTTCCTCCTCCACCACCGCCACCTCCACCAGGATGTCATCAGCCACATGTTTCAGGACCAGTTCATGCTGTATCAGTTGCTACTGGAACACTTATTCATTCACAGACCAGTGGACACCATTTACCACCTCCTCCCCCTCCTCCACCGGGCCCAAGTTCCCATCATTCCCACATGCAACATGTTGCAGCCGGTCATCAAGGCATGCAGGTACAACACCAGCATGTTTTAAATAACGCTCCCCCTCCTCCTCCCCCACCACCACCTCCTCCACCTCAGTCTTCTAATGTCCTAGTTGGTTCAGGACATCACTCCACATCACAAGGATTACTTTTACAGACTCACCAAGGATCTGCAATGTTTCCTTCAGGGGCTCATGCTCCTGTTGCATCTTATTCAACCCAAGCTCCCGTTCATAATACAGTGGGGTCTGTGTCGCAACACCAGTCTTCTGCACCTGGACAGCACCATCCACTTCCTAGTCAGGGGCCTCATGTTCAGCCACAAGGACCAAACAGTATTGCAACACCTGCAGGGTTCTGCCCCCATCCTGGGTCTGTAAGTCTACCCCATGGGGTACAAGGGCTGCATCAAGCCTCCACAGTGCCTGGCCAGATACCTATTCACAGACCCCAGGTCCCACCTTTCCAAAACAACTATCATGGCTCAGGCTGGCATTAGATTTGGTTTTGTTCTGCTTAACATTTTTAAAATGTTGTGTAAAATAAACTGTATATTTTCTATGTACCTTGTAAAGGTACTTTTTAAAACCTGTATATGAAAATTTGTAAAAATCCAAGTACCAGTGCGCTTTTATTTTCCTGTTCTTCTGTCCCTTTTTTTTTTTTTAAATTTAATTTAATTTTTCTAATGTCTGCTAGTTGTGCTTGAAAGCCAATTTTGAGTCTTTGCGGAAACATTCCAGTTCTGTTATAATGCAGTATGGCTAATATTGCATAACATGTACGTCACTTGTCAGTTCATTTAGTGAATGTTTTCTATTGTAAGTTTTTATGTGTGATACACAGGTAAGAGCACTAACATGTTTGTTTTATTTTTTTTTTCCTCCTGTGCTATTTGGTGTAAAAATAAGTCAAGTTTCAATGTTACATTGCCCCCTTCTTATTTACACAAATGTAATTTAATGTATAGTTCTGTTTTAACATCTTGACTTCTTTAGAAGTTTTGTAAATACTGTATTTGCTTGTACATGGCTTAAAGCTTCCACCTCATTTGATAAAACATTGTACATATTTTTTTTATTGTATGATCCTTGTGGAAGTAGTACAGTATATGACATTTAATTTTTGCAATATACTGTCACATTTGAGCACTGGTTGGGCATTTTAATTCATGTTAATAAATCACAATTATGTCCGTTTTATCAGGTTAGTCCTTTCATACATTTTACAAAAATTAACGTTAATGCATAACTGCAGCACTTAAACTGTACATTAAAAATGCATTGTCAGCACTTTTCCCTGACTATTCCAAAATGTTGCAGTGTTGTGTTTTCTCTATTTTCTGTTCTTTTTTGTTTTAAGCATTTCTACAATATTACTGCTAGTAATGGGGCTTAAAGGGACACTGTCACCTGAATTTGGAGGGGACAATCTTCAGCCATGGAGGCGGGGTTTTTGGGTGTTTGATTCACCCTTTCCTTACCCGCTGGCTGCATGCTGGCTGCAATATTGGATTGAAGTTCATTCTCTGTCCTCCATAGGACACTCCTGTGCAAGGCAAGATTGCCTTGTGCAGGCATGTACTACGGAGGACAGAGAATGAACTTCAATCCAATATTGCAGCCAGCATGCAGCCAGCGGGTAAGGAAAGGGTAAATCAAACACCCAAAAACCCCGCCTCCATGGCTGAAGATTGTTCCCTCCAAATTCAGGTGACCGTGTCCCTTTAAGTTCTGCATCTATGATATATATACATCCATCGGAACCGGCTGTGGAGTCTCTGTCCATTTTGGCATAGGGGTCACTCCATGTCAAGTGAACCAATGATTTTTACCTCTATATTTTTCATTTTTTTGAGATTTTGTTATTTGGTAATAGCGTGTCAGTGAATGCAAAATGTGAAGAAAAAAATCTAGATTTTTTTCTTTTTTAAATTGATTTTCAAAGTTCGGAAAAAGTGTGAATTTCGGTGTTGTCTGCCTTTACATTTCTCCTCATAACTCAGGCTAGAAAAAAGATAGAGAAACAAAATAAACACCATTATACTCAGAACTGTACAGGCTTTCACCAGATATAGTATTTTTGATGATAATTTACCCATGTAAATGCAAAATTTTAAAACGCATTTCTGAAAAAAAAAACTTTAATTTCAAAATTTCAAAAACTGCACATAGCAGGGTATGCTCTTGGCCACATCTGAACCAAAATACAAGTTGGGATCATGATGGGATCATATTTAAAAAATAAAACTATTACATTGTCAATTCCAAAATCTCAAATTCAGATCTGTTCAGCCTGTGGTCTAAAAGTGTGGGGTCTGTATTTCTTTATCGCCTCTCATTGGGGGACATAGGAACCATGGGGTGTATGCTGCTGCCACTAGGAGGCTGACACTATGCAAATAAAAAAGTTAGCTCCTCCTCTGCAGTGTACACCCCACCCCACCGACTGGCATTATACTCTTCAGTTTTAGCTTAGTGTCAGTAGGAGGTGGACACGGGTCTTTCATTAGACCCTTATCTACCTCAGTGTGCGTCGGTCCTTTTAAGGTTTTCCGGAGGGATACAGGGTGAGCAGTCACACCTCTAGTCCCACAATACGGACTATGAGTACGGCGTGTACTGCCACCCCGTATCCTCATAGATCCTTCACCTGGACCAAGATCCTAGCACACAAGCGTGCTTAGAAGTGTGGTCCTGGCTCCGTCACCCACCCACTCGCCCACCAGAGCCTGTCGGTTGAGGAGACGAGGAAGTCCATCAGCTCCCTGGACGTCTCATACCTTTTTCAGGTTAGTATCGGCGTGGGATGTTTTAGGTGAGTATTTTTCCCCATCCCATCCCAGATCTTTCATAGGGGGGAGTCTTGTTACGGGCTCCCAGACGGCGACCCTCTTATACCTGGTCATCGCCTGCATCCATGCAGCGGCGCGGCTGGTATTCATGTATCACGCGGTGACCTCCGTAGGCACGCGCATTTCTTTCCCCCATGCAGCAACGGCGGCCCTCGGCTTTCTATCCGGCGCGGGGCCCTTACAGGCTGCCGTGCCTCGCTCCTATCCCCTGTGGCCACAATTTCAGTGGGCGCACCTTCTGCCAGACAGCTCTAAGGCTGCCATGCGCTTCTCCACGGCGCACTACCCGGCGCTGCGGTTTATCAAGGGGCACCTCCACAGCGCGGCAGCCCTGCAGGCTGTTGCGCCGCTTCTCCCTGCGGCGCACTGCTCTGGCGCCGCAGGAGGTTGTTTCCCTTGTGGCGCACTATTCCTGCGCCACAGCTCCTGTCCTCGGCCGCCGGCTTCTAATTTAGGTCCCGGCTTGTGAAAATGAAGAAGTAGAATTGACTTTTTTGCACCTTCTGGTCCAGCGCCATCCTTTGTGTATCCAAGAAAACCAGACATTTTAAAAGTGAACAAAAATCAGATATTGACTCGGGTGGAGCCGAGCACCATGACAGGCCATACATACTCTGACACAAAAGGAAATGGCCATTATTAGTAAGCGCTTATGGACAAGATTACATTTCACCCACTAGAAGGGACACATTGATGATAAAAGGCCGGTGTAAAAACCTACTATTAATTGTTTGATTAGTTCATAATTTATAGAACGAGGATTTAACTACTGGACTATTCTTCTTAAACACTTCATAAATGTTTAGTGATCAAATAGAAAAAAATGTAACATGTATAAATAGGTGGTAAAAATATTGGTTATTTTAATCTGGTTTTTAACATATAATTAGGATGAGACTGTATCTAGAAAATCACACTTGAGGATATGATCACCTTTTTTCTTTTGGTTTGTTCAATGCATTCACGTTAAAAATGCTGAGCAAGTTGTGTTATGATGATTAAGATGTATTTATTCTGGCACTTCAGTAGTTGTTTGTTTCTTTATTGTTGCATATAAATGTTGAATTCAATAAGTTGTAACTTGAAAAGAAAAAGGGAAGAAACTCACACAAACATAAAATCAGATGATTCAAGGCTTAAAAAAAAGTAAAAGTTTGATAGGTCACAAGTTGAATCCCTATACAAATATAAACAAGAACACAAGTAACACACATGCATGTACATCCACAAGAAAAATATAGAAATGACCGGCACTGAAAATAGCTGTCAATGTTGAAATTAACTGCACATGTAGTTCACAATAGGCTAGGCGGGCTTCGTTTCCACAGAAGCTTGGGCGGTGCTTTGCATATGTTGACAATGATCCAAGCATAAGAAGAGAAAAAGAAATGCAGCACTCACCCGTAGTCTTCAAATCATAAGGTGTCCTTTATTTAGCATACCAAGCCATTACAGATGTGTCACGGCGTAGGCAGAGATGCAGAGGGGAGCGGAAGTGGGGGGGAGACGAGACAGTAAAACCCCCAAAAACAGATTAAACCTCTTCTTTGGGAGAAGCAAAACAGCAAGTTTTTCAACCCTTTATAAAAATGCTAGGAGTTAAATCCTCAGTTTTCTTCTAGCTGCTGTGTTAACCTTCATTATTCTCATTTATCAGTTTAATTGTACTTATCATGATTGAAAGCCTTGTCGGCCATAATAGCAAGAAACTGTTCTTCTGAGTTTGTAATCTTGCAGAACTTTTTCCACTAAGGCCTGAAGAAACTGGCTGGTGTGATGAGCTTTAATATCTTTTACTGCCAGTGTCTTGGTAACAATTTTCTTGTTGTCGCAAACAAATCAAAAGTTGATCGCAAAACAGTTCACTCTGTGACGTGTGCAGGCATCCATTTTAAGAAACAAAGTGTCTCTTGTGAGTCTTTTTAAGATCCTCCTTTTGGTTAAGGACTTGTTCAATCACTAATTTTTTTAATACTTTCTCTTTCCAGAGAAACACCAAGTTTGCAGGCTTTTTCTCCATTAAGAGCTGCAAAAGCTAGTCATACAAATAATGATTATGGCACACAGTCTTTTGCCACAAGCCCTATAAGGTCTTTTAACCCCTTCCCGACCTTTGACGCATACGCTGCGTCATGAAAGTCGGTGCCATTCCGACCCATGACGCAGCATATGCGTCATGGAAAGATCGCGTCCCTGCAGATCGGGTGAAAGGGTTAACTCCCATTTCACCCGATCTGCAGGGACAGGGGGAGTGGTAGTTTAGCCCAGGGGGGGTGGCTTCACCCCCTCGTGGCTACGATCGCTCTGATTGGCTGTTGAAAGTGAAACTGCCAATCAGAGCGATTTGTAATATTTCACCTAAAAAAATGGTGAAATATTACAATCCAGCCATGGCCGATGCTGCAATATCATCGGCCATGGCTGGACACACTAATGTGCACCCACTCCACTCCTCCGATCGCCCCCCCAGCCCCCCGATCTGCGGTCTGCTCCCCTCGGTCCTGTGCTCCGCTCCCCCGTCCTCCTGCCCGCTCCCCCCCCCCGTGCTCCAATCACACCCCCGTGCTCCAATCAAACCCCCCGCACTCCGATCCCCCCCCCCGCACAGCGATCCCCCCGCACAGAGATTTCCCCCCCCCCCCCGTGCTCCGATCCACCCGCCCGCACAGCGATCCCCCACTCCGTGCTCCAATCCACCCCCCCCCCGTGTTCCGGTCCACCGCCCCCCGTGCTCCGACGCCCCCCCTCCCCCCCCCCCCGTGCCCTGATCTCCCCCCCCTTATACTTACCTGGCCTCCCGGGGACCGTCCGTCTTCTTTCCTGGGCGCCGCCATCTTCCAAAATGGCGGGCGCATGTGCAGTGCGCCCGCCGAATCTGCCGACCGGCAGATTCGTTCCAGAGTGAATTTTGATCACTGAGATATAATCTATCTCAGTGATCAAAATAAAAAAAAAAAGTAAATGACCCCCCCTCTCCCCCCCCCCTTTGTCACCCCCATAGGTAGGGACAATAAAAAAAAATATTTTTTTTTTTTCCCACTAAGGTTGGGGTAAGAACTAGGGTTAGGGTTAGGGGTAGGGTTAGGGTTTCGGTATGTGCACACGTATTCTGTTCCTCTGCGGATTTTTCCGCTGCGGATTTGATAAATCCGCAGTGCTAAACCGCTGCGGATTTATGGCGGATTTACCATGTTTTTTCTGCGCATTTCAATGCGGTTTTACAACAGCGATTTTCTATTTGAGCAGTTGTAAAACCGCTGCGGAATCCGCAGAAAGAAATGACATGCTGCGGAATGTAAACCGCTGCGTTTCCGTGCAGTTTTTCCGCAGCATGTGTACAGCGATTTTTGTTTCCCATGGGTTTGCATTGAACTGTAAACTCATGGGAAACTGCTGCGGATCCGCAGCGTTTTCCGCAGCGTGTGCACATACCTTTAGAATTAGGCTATGTGCACACGGTGCGGATTGGCCGCTGCGGATCCGCAGCAGAGTTCCATCAGGTTTACAGTACCATGTAAACATATGGAAAGCCAAATCCGCTGTGCCCACGGTGCGGAAAATACCGCGCGGGAACGCTGCGTTGTATTTTCCGCAGCATGTCAATTCTTTGTGCGGATTCCGCAGTGTTTTACACCTGTTTCTCAATAGGAATCCGCAGGTGAAATCAGGACAAAAAACACTGGAAATCCGCGGTAAATCCGCAGGTAAAACGCAGTGCCTTTTACCCGCGGATTTTTCAAAAATGGTGCTGAAAAATCTCATACGAATCCGCAACGTTGGCACATAGCCTTAGGGCTAGGGTTGGGTTGGAATTAGGGTTGTGGTTAGGGTTAGGGGTGTGTTGGGGTTACGGGTGTGTTGGGGTTAGGGTTGTGATTAGGGTTACGGCTACAGTTGGGATAAGGGTTAGGGGTGTGTTGGAGTTAGAATTGAGGGGTTTCCACTGTTTAGGCACATCAGGGAGTCTCCAAACGCAACATGGCGCCACCATTAATTCCAGCCAATCTTGTATTCAAAAAGTCAAATGGTGCTCCCTCACTTCCGAGCCCCGACGTGCACCCAAACAGTGGTTTACCCCCACATATGGGGTACCAGCATACTCAGGACAAACTGTGCAACAATTACTGGGGTCCAATTTCTCCTTTTACCCTTGTGAAAATAAAGAAATGCTTGCTAAAACATCATTTTTGAGGAAAGAAAAATGATTTTTTATTTTCACGGCTCTGCGTTGTAAACGTCTGTGAAGCACTTGGGGGTTCAAAGTGCTCACCACATATCTAGATAAGTTCCTTGGGGGGTCTAGTTTCTAAAATGGGGTCACTTGTGGGGGGTTTCTACTGTTTAGGCACACCAGGGGCTCTGCAAACGCAACGTGACACCCGCAGACCATTCCATCAAAGTCTGCATTTCAAAAGTCACTACTTCCCTTCTGAGCCCCGACGTGTGCCCAAACAGTGGTTTACCCCCACACATGGGGTATCAGCGTACTCAGGAGAAACTGGACAACAACTTTTGGGGTCAAATTTCTCCTGTTACCCTTGGGAAAATTAAAAAATTCTGGGCTAAATAATTAGTTTTGAGGAACGAAAACGTATTTATTATTTTCACGGCTCTGCATTATAAACTTCTAAGAAGCACTTGGGGGTTCAAAGTGCTCACCACACATCTAGATAAGTTCCTTTCGGGGTCTAGTTTCCAAAATGGGGTCACTTGTGGGGGGTTTCTACTGTTAAGCCACATCAGGGGCTCTGCAAACGCAACGTGACGCCCACAGAGCATTCCATCAAAGTCTGCATTTCAAAATGTCACTACTTCACTTCCGAGCCCCGGCATGTGCCCAAACAGTGGTTTACCCCCACATATGGGGTATCAGCGTACTCAGGAGAAACTGGACAACAACTTTTGGGGTCAAATTTCTCCTGTTACCCTTTGTAAAATAAAAAATTGCAGGCTAAAATATCATTTTTGAGAAAATAATTTTTTTTTTTTTTTCATGGCTCTGCGTTATAAACTTCTGTGAAGCACTTGGGGGTTCAAAGTCCTCACCACACATCTAGATTAGTTCCTTTGGGGGTCTAGTTTCCAAAATGGTGTCATTTCTGGGGGATCTCCAATGTTTAGGCACACAGGGGCTCTCCAAATGTGACATGGTGTCCGCTAATGATTGGAGCTAATTTTCCATTTAAAAAGCCAAATGGCGTCCCATCCCTTCCGAGCCCTGCCGTGCGCCCAAACAGTGGTTCACCCCCACATATGGGGTATCAGCGTACTCAGGAGAAATTGGACCCCAAATATTGTTGTCCAGTTTGTCCTATTATCCTTGGCAAAATAGGAAATTCCAGGCTAAAAAATCATTTTTGAGGAAAGAAAAATTATTTTTTATTTTCATGGCTCTGCGTTATAAACTTCTGTGAAGCACCTGGGGGTTTAAAGTGCTCAATATGCATCTAGATAAGTTCCTTGGGGGGTCTAGTTTCCAAAATGGCGTCACTTGTGGGGGAGCTCCAATGCATAGGCACACAGGGGCTCTCCAAACGCGACATGGTGTCCGCTAACAATTGGAGCTAATTTTCCATTCAAAAAGTCAAATGGCGCGCCTTCCCTTCCGAGCCCTGCCGTGTGCCCAAACAGTGGTTTACCCCCACATATGAGGTATCGGCGTACTCGGGAGAAATTGCCCAACAAATTTTATGATCCATTTTATCCTACTGCCCATGTGAAAATGAAAAAATTGAGGCGAAAAGAATTTTTTTGTGAAAAAAAAAGTACTTTTTCATTTTTACAGATCAATTTGTGAAGCACCTGAGGGTTTAAAGTGCTCACTAGGCATCTAAATAAGTTCCTTGGGGGGTCTAGTTTCCAAAATGGGGTCACTTGTGGGGGAGCGCCAATGTTTAGGCACACAGGAGCTCTCCAAACGCGACATGGTGTCCGCTAACGATGGAAATAATTTTTCATTCAAAAAGTCAAATGGCGCTCCTTCCCTTCCGAGCCTTACCATGTGCCCAAACAGTGGTTTACCCCCCCATGTGAGGTATTGTTGTACTCAGGATAAAATGGATCCTAAAATTTGTTGGGCAATTTCTCCTGTTTCCCATGTGAAAATGAAAAAATTGAGGCTAAAAGAATTTTTTTGTGAAAAAAAAGTACTTTTTCATTTTTACGGATCAATTTGTGAAGCACCTGGGGGTTCAAAGTGCTCACTATGCATCTAGATAAGTTCCTTGGGGCGTCTAGTTTCCACAATGGGGTCACTTGTGGGGGAGCTCCAATTTTTAGGCACACGGGGGCTCTCCAAACGTGACATGGAGTCCGCTAAAGAGTGGAGCCAATTTTTGATTCAAAAAGTCAAATGGCGCTCCTTCCCTTCCAAGCCCTGCCGTGCGCCCAAACAGTGGTTTACCCCCACATATGAGGTATCAGCGTACTCAGGACAAATTGCACAACAACTTTCGTGGTTCAGTTTCTCCTTTTACCATTGGGAAAATAAAAAAATTGTTGCTAAAAGATAATTTTTGTGACTAAAAAGTTAAATGTTCATTTTTTCCTTCCATGTTGCTTCTGCTGCTGTGAAGCACCTGAAGGGTTAATAAACTTCTTGAATGTGGTTTTGAGTACCTTGAGGGGTGCAGTTTTTAGAATGGTGTCACTTTTGGGTATTTTCAGCCATATAGACCCCTCAAACTGACTTCAAATGTGAGGTGGTCCCTAAAAAAAATGGTTTTGTAAATTTCGTTGTAAAAATGACAAATCGCTGGTCAAATTTTAACCCTTATAACTTCCTAACAAAAAAAAATTTTGTTTCCAAAATTGTGCTGATGTAAAGTAAACATGTGGGAAATGTTATTTATTAACTATTTTGTGTCACATATCTCTCTGGTTTAACAGAATAAAAATTCAAAATGTGAAAATTGCGAAATTTTCAAAATTTTCGCCAAATTTCCGTTTTTATCACAAATAAACGCAGAATTTATTGACCTAAATTTACCACTAACATGAAGCCCAATATGTCACGAAAAAACAGTCTCAGAACCGCTAGGATCCGTTGAAGCGTTCCTGAGTTATTACCTCATAAAGGGACACTGGTCAGAATTGCAAAAAACGGCAAGGTCTTTAAGGTCAAAATAGGCTGGGTCATGAAGGGGTTAAAAATATATGCTGTCATTGTTACAAGATATTTTGTAAGTGACAAATGATTGTAACTGATGTTTGAGACGCTTTTTCCTTTCTTCCATGGCGGGAAGTGCTGGGCACTAGTTTCTTGGTGCCGCTGTGATCTGTCTCGGTCACAGCTATGAAAAATTCTGAGTGTAAGCGTTGTAAATGTCTTTTTAGATTGGAAGCTCTCGTAGGAACATTTTTTATCACTGCCTGAGTATGCACTGATTTTGAGCTCACATCATTTGTTTTCATCTGTCATACAATATTTTTATCTTGAGTTACTATGAAATGCACAAATTAAGCTGACTTCATATGTAACTTCTTAGAAATTTTGTAATCATAAATTTGCTCTCAAATTAATTTTGTCCAATAAAAAGAAATCGTACTGTAATTCCTGTAAGAATAGGGAATCATGTATAATTTTGGATAGAAATCAAACAAACTTTGCATAAATCAGTAGAACAGATAAATAAGTTTGTAATATGTGAACTTTAAATCTTAGGCATTTCTCAGGTTACAGCTGAGAAAATGTTTCACATCATGATGTTTCACAGTCCAATGAGTGATGGAGCGAGTTTGTGCTGAATCATACCCAAGAAAGAAATTGCTAGCAGCAGGGCTGTGGAGTCGGTAAGCCACAGTTGCGACTCAGACTCCTGGATTTTATCAGGTTCCGACTCCTTCATAAATGGCCAATTCGTAACAATAAATTTACTGTTGTCAAATATTAACATCGTGCTTATTCAGTTTCTCACCATCATATAAGTAATCAGACCACTTAGAGCAAAAACTATATTTATTAGAATACAATTAGAATATAGCAAATAACTTTTATAAACTTTTCTAAAGTCTTGTAAGTAAATATGCAATAAACACTGTTATGCAGTTAATAAGAAGAAATCTATAAATTTGTCCTCAGAAAAAGTATTGCCTCTGTCAGATCCTCCTTCATGGATGCCCTCAAATCTGATCTAATTATTTTGAGAGCAGAGAACAACCTCTCTACACTAGGGTTGGTGGCAAAGCAGTAACCACTCGGGCAACATCTCTGACAATGTCAGGATACAGAGGAATCGCTTGTTGTTGTTATTTTTGATGAACAGTCAAATTTCTTTTAGCGCACATGAAAAATTCTGCTGAAATGTACTGGCTGTGTTCTTTGATATGGATGACTCTTCTATGCGGGAACGCTTTGCACGGTCCTTGTGATCCAAATATTTTTCTAAATTAAATTTTTCATCAGTTGATGAGGGTGAAGATGTGGCAGGATGACCAATTTCTTCTTGTTCCTCCTGACTGTTCTGCAACCCTTTCATCCTTACTGCTATTTCAAACAGAGCTTATTTTCCTTTAGTTAGCGGCTGATCATCTAGAAGAATCCGATGCATTGGGTCTACATAGACCGCTTCCAAAAGAATGTCATTTTGTAATAGTTGCTCCTCTCTCTGTTTCATTGATGAAGCAATGCCACTTGCAATTAACCCTCCTCTTCGGGACAGGCGAAACATCAGGTTCTTCCACTCCTTTAAGAAAATACCTGGAGTTAAGTCCTCTGCTTGTAATTTTTTAGTCACTGTAAATGGGTGCTCTAGCATTTTTTCCAGCTCAGTCACCTGTTTCCACTGACTTTCATTTAGCGTCAGTTGAGGGTTAGCCATGTCTACAAGAAAGGTTTTCAGTTCAACCAAGCGCTGAATCATTAAGTACTGCCCCATCGTGTGGCTTGTACAATAATTGCCCCCTTTCCAGCACGTCTCTTCAAAATTGAGTCAACTTTAGGGGTTCTGGCAACAGTAGCCAATTTTCTCACCTTGCCAATCAGTGCAGCAGCATGTCCTTCTTGCAGACTGTCTCTTATAGCCAGCTGTAGCGTATGCACAACACAGCGCATGTGATGAATGAAAGAACGTATTGACAGTTTCAACAAGATCATGTAAACTATCATGTTGCTGTTCATCTGAAGCAACTTCAGTTTGCTCCTCAGTTACAAAACTGTTCCTCTATTTCAAACATTTCTGTGTCTGTGGACCCAGAATGTTCTTCTAGCTGCTGGTCACCATCATTACTCGTTCATTAGCTTAATAGTACTTATATTTGAAGCATTGTCAGTTACAACAGAAAGAACTTGCTCTTTTTTTAAGTTCATAGTCTTGCAGAACCTTTTCTACCAAGACCTGGAGAAACTCACTGGTGTGATGAGCTTTGGTGTCTTTTACTGCCAATGTCTTGATAACTTTCATTTTTGTCACAAACAAATCGGACATTGATGGCAAAATAGTTCACTCTGTGATGTGTGCAGGCATCCATTTTAAGAAACAGAAAGTGTGCCTTGAGTTATTTTTTAAGTTCTTTCTTTTGTTTAAAAGCTTCTTCGATTACTAATTTTCTAATACTCTCTCTCTCCAGAGAAACACCAAGCTTGCGGGCCATTTCCCCATTCAGACACACAAAAGCTGGTCGTGAAAATAATGAAATAGGCACACTATCCTTTACAACAAGCTCTATGATCTGTTTTTTAAATGTATCTACTGTCATTGTCACAGTTACTTTGTCACTGACAAAATATCTTGCAACTGATGGCTGCAAAGTTCTCTGCTCCTTTGTTTGGCTGGAAGAGCTGGGCACTGGTTCATTGGTTTGGATGCAGTCTTTCTCATCCACTGCTTTCAGTACTTATGGATGAAAGTGCTGTAAATGTCTCTTTAGATTAGAAGCTCTGGTAGGAGCATTTTTATCTTTGTCTGAATATGCACTGATCTTGGCTTCACAGCATTTGTTTTCGTCTGGATCATTTGTCATACACTGACAGACATAATGTTTTCTATCTTGAGTGATGGTGAAATGTTCAAATACAGCTGATTTAATGTGACACGTCTTTGACATTCTTAGGTTTTTAATTCTGCATTCACAATCCAAATGATAGTTGTTTTTCCTAAAAACAATTGTACAAAATTATTGCCAGGTCGTACAACTGATTTAGTGGTCAGTAATACTGTTATTCCTCATGTACTGTAGAGGAGCTGCGGAGATACCATCACGTGTTTCTCAACGCAGGCAGTGAATAGCCAGGCCTTTCCCCGGGAAGGAACAACCAAGGGAAGAGCAGCATCCAATAAAGGAAAACATCCAATAAAGGAAAACCACCTATGCCAAGCATGGTATCCATCCACAGACAGCTGTTTTGGGGTTTTTGCCCCTCATCAGGAGCAGTGCCTAGTAAAAGGACTATAAACATAAGGATAGCCAGTTTCCTACTCCACACTGATGAGGGGCAAAAACCCCGATGGATACCATGCTTGGCATAGGTGGTTTTCCTTTATTGGATGTTTTCCTTTATTGGATGCTGCCCTTCCCTTGGTTGTTCCTTCCCGGGGAAAGGCCTGGCTATTCACTGCCTGCGTTGAGAAACACGTGATGGTGTCTCCGCAGCTCCTCTACATGCATTTGCATATTTGGGGGCAGTGTTCTGGATCACTGCGTTGAGAAACACGTGATGGTGTCTCCGCGGTGTTGGATGTTTTGGTCTCCACGAGGTCAATCATCTGTGCCTTTATAAATATTCCTCATGTACTCACAGTTAACTGATGCAAAGTTTGTTGAAAGGATAATACTTCTTAGGCCGGGGTCACACTAGACCGTAATACGGACGAGTGCAATGCGATAAAAAAATCGCATAGCACTCGTCCCAATGTTAATCTATGAGGCAGCTCCCATCATCCGATATTTTCTCGGCCGTATTCAGGATCCGAGTGAAATCGCAGCATGCTGCGATTGTCAGCGTTTCGCGGCCGAGAATCGCCAATGAAAGTCTATGGAAGCCCCAAAAATACGAATCACACACGGACCAGCAGTGTGACTTGCGAGGAATACGCAGCGCTGTTAGAGAGAAAAGCCGGCAATTCAGTGCGGTGTACAGTAAAATCACACTGGCAGCTTAGAATAGAATAGGTCGAATAAATGTGTACACATAGAATAGGTATGTGTGTATATATATATATATCAGTGAGATATATATATATATATATATATTAATATTTCATCCAGCGCGATATAGCAGAAAGCCGGTAATTTAATTGCCGGCTTCTTTCTCCTTCCTAAAACCCGACATGATTTGAGACCTGGTTTACATACAGTAAACCATGTCTTCTCCCCATTTTTTTTGCATATTCCACACTACTAATGTCAGTAGTGTGTCTATGCAAAATTTGGCCGTTCTAGCTATTAAATTAAGGGGTTAAATGGCGGAAAAAATTGGCGTGGGCTCCCGCACAATTTTCTCCGCCAGAGTAGTAAAGCCAGTGACTGAGGGCAGATATTAATAGCCTGGAGAGGGTCCACGGTTATTGGCCCCCCCCTGGCTAAAAACATCTGCCCCCAGCCACCCCAGAAAAGGCACATCTGGAAGATGCGCCTATTCTGGCACTTGGCCACTCTCTTCCCATTCCCGTGTAGCGGTGGGATATGGGGTAATGAAGGGTTAATGCCACCTTGCTATTGTAAGGTGACATTAAGCCTAATTAATAATGGAGAGGCATCAATTATGACACCTATCCATTATTAATCCAATTGAATGAAAGGGTTAAATAAAAGACAAACACAATATTTAAAATTATTTTAATGAAATAAAAACAATGGTTGTTGGAGTATTTTATTCTACGCCCAATCCAGTCACTGAAGACCCTCGTTCTGTAAGTAAAAAAACATAATAAACCAACAATATGCTTACCCTCTGCAGATCTGTAACGTCCAACGATGTAAATCCTTCTGAAGGGGTTAAAATATTTTGCAGCCAGGAGCTTTGCTAATGCAATGCTGCTCCTTGCTGCAAAACCCCGGAGAATGAGGCTAAATATAGAGCAATGATCTATATTTAGCTTCATTTGCGGTGAGGCGCCCTCTGCTGGCTGTTCATAGATCGTGGGAACTTACCTAGAAAGCCTGGGAGCAAAATTTACAAAACCATTTTTTTTAGGGACCACTTTTAAAGTCAGTTTGAGGGGTCTATATGGCTGAACCCAAAAGTGACACCATTCTAAAAACTGCACCCCTCAAAATGCTCAAAACCACATTCAAGAAGTTTATTAACCCTTCAGGTGTTTCAGGAAGGAAAAAATGAACATTTAACCTTTCAGTCACAAAAATGATCTTTTAGCAACAATTTTTTTCCCCCAAGAGTAAAAGGAGAAACTGGACCCCAAAAGTTGTTGTCCAACTTGTCTTGAGTATGCTGACATATGTGGGGGGGGGGGGGATGGACCACTGTTTGGGTGCACGGAAGGGGGAAGGGAAGGAGCACCATTTGACTTAAGCCCCCGTCACACACAGCGAGATCGCTGAGTTTTGTGACGCAACAGCGATCTCAGTAGCGATCTCGCTATGTGTGACACGTACCAGCGATCAGGCCCCTGCTGTGAGATCGCTGGTCGTGTCGGAATGGCCTGGGCCATTTTTTGATCGTTGAGGTCCCGCTGACATCGCTGAATCGGCGTGTGTGACGCCGATTCAGCGATGTCTTCGCTGGTAACCAGGGTAAACATCGGGTAACTAAGCGCAGGGCCGCGCTTAGTAACCCGATGTTTACCCTGGTTACCAGCGTAAAAAAACAAACAGTACATACTTACATTCAGCTGTCTGTCCCTTGCCGTCTGCTCCTGCACTGACTGCTGGCCGTAAAGTGAAAGTGAAAGCACAGCACAGCGGTGAGTCACCGCTGTGGCTGTGCTCTGCTTTCACTTTACGGCCAGCAGTCAGTGCAGGAGCAGACGGCAAGGGACAGACAGCTGAATGTAAGTATGTACTGTTTGTTTTTTTCCGCTGGTAACCAGGGTAAACATCTGGTTACTAAGCGCGGCCCTGCGCTTAGTTACCCGATGTTTACCCTGGTTACAGGGGACCTCGGGATCGTTGGTCGCTGGAGAGCTGTCTGTGTGACAGCTCCCCAGCGACCAAACAGCGACGCTGCAGCGATCCGGATCGTTGTCGGTATCGCTGCAGCGTCGCTAAAGTGTGACGGTACCTTTATGAAAAATTAGCTCCAATCGTTAGCGGACACCATGCTGCGTTTGGAAAGCCCCTGTGTGCCTAAACATTAGAGCTCCCCACAAGTGATCTCATTTTGAAAACTAGACCCACCCCTCCCACCAAGGAACTTATCTAGATGCATAGTGGGCACTTTGAACCCCCCAGGTGCTTCGCAAATTGATCCGTAAAAATGAAAAAGTACTTTTTTTTTCACAAAAATTTTGTTTTAGCTTCAATTTTTTTTTCATTTTCACATGGGCAACAGGATAAAATGGATCCTAAAATTTGCTGGGCAATTTCTCCTGAGTACACAGATACCTCACATGTGGGGGTAAACCACAGTTTGGGCGCATGGCAAGGCCCGGAAGGGAAGGAGCGCCATTTGGAGCTAATTTTTCATTAAAAAATTCAATCGTTAGCGGACACCATGTCGCGTATTGAAAGTGTGTAGTGTATGTCAGGTTTGTATGTGGTGTAGTGTACGTCAGGTTGGTGTGTGTGGTGCAGTATACACCACAAACTGACTTGACGTACACTATACAACACCACACACCAACCTGACGTACACTCCGCCTCACACACCAACCTGACACACTATGTCAGGTTGGTGTGTGGTGTAGTGTACGTTAGATTGGTGTGTGGGTGGTGTTGTGTATGTCAGCCTGGTGTGGGTGAGATCTGTAGGGGAATGTCAGGGTGTGTTTAGTCCACAGACGTGTGATGAATTCGGAAGCATTCATTCAAACACAGTCCAGGTTTGTCAGGACACGTTTCACATTGGAAACAAGTTTTCTTGTCCCCCTTTTATTGCACACTTGGCACCTTTTTCTTGTTATCCCCTCACTGGGAAAATGTTGCACTGGTACCATACGGGAAACTTGAGTTCCAGGGGTGCTGGGGCCCGCTCCTTCCTCGTCTCCAAACATCAGGGCCTTTATCACAGCCTCCTGGAACTGAAGGAAGGTGTTATTAGTCTGACCTGCACATCGTGATAGCACGTATGCGTTATACAGTGCCATGTGTACGATGTGTACAGCCAGTTTTTTTTATACCACACCTTCAACTTCCTCATGGCACTATAGGGCTGGAGGACTTGATCAGAAAGCAACTCCCCCATGTGTGTCTTGTATCCCAGGGCATAGTCCGGTGGTGCAGGGACCATGGATTGTTAAGAAAGACATCCCTTTTGTCTTTGAACTTGACCACAAGCATGTTGCCGCTACATTGGGCTCGGCTCTCACCCTTTGGGAGAGCCTGCTCAATTAGTGACAAAGGGAGACCCCTCTGGTTTCTGCGCACGGTACTGCAAGCGACGGTAGCTCTGGCAGAGAGGGATTGAAAGAGTGGGATGCTTGTATAAAAGTTATCAACATACAGATTACAGATGATAACCTTTATTAAGCAGTGGGTGTACCAAATCCCACACTATTTTCCCACTCACCCCCCAGAGCAGGTGGACATTCTGGGGGCTGGATCCTGGTGTCCTTTCCTTGATAAACTCTAAAGCTGAGAATGTATCCTGAGGTACTCTCACAGAGCTTATAGAGCACTGTTCCCCAACTCCGGTCCTCAAGAGCCACCAACACGTCATGTTTTCAGGATTTCCTTAGTATTGCACAGGTTATTGAATGCTTGCCTGGCCAGGTGATGCAATTATCACCTGTGCAATACTAGGGAAATCCTGAAAACATGACCTGTTTGTGGCTCTTGAGGACCAGAGTTGGAGAACACTGTTATAGAGCTTTCTCCTGTACCTCGCCCTCTTGCTGGGCAGGTACTGACAGAACTGAAGTCTCCCTTTGAAGTGGATGAGGGATTGATCCACACAAATTTCCCTTTGGGGAATGTACACTTCAGGAAACTTGTTGCTGAAGTGTTCGATGACCGGACGAATTTTGAACAGTCTATCAAAATTCGGGTCATCGCGGGGAAGGATGTCCGTATTGTCCATAAAATGAAGAATCTTATGAATCGCCTCAAAACGTTTGCGAATCATAACCATGCCATATATTGGAGTTTGATATAAAATATCAGTACTGCAGTATTGGCAAATTTCTGGTTTCTTCATATTCCCCATGTGAAGGACCAGTCCCCAATATTTCAACATTTCTACAGAGTCAACGGGACTCCAAGCAGAAAATGATGAATTTGGGTTTTGGGCAAAAAATTGCAGGGCGTACAAGTTTGTTTGTTCCACCATGAGACTTGACGATTGATTCTGAAAAATAGACTTTGAAAAAGTCTATTTCCCTGAGGTTGGCAGTCTCGAACGGGAATCCTGATTGTGGATTGAAATCAAGAATCCGTGGAGCAAAATTTTCAGGGACGTGGGTCCAGACCGGGGCACTAGTGCTAGGTTGGGTGTGACTAGCACTAGGTTGGGGGTTACTTACACTTGGCTGTGGGTCTTCTCCCCTGGGCTCCGGCTCTTCTTTCCTGGGCTTCGGACGATTTCTCGTCCTGCGACTTCTTGGTGGTGGCGAGTCTGTGTTACTGAAGGAGGAAGAGTCGGAGGCATAGAGAAAGGTGGGGTCCCCTCCCTCACTATCAGCTTTGGAGGCAATAAAGGAATATGCCTCCTCAGCTGAGTACAGCCTTGATGACTGGGATGAGCGGGACATTGTGTGTGTGTGTGTAAAAAAAAATCTAAACTTTATTATAGTATTGCGAGTGTATGTGCGAGTGTTTGGTGAAACTTTCTTCTGCGGGGGCTGTCAAGTGCAGGGGGTCTGTCAGGCATGGAGGCAGGAGGGGAGCAGAGGACAAGCTGTAGATGGAACCGGCAGCAGGTAATCAAGGGGGCAGGGGGTGATCAGGGGGCCGGGGTGATTGGGGTTATCACTGGGGGAGTAATCACCAGGGGAGGATGGAGCAGTCAGGCACGGTGGGGAACAGGAGGGGTGCAGAGGACGTGCTGTGGATGGAGCCGGCAGCAGGTACTCGGGGAGATCAGGGGGTAGGGGGTGATCACCAGGGGAGGATGGAGCTGTCAGGCGTGGCGGGGGGCAGGAGGGGAGCAGAGGATAAGCTACAGATGGAGCCGACAGCAGGTAATCAGGGGGTGATCAGGGTGATCACTGGAGAGGGTGATCACCAGGGGGGAGGAGGGGGCTGTCAGGCGCAGGGGGGAGGGGCAGGAGAGGAGCAAATGGAGCCAGCAGCAAAGGGGGCAAGGGGTGATCAGGGGGGAGAGAGAGGTCGGGGGAGAGGGGAGGTACCTGTCCTCTGCAGCAGCGGTGGCGATCGGTGTCTGTGGGGCAGGTGAGCAATCAAGCACCTTGCTCCTCAGCTTCCACGGATAGGATGAAGCTGAAGAGCGAGGCAGCCATTGTTTTACTCCGCCTCCACATCTGATTGGAGGGCTAGCGTCACATGGACGCTAGCTCCAATCAGATCTGAGGGGGGGTGACAAAAAGGTCACCAGGAGTGATCGTAGCCCCGTGGGGGCAAAGCCACCCCCCCTGTGGTCAAGTATAGGTCCCCCTGCACCGGCGGGTTGGGTAACCTTCCATTAACCCCGGTCACCTGACCCGCAGGAACGCGATCATTCTGTGATGCAGCATATGCGTCACAGGTCGGATTGGTACCGACTTTCATGACGCATACTCTGTCACAGGTCGGGAAGGGGTTAAGGGCATGAAAATTCAAAGTTGGAAAATTGTGAAATTTTCAAAATAAATTCTCCCAATTTTTCTCCAAATTTCCGTTTTTTTCACAAATAAATACAAGTCAAATCAAAGAAATTTTATGACTGTCATGAAGTACAATATGTCACGAGAAAACAGTGTCAGAATAATCGGGATCCGTTGAAGTGTTAGGCTGGAGTCACACTCGGCGTAAGACAATACGGTCCGTATATTACGGCCGTAATACGCTGGAAAGTCCCCAAAATAGTGGTCCGTAGCTCCTCCATAGGCAGGGTGTATCAGCGTATTTTGCGCATGGCATCCTCCGTATGTAATCCGTATGGCATCCGTACTGCGTGTTTTTCTCGCAGGCTTGCAAAACCGACATACAGCTATACAAGGGATCCATGTGTAAAAATAAAAATATATATATATATACTGTATGTATATATATATATATATATATATATATATATATATGTGTCATTATACACATATGTATATATATTATTAGTTCATACAGCGCTAGATAGCTTTAAAGCTGGTATTTCAATTACCGGCTTTTTCTTTCTCCTTCCTAAACCCGACATGATATGTGACATGGTTTACATACAGTAAACCATGTCATATCACCTTTTTCTCTAGTCACCTTCCACGTCGGCATATGGAGGTTGTCTCTTTGCCCTAATGGGGAACAGGAAACACAAGAGAGGTTAAAAGCACCTCCCACTCACCAGTGTCTTTCCTGTTCCCCATGGGACAGGGAGAGGTTTCCAATATGCTGTAGTGGCCGGTGACTACAGTCATTCTTCAGGTCTTACCTGTGTTGCAGCTGGGGTCGCCTCGTGCCTCTCCGTGTGCTGCTCCCGTCGTCCTGCTTGTCAGGTACCTCGGGACCCCTCCCGGCCTTCCTGCGCCCCCGTGAGGGTAAAGCAGGCCGGGATCCCCAGCCGGGATCCTCTCTGAGCTTCCCGGCTTCCTCCCTCCATGCTGCTCGGTTCGGCGTTCCGGAAGTGATGTCAGCGGTTGCGCGCGCGTCACTTCCGGTTTTCGTATCTCCCTGAAGCCGGCTCTTCCGGGTTTCGCCGGCGGCGGTGTCATTGCCATTGGCGTCCCACACGTGGATCCTGGAGGGGGAATCCTATCGCTGGAGGCAGGTGCTAGGAGACCTACTCCATAAAAGCCTGCTGAACCACCACTGAAGGTAAGACTATAATCTCTTCAGTATGGATGGTTCTTTGTGCCCTGCGTCTGCAGAGCCCAGCGCTGCCCCTGCTTCTGTGAGTACGCAGGGACTGGATCCGGGAGGTAGTTACTTAGGGGTAGCTCCTCATTCTTCTCTCCCTCTCTGTTTTAGGGAGAAAAGTCTGCCCCTAGAGCTGCTATTAGGAAGAAGTGTCCGGTCTGTTCCGCAAAGCTCCCTCCTACCTGGGATAAAAAACTATGTCAGCCATGCACTGACAGGATAGTAAAAGCCGAGCAACCATCCCTTCTAGATGAGATACGCTCTCTTGTTAAACAGGAGGTACAATCTTCCTTAGCAGCCTTCACACCTCCACCCCCGCCTACGCCACCACATTCCCCAGCTAAGAAGAGGAAGATTCAGGTCGTAGAATCGGATTTGGATTCAGACCACTCTTTCTTCATCTGCTGGCTGGGAAGATCCAGCATCCCCTAAGGCTGAGGTCAGGAAATACCTCTTCTCCTCGGATTATATTGAGGACCTGGTGTCTGCTGTTCGTAACACCATGGGGCTTGAAGAGGAACCTGTACCACAGTCCATACAGGATCATATGTTTGGTGGGCTCAGATCGGAGAAAAAAGCAGGATTCCCCGTTCATGCAAATGTTATTAATATGATTGAGCAAGAGTGGGAACTCCCTGAGAAGCGCCTTAGTATGTCTTCTGAGATGAAACATAGATTTCCTCTAGAAGGTGACCTTGTCAAACTCGACATTCCCAAGGTGGATGTGCAGGTGGCCAGAGTCGCCAAAAGAACTGCACTCCCTTTTGAGGATGCGTCGCAGTTGAAAGACCCTATGGACAGGAAGATTGAGAGTCTCCTGAAGAAATCATGGGAGTCTTCTTCTTCTGTCCTCAAGGCTAATATTGCCTCTACCTGTGTAGCGAGGACCCTTTCCTGCTGGCTGGAGAAATTAGAATCGCACATTTCTCAGGGTACCTCCAGAAGTGAGATGTTGGATTCTCTCCCTATCTTACATAAGGCTACTGGGTTTCTGGCGGATGCTTCTCTGGAATCCGTTAGAATTGCCGCCAGATCTTTAGTGCTCTCTAACTCTGCCAGAAGAGCTCTCTGGCTTAAATTATGGAGTGGTAACATCACGTCTAAGGCCAAGTTATGTGCCATCCCCTTTAAGGGAGATTATGTGTTTGGTCCAGCTTTAGACGACATTTTGGATAAAGCGACCGACAAGAAAAAGGCGCTCCCGGAGCAAAAACAACCAAGGAAACGTTTTTTTCGTGCCCCACTGTCTCAGCCCTCTCAACCGAGGGGTAAAGGCAAAACCGGCAGGTGGAGCTATGCTAAAGGCAGAGGGAAAAATATCTTCGGCCCTCAACAACAGCAGCAGCAGCAACAGTCATTCCAGCAAGATAAACAATGACTCCGACCCGGTGGGGGGAAGACTCTCAAAATATGTGGATCAGTGGGAAAACATCACCAGCTCCCACTGGGTCCTCAATGTTATCAAGGAGGGCCTATTGATCGAGTTAACTTCTCCCCCCCCCCCTCAGGGTCCAAAGATTACCACCCCCTCAATGAGGGATCACAAACTGCTAACATTGGGTCTCAGAGACCTTTTAAGATCAAATGTGATCTCCCCAGTTCCACAATCAGAATGGGGTCAGGGACATTATTCCCGTTTATTCCTGGTACCAAAACCATCAGGGGAAGTACGTATCATCATAAATCTAAAGGGTCTGAATCAATATGTAAAATATCGAAGATTCAAGATGGAGTCTGTAAAATCAGCCATTCCTTTAATACATCAGCATGCCTTTATGGCGACAATCGACCTGAAGGATGCGTATTTTCATATCCCTATTCACCCGAGACACAAAAAATCTCAGGTTTGCGATTCAGGGGAATCATCAGGTGGAGCACTATCAGTTTGGAGTCCTTCCCTTCGGCATCTCATCAGCTCCGAGAGTGTTCTCCAAAGTAATGGCGGAAGCCGTGTCATTCATTCGGAGACAAGGGGTTTGTATAGTGCCCTATCTGGATGATCTGCTGATAGTGGCTCCCACCAAAATGACCCTGGTATCTCATATATCAACCACATTAGAGATATTGAAGTCTCTGGGCTGGATACCGAACATAAAGAAGTCCCAGCTCCAACCCTCAAAAACCAGAAAGTTTTTGGGAGTAATCCTGGACTCGGAAAAACAGATGTCCTTCCTTCCAGAAGATCACAGACTACCATTAGTAGTAAAGGTCAAGAAATACAAGGAGATGAGATCTCCCACACTCCGGGAAGCAATGTCACTATTAGGCTCCATGACAGCCTGCATTCAGTCGGTGGCTTGGGCTCAAGCCCACTCAAGAATTCTCCAGACCCATGTGCTAGACAATTGGGATGGTCGTCCTGGCTCTTTAAACAAGAGGATTCACACTCCAGGTCGAGTGAAAGCATCCTTAACGTGGTGGACGAAGTCCAAAAACCTTCGCAGGGGTGTGAGTTGGATTCAATTCCCGTTAACCACGATCAAATCAGATGCCAGCAAGAGAGGCTGGGGAGCCATGATAAATCATGTTCCTTATCAGGGTCTTTGGGACCCGTCAATCAGAGAGAGATCGTCAAACTTCCGAGAACTCAAAGCTGTGGAAGAAGCTCTCCTTGCAGCAAATCATCAACTCTCTGGACATGTCCAGATATACTCGGAGAACATGACCACGGTGGCTCGCATCAGGGCAGTACAAGATTCACCAGTCTAAAAAATATCTCTGCCCGAATCTTTGCCTGGGCCGAGAAACATTTACTGTCCCTGACGGCAACTCACCTAAAAGGTACTGCCAATTTTCAGGCAGATTATTTGAGCCGACAGGATATTCACCCAGGCAAATGGAGTCTGGATCGGCAAACTTTCAACTTACTGGTAAACAGATGGGGTCTCCCGGAGGTCGACCTCTTTGCTTCTCACCAGAATGCGAAAGTAGAAACATTTTTTTCCCTGGATCCAAGAGGAAATCCCAGAGCAGTAGACGCCTTAGTTCAAGATTGGCATTTTCATCTGGCGTACGCATTTCCGCCCATTCCGATTCTTGCAAAGGTGCTACGGAAAATTCAGATAGAAAAGACTCCAACTATTTTGGTTGCTCCATTTTGGCCCAAGAGAAGTTGGTTCAACCTGATTATTCAACTTCAGGTGGACGGACCGATAATGTTACCGATAAAGGCCAATCTCCTTTCCCAGGGCCCAGTTCTTCACTCGGATCCTCAGAGGTGGAATTTAGCGGCGTGGTTTCTGAAGCCAATGTGCTGAGGGCAAAAGGGTTATCAAACCCTGTTATAGCTACTCTACAAAAATCCAAAAAACCGGTAACAAATGCTATTTATAATAAAATCTGGAAAAAAATTTCATCTTTTTGTCTGCCTAACCCTCCAGACCCTCTCAGGCCAAATATACCTAAGATATTAGACTTTTTACAAAGAGGCCTAGAAATTGGTCTGAAACCCAGTACTCTGAAAGTCCAGGTCTCTGCGCTCAGTTCCATCTTTGATCAAGATCTAGCAGGACATCGCTGGATTAAAAGGTTCATGACCTCAGCAAACAGAATAAACCCTAGGAAGCAAGTTATAGTTCCTCCATGGGATCTCAATGTTGTGCTTCAAGGCCTTACAGGTCCACCGTTTGAACCTTTGTCTACCTGTCACTTTGTCACAAAATCTCGCCTACAAAACTGTTTTCTTGGTAGCTATAACTTCAGCTAGAAGAGTGGGTGAATTACAGGCCTTGTCTATAAGAGAACCTTATCTACTGGTTAGAGAGGATTCAATAATACTCCGTCTTGATCCTTCTTTCCTCCCAAAAGTGGTCTCTGAATTCCATCGTTCTCAAGAGATAGTGCTACCAACCTTTTGCAATAATCCTGCAAACTCTGAGGAAAGAAAATTTAATACTTTCGATGTTAGACGTATCCTACTACATTACTTGGATCAAACCCGTTCTCTTAGAGTTGATCACAACCTTTTTGTCCACTCCTCAGGACAAAATAAGGGGAAGAAGGTAGCCAAGAGTACCATTGCTACAAGGATTAAAAAAGCCATAACAGAAGCTTACCTTGCTCAAAATAAACTACCTCCGGTAGGAATCAAGGCCCATTCAACTAGATCTACGTCGGTCTCCTGGGCAGAGAGAGCAGGCGCATCTCCAGAGCAGATCTGCAGGGCAGCTACGTGGTCGTCACTCCATACCTTCTCCAAACATTATAGGTTGGATGTATTATCCAATAGAGATTTAGTCTTCGACCGCAAGGTTCTTCAGGCCGTTGTCCCTCCCTAGTGCCAATTAGTTGGTATTCCTCCATATGCCGTCGTGGAAGGTGACTAGAGAATATAGAATTATTCTTACCATTAATTCGGTTTCTAGGAACCTTCCACGACGGCGCTAATTCCCACCCTCTATATTTCCTGGATTAATTCTGGGACTCAGAAGGTAAACCGGTGCTATGGTTTCAGTTATAAGTCACTGGTAGGTGGGAGGTGCTTTTAACCTCTCGTGTTTCCTGTTCCCCATTAGGGCAAAGAGACAACCTCCATATGCCGTCGTGGAAGGTTCCTAGAAACCGAATTAACGGTAAGAATAATTCTATTTTTTTGCATATTCCACACTACTGTTAGTAGCGTGTATATGCAAAATTTGGCCGTTCTAGCTATTAAATTAAAGGGTTAAATGGCAGAAAAAATTGGCGTGGGCTCCCGCGCAATTTTCTCTGCCAGAGTAGTAAAGCCAGTGACTGAGGGCAGATATTAATAGCCTGGAGAGGGTCCATGGTTAAAACCCCGGGGAATGAAGGTAAAGTAGGTCAATGACCTATATTTACATTCATTTGCGGTGAGGCGCCCTCTGCTGGTTGTCCCTAGATCGTGGGAACTTTCCTAGAAAGCTCCCAGGCTCGAGTTCATAAGAGGCGCCGTCTGCTGGTTGTCCTCCTATGAACTCGAGCCTGGGAGCTTTCTAGGAAAGTTCCCACGATCTAGGGACAACCAGCAGAGGGCGCCTCACCGCAAATGAAGGTAAATATAGGTCATTGACCTACTTTACCTTCATTCCCCGGGGTTTTGCAGCCAGAAACAACGCTGCATTAGCAGAATTCGTGGCTGCAAAATATTTTAACCCCTTCAGATGGATTTACATCGTTGGACGTTACAGATCTGCGGAAGGTATGGATATTGTTGGTTTATTTTATTTTTTTTGTTACAGATCGAGGGTCTTCAGTGATTGGATTGAGCGTAGAATAAAACATTACAACAACCTTTGTTTTTATTTCATTAAAATAATTTTTAATAATGTGGTTGTGTTTTTTTTTAACCCTTTACTAGTATTGGATTAATAATGGATAGGTGTCATAATTGACGCCTCTCCATTATTAATTTGGCTTAATGTCACCTTACAATAGCAAGGTGACATTAACCCTTCATTACCCCATATCCCACCGCTACACGGGAATGGGAAGAGAGTGGACAAGTGCCAGAATAGGCGCATCTTACAGATGTGCCTTTTCTGGGGTGGCTGGGGGCAGGTGTTTTTAGCCGGGGGGGGGGGGGGGGGGGGGAGGTTGGCAATAACCATGGACCCTCTCCAGGCTTAATATCTGCTCTCAGTCTCTGGCTTTACTACTCTGGCGGAGAAAATTGCGCGGGAGCCCACGCCAATTTTTTCCGCCATTTAACCCTTTAATTTAATAGGTAGAACGGCCAAATTTTGCACATACACACTACTAACAGTAGTGTGGAATATGCAAAAAAAAATGGTGATATGAGATGGTTTACTGTATGTAAACCAGGTCTCATATCATGTTGGGTTTAGGAAGGAGATAGCAAAAGCCGAAATTGAATTACCGGCTTTAACCCCTTAAGCCCCGAGGGTGGTTTGCACGTTAATGACCAGGCCAATTTTTACAATTCTGACCACTGTCCCTTTATGAAGTTATAACTCTGGAACGCTTCAACAGATCCCAGTGATTCTGACATTGTTTTCTCGGGACATATTGTACTTCATGATAGTGGTAAAAATAATTTGATAGTACCTGCGTTTGTTTGTGAAAAAAATGGAAATTTGGCGAAAATTATAAAAATTTCGCAATTTTCCAACTTTGAATTTTTATGCAATTAAATCACAGAGATATGTCACACAAAATACTTGATGAGTAACATTTCCCACATGTTTACTTTACATCAGCACAATTTTGGAACCAAAATTTTTTTTTGTTAGGGAGTTATAAGGGTTAAAAGTTGACCAGCAATTTCTCATTTTTACAACACCATTTTGAGGGGTCTATATGACAGAAAATACCCAAGTGTGACACCATTCTAAAAACTGCACCCCTCAAGGTGCTCAAAACCATATTCAAGAAGTTTATTAACCCTTCTGGTGCTTCACAGGAATTTTTGGAATGTTTAAATAAAAATGAACATTTTAACTTTTTTTCACAAAAAATTTACTTCAGCTCCAATTTGTTTTATTTTACCAAGGGTAACAGGAGAAAATGGACCCCAAAAGTTGTTGTACAATTTGTCCTGAGTACACCGATACCCCATATGTGGGGGTAAACCACTGTTTGTGCGCATGACAGAGCTCGGAAGCGAAGGAGCGCCATTTGACTTTTCAATGCAAAATTGACAGGAATTGAGATGGGACGCCATGTTGCGTTTGGAGAGCCACTGATGTGCCTAAACATTGAAACCCCCCACAAGTGACACCATTTTGGAAAGTAGACCCCCTAAGGAACTTATCTAGAGGTGTGGTGAGCACTTTGACCCACCAAGTGTTTCACAGAAGTTTATAATGCAGAACCGTAAAAATAAAAAATCATATTTTTTCACAAAAATTATCTTTTCGCCCCCAATTTTTTATTTTCCCAAGGGTAAGAAGAAATTCGACCCCAAAAGTTGTTGTCCAATTTGTCCTGAGTGCGCTGATACCCCATATGTGGGAGGGAACCACTGTTTGGCCGCATGGGAGGGCTCGGAAGGGAAGGAGCGCCATTTGGAATGCAGACTTAGATGGAATGGTCTGCAGGTGTCACATTGCGTTTGCAGAGCCCCTAATGTACCTAAACAGTAGAAACCCCCCACAAGTGACCCCATATTGGAAACTAGACCCCCCAGGGAACTCATCTAGATGTGTTGTGAGAACTTTGAACCCCCAAGTGTTTCACTACAGTTTATAACGCAGAGCCTTGAAAATAAAAACTTTTTTTTCCCACAAAAAATATTTTTTAGCCCCCAGTTTTGTATTTTCCCAAGGGTAACAGGAGAAATTGGACCCCAAAAGTTGTTGTCCTATTTGTCCTGAGTACGCTGATACCCGATATGTTGGGGTAAACCCCTGTTTGGGCACACGGGAGAGCTCGGAAGGGAAGGAGCACTGTTTTACTTTTTCAACGCAGAATTGTCTGGAATTGAGATCGGACGCCATGTCGCGTTTGGAGAGCCCCTGATGTGCCTAAACAGTGGAAACCCCTCAATTACAACTGAAACCCTAATCCAAACACACCCCTAACCCTAATCCCAACAGTAACCCTAACCACACCTCTAACCCTGACACACCCCTAATCCTAATCCCAACCCTATCCCCAAATGTAAATGTAATCTAAACCCTAACCGTAACTTTAGCCCCAACCCTAACCCTAACTTTAGCCCCAACCCTAACTGTGGCCCCAACCCTAGCCCTAACCCTAATGGGAAAATGGAAATAAATACATTTTTTAAATTTTTCCCTAACTAAGGGGGTGATGAAGGGGGGTTTGATTTACTTTTATAGCGGGTTTTTTAGCGGATTTTTATGATTGGCAGCCGTCACACACTGAAAGACGCTTTTTATTGCAAAAAATATTTTTTGCGTTACCACATTTTGAGAGCTATAATTTTTCCATATTTTAGTCCACAGAGTCATGTGAGGTCTTGTTTTTTGCGGGACGAGTTGACGATTTTATTGGTAACATTTTCGGGCACGTGACATTTTTATTACGATTTTTGTGAGGCAGAATGACCAAAAACCAGCTATTCATGAATTTCTTTTGGGGGAGGCGTTTATACCGTTCCGCGTTTGGTAAAATTGATAAAGCAGTTTTATTCTTCGGGTCAGTACGATTACAGCGATACCTCATTTAAATAATTTTTTTTATGTTTTGTCGCTTTTATACGATAAACTATTTTATAGAAAAAATAATTATTTTTGCATCGCTTTATTCTCAGGACTATAACTTTTTTATTTTTTCGCTGATGATGCTGTATGGCGGCTCGTTTTTTGCGGGACAAGATGACGCTTTCAGCGGTACCATGGTTATTTATATCTGTCTTTTTGATCGCGTGTTCCACTTTTTGTTCTGCGGTATGATACTAAAGCGTTGTTTTTTGCCTCTTTTTTATTTCTTACGGTGTTTACGGAAGGGGTTAACTAGTGGGCCAGTTTTATAGGTCGGGTCGTTACGGACGCGGCGATACTAAATATGTGTACTTTTATTGTTTTTTTTTTATTTAGATAAAGAAATGTATTTATGGAAATAATATATATATTTTTTTCATTATTTAGGAATATTTTATTATTTATTTATTTTATATTTTTAAACATTTGGAAACATTTTTTTTAACTTTTTTACTTTGTCCCAGGGGGGGACATCACAGATCGATGATCTGACAGTTTGCACAGCACTCTGTCAGATCACCGATCTGACATGCAGCACTGCAGGCTTCACAGTGCCTGCTCTGAGCAGGCTCTGTGAAGCCACCTCCCTCCCTGCAGGACCCGGATGCCGCGGCCATCTTGGATCCGGGTCCAGGAAGGAGGTAGGAGACCCTCGCAGCAACGCGATCATATCGCGTTGCTGCGGGGGGCTCGGGGAAGCCCGCTGGGAGCCCCCTCCCTGCGCGATGCTTCCCTATACCGCCGGCACATCGCGATCATGTTTAACCCCCGGTGTGCCGGGGGTTAATGTGCCGGGGGCAGTCCGTGACCGCTCCTGGCACATAGTGCCGGATGTCAGCTGCGATAGGCAGCTGACACCCGGCCGCGCTCCCCCCGTGAGCGCGGCCGATCGCCTATGACGTACTATTCAGTCGGCGGGAATTAAAGCCCACCCCACCTCGACGGGATAGTACGTCATATGGGATTAAGGTGTTAAAGCTATCTAGCGCTGTATGAAATATTAATATATATACATGTGTCTCACTGACATATATATATATTTACCTATTCTATGTGTACACATTTATTCTACCTATTCTACTGTAAGCTGTCAGTGTGATTTTACTGTACACCGCAATAAATTGCCGGCTTTTCTCTCTAACACCGCTGCGTATTTCTCGCAAGTCACACTGCTGGTCCGTGTGTAATCCGTATTTTTGGGGCTTCCATAGACTTTCATTGGCATTTTTTTGCGCAATATGGTGACAAACGCAGCATGCTGCGATTTTCTACGGCCGTAGCAAGCCATATAATACAGATCAGTAAAATACGGCAGTTAGGAGCAGGGGCATAGAGAAGCATTGGGCCGTGTGTAATGCGTGTTTTACGGACGTATTTTATGCGCTCATACGTCTGTAAAACTCGCTAGTGTGACGCCGGCCTTAAAGAGTTATAACCACATAAAGGAACAGTGGTCAGAATTATAAAAATTGTCCGGGTCATTAACGTGCAAACCACTCTCGGGGGTAAAGGGGTTAAGGATGGACTGGAGAGGGGAAAGTCAAGTGAGGGGGAGGCCTATTAATAGAGCGTTACCGTAGTCCAGACGGAAGTGGATCAGGGCAACAGTGAGGGGTTTTGTTGATTCCATGGTGAGAAAAGGGCAGATTGTAGGCATGTTCTTTAGATGTAAGCAGCAAGAGCGGGAAAGAGATATATGTATATATGGGAGGTGAAGGAGGGATTGGTGTCAAATAAATGATTTATCTTAAATATCTTATATTTATATCTTAATATTTTATTTTAAATGAATTATCACAATGATAATGTGTGCAAAAGTGTAAAGCGCTGCGGAATATGTTAGTGCTATATAAAAATAAAAGATTATTATTATTAAATCCCAGACAGCGCGCCGCCTGCTGCCAGGGTGTTATTATGGTGCCCCCAGGGAGAGAGAAATGTCAGATTTGGGGAGGTTAGTAGACGGCGGGCGTGGAAGAAGTTTGGTTTTTGAAAAGTTGAGTTTCAGATAGAGAGCGGACATGATGTTGGAGACTGCAGTCACTGGCGTTCTGTAGTACAGTGGGGGTAAGGCAGGGGATGACATGTATAGTTGTGTGCCATCAGCGTAAAGATGGTACTGAAAGTCAAATCTGCTGATGGTCTGTCCAATAGGGGCCGTGTAGAGAGAGAAGAGAAGGGGGCCAAGGACTGAGCCCAGAGGTACACCAACAGTGAGAGGAAGAGGAGATACACTGAAGGAACAGTCAGAAAGATAGGAAGAGAACCAGGAGAGCAGTGTCCTTAATGCCTAGTGACTGGAGCCTAGAGAGTAGGTGACAGTGGTCAACAGTGTTGAAAGGTCGAGAAGAATGTAGAGAGTGGTCATCGTTACATTTTGCTGCCAAAAGGTCGTTGGTCGCTTTGATGAGTGCAGTTTCTGTCGAATGTAGGGGGCAGAAGCCGGACTGTGAAGGGTCTAGGAGGGAATGAGTGGAGAGGTAATGGGTAAGGCGGGAGTAGACCAGGCGCTCCAAGAGTTTAGAGATGAAGGGGAGATTGGAGACTGGTCTGTAGTTTGTGCAGTATGGGTGGAGGGTGGGTTTCTTTAATAATGGAGTAGTAATAGTGTTTGAAGGAAGAGGGGAAAATGCCAGGGGAGGAGAGATTAAAGATTGTAGTTAGGTGAGTTGTGACAACTGGAGGAGATGTGAGGGAATGGGGTCAGTAGTGCATGTGATAATAATCTTTATTTTTATATAGCGCTAACATATTCCGCAGCGCTTTACAGTTTTGCACACATTATCATCGCTGTCCCCGATAGGGATTCTAGATTGTGAGCCCCATCAGTATGTCTTTGGAATGTGGGAGGAAACCCACGCAAACACGGAGAGAACATACAAACTCTTTGCAGATGTTGTCCTGGGTGGGATTAGAACCCAGGACCCCAGCGCTGCAAGGCTGCAGTGCTAACCATGATGGGATCGAATATGGAGAGTGAGCCAGAGGAAATGCAGGGAGTGATGGGAGTCACTGCACTTGGTGACTGGGAGTGGATTTCCTGATGGATATTACCTATTTTCTCTATAAAGTGGGAGGCCAGGTCGTCAGCACAAATGTCTGTAATAGGGGCTTGTGCTTTTGGCCTGAGGAGGGAAAAAAAAAGATGTGAAAGATGTCAAAAAGTTTCTTGGTGTTGATGGATAGTGAGGAGATCAGGGTGGTGAAATAGGTCTGTTTGGCGAGGTGAAGGCAGAATTATAGGTTCTTAACATAAATTTGAAGTGGATGCATATTATATAGGGGTCTGTTTGCAGGGGACCACCTTACTATATGGAGGCTGTTTGCGGGGACCATCATACTGTATGGGGTCCAACATATAAAGGGGGATTTTTGTGGGGGACCAGCATATTATATAAGTTTTTTGTGGAAGACCTTTATATTATATGGGAGCTATTTGTGTGGGACCATCATACTATATAGGGGGCTGTTTGGGGGGACCATCATACTATATAGAAGGCTGTTTGGGGGATCATCATAGTATATGGGGGGGCTCTTGGGGAGGACCATGAAACTGTATGGGGGGACCAGCATGGTATATAAGGGTGTGTGGGATCAGTGGTGGACAATATACTGTGCGGAGATCTAAGAATTACCTTATATTATGTGAGGTTCTGTGGTGACCCGAATAATGGGGTGGTTATGGCAGACTTCGTACTTTATATAGCGGTTTCTTGTGCACTCTTGTTACTATTAAGTGCTGTGGGGAATATCTATAATATAACGCTGGGAGCGTCACTTTGTTCGAAGCCTTTATAGACTGCGCAAGCGTGACGCGCCTGCGCAGCCTGGACCCCACAGAGTGACGCAGCCCAGTAGATCGCGGTATGCGTAAGCACTGAACGCATACCGCGATCTCCGGCGCCCGCAGCTCTTCCTGTGTTCAGTGGTCGCATGGACACATTCATTACTTTAATGAGCGGTACCATCTGACCGCTCAGCACTGGAAGGCGCTGCCGGCCTGGGACAACTGAGAAGCAGGGACGTGCCAGGAGGGGATGTGTATGATGGAAGAGGGTGAGCCATGCTATATTCACTTGTCCCCCGTTCCACTGCTGTCTTCCGCGTCCTCTGGCTGTGACGTTCAGGTCAGAGGGTGTGATGACGTGGTTAGTGCATGCCCTCTGACTGAACATTCACAGCGATCGTACCCGGAAGACAGGTGAATATCGCAAGTGTCGGGGGCCTGAGCCAGAGGCGACAACGACACCTGACCCCCACAGCGTGCCGGTGTCCCGTCCTGCTCAGGCCCCCGGCACCTCTCCCCCAGCGATATGAGGTATGTAATTTTTTTTTTTAATCGCAGCAGCAGCATACGGGGCATATTATGCTATGGAGCGTCTTATGGGGGCCATCAACCTGTATGGAGCAGCATACGGGGCATATTATGCTATGGAGCGTCTTATGGGGCCATCAACTTTTATGGAGCAGCATTCGGGGCATATTATGCTATGGAGAATCTTATAGGGCCATCAACCGTTATGGAGCAGAATATGGGACATATGCTATGAAGCGTCTTATGGGGGCCATCAACCTTTATGGAGCAGCATACGGGACATATTATGCTATGGAGCATCTTATAGGGCCGTCAACTTTTATGGAATATGGGGCATATTATGCTATGGAGAATCTTATAGGGCCGTCAACCTTTATGGAGCAGCATATGAGGCATATTACAGTGTCGGCAAAAAAAATCTTTACAAGTTGAATGAAACCACAAAATCTTAATATTCAAGTGGATTCAAGTGCTTTATTGTGGATATTTTATTACAATTAGTATTTTGTCATGTCACCCTTACATTTTATCACCATCTGCAGTCGTTAAGGCATGGATTCAGTAAGGCTGGCTAAGTATGTGGAGTCCATGTTTACCCACAGTGTCTTCAGCACCTGTATATTTTGGCTCATACCGTGACACGGTACTCGGACGACGCACAACCTTTGAGCCTCCTCTGACCAGCCTGAAAGTGCTCTCATCACTAAACATCATTTTCTTCCACACTTCAGATGTCAAATCTTGATATTTCTTACAAAAGGCAAGCCTTTTCTTCTTCATTGCTGCTGTGAGCAGGGGCTTCTTTGCGGCACGGCAACTTGGTAGACCCAGGTCCTTCTGCAGGCGGTGATGAATTGTGATGTTCTGGAGGAGCATAGGGTACTTTTTTTTTTTAGTTCAACAGCGGTTATAGAAGGATGTGACATCACTTCACGCTTCAGAAGCTTATCAGTCCTTGGTGAAGTCTTCTTAGGTGCGCCAGAGCCTGACTTCCTCTGCGGTACCATCCCAGGAGGCAATGATGCCGCCGACCGCTTCAGTTGATAAATTGCTTCTCTTGACACTCCCAGATCTCTAGCTACAGCAATCACCGAATCCCCCTTCTCGAGCAGAGTCAAGGCATGGGATTTCTCTTCCATTTTAAGCTTCTTTCGACCCATTGTGGGAGATAATAAAAAAAACTGAGGGAGATAATAAAAGACTGCCAATAGCAAAACTGGCTGAGCTGCACATAACAACCAATCAGAGTGCAGCTTTCGCTTAACCAGAGAAGTGAAAACTGAGCGTTGATTGGTTGATATTTGCAACAAAGCCAGCTTTAATATTAGACAGTTTTTTATCTCCCCCATTGTGTACACTTTTAAAAAGTGAAATTATGATTTGGATTTTATATGTAAAGTTTTTTTTTGCTGCGCAAGTGTAAAGATTTTTTTTGCCGGTGCTGTATGCTATGGAGCATCTTATGGGGCCGTCAGCTTTAATGGAGCATTATATGGGGCATATTATGCTTTGGAGCATCTTATGGGGCCATCAGTAACCTTTTTGCAGCATTATATGGGGCATATTTTTGTATGGAGCATCTTATGGGGCCCATCATGAACTTTATGGAGCATTATATGGCGCATATTTTGTATGGAGCAAGTTTTGGCGCTCCTGATTCTTTATGGATATTCAAAAACATTTAACCTACTGATGTCTCAGTGAATTTCACTTTTATTGGTATCTATTTTTATTTTTGAAATTTACCAGTAGCTGCTGCATTTCCCACCCTAGGCTTATACTTGAGTCAATCAATAAGTTTTCCCAGTTTTTTAGCGGCAAAATTAAGGGTCTCGGCTTATACTCGGGTCGGCTTATACTCGAGTATATATGGTACCTATCCGGTATTGCTGCGGGGTCTCTTCGGGCCGGAGGCCGGGACATAAATCCTCTGTCTGAAATGGCGCGTGTGTGTATAGTGCACTTCAGGCGCCATTTTATAAGTTACGCATCCGGGGATGAGGATTGTGGCACTAGAATCGGAGCCTGTGCAGTCCGCTCTTTCCGGAGCAATCCAGCCACTTTCTACCAAATATATACTATATATATATATACAGAAAATACGTCAGCGCAGCAAGCCAGTGACTTTTTATTGCACATTACAGAATGGGAGTGCAGGATGGGAGCAGCACATTACAAAATGGCGCAGCAAGGGAGCAGCACATGACAGAATTGGGGCGCAGGATGGGAGCACCACATGACAGCATGGGGACGCAGGGTGGGAGCAGCACATTACAGAAAGGGGACGCAGGATGGGAGCACCACATGACAGGAAGGGGACGCAGGATGGGAACATATGACAGGATGGGGACGCAGGATGGAAGCACCACATGACAGGATGGGGGCGAAGAATTGGAGTAGCACATACCAGAATAGGGGTGCAGAATGGAAGCACCACATGACAGGATGGAAGCACCACATGACAGCATTGGGGACACAGGATAAGAACACCACATGACAGGATGGGGGCGCAGAATTGGAGAAGCACATACCAGGATGGAGGCAGCACATACCAGAATAGGGGTGCAAAATGGAAGCACCACATGACAGGATGGAAGCACCACATGACAGGATGGGGGCGAAGAATTGGAGTAGCACATACCAGAATGGAGGCAGCACATACCAGAATAGGGGTACAGAATGGAAGCACCACATGACAGGAAGGGAGCACCACATGACAGCATTGGGACACAGGATAAGAACACCACATGACAGGATGGGGGCGCAGAATTGGAGAAGCACATACCAGGATGGAGGCAGCACATACCAGAATAGGGGTGCAAAATGGAAGCACCACATGACAGGATGGCGACATAGGATGGAAGCACTACATGACAAGATGGGGACGCAGGATGAGAGCACCACATGACAGGATGGGGACGCAGGATGAGAGCACCACATGACAGGATGGGGACGCAGGATGAGAGCACCACATGACAGGATGAGAGCACCACATGACAGGATGGCGACGTAGGATGGAAGCACCGCATTACAGGATGGGGACGCAGGATGAGAGCACCACATGACAGGATGGGGACGCAGGATGAGAGCACCACATGACAGGATGGGGACGCAGGATGAGAGCACCACATGACAGGATGGGGACGCAGGATGAGAGCACCACATGACAGGATGGGGACGCAGGATGAGAGCACCACATGACAGAATGGGGACGCAGGATTAGAGCACCACATGACAGGATGGGGACGCAGGATGGAAGCACCACATGACAGGATGGGGGCGAAGAATTGGAGTAGCACATACCAGAATGGAGGCAGCACATACCAGAATAGGGGTGCAGAATGGAAGCACCACATGACAGGATGGCGACATAGGATGGAAGCACCACATGACAGGAAGGGAGCACCACATGACAGCATTGGGACACAGGATAAGAACACCACATGACAGGATGGGGGCGCAGAATTGGAGAAGCACATACCAGGATGGAGGCAGCACATACCAGAATAGGGGTGCAGAATGGAAGCACCACATGACAGGATGGCGACATAGGATGGAAGCACCACATGACAGGATGGGGAAGCAGGATGAGAGCACCACATGACAGGATGGGGACGCAGGATGAGAGCACCACATGACAGGATGGGGACGCAGGATGAGAGCACCACATGACAGGATGAGAGCACCACATGACAGGATGAGAGCACCACATGACAGGATGGCGACGTAGGATGGAAGCACCACATTACAGGATGGGGACGCAGGATGAGAGCACCACATGACAGGATGGGGACGCAGGATGAGAGCACCACATGACAGGATGGGGATGCAGGATGAGAGCACATGACAGGATGGGGACGCAGGATGAGAGCACATGACAGGATGGGGACGCAGGATGACAGCACCACATGACAGGATGAGGGCACAGGAAGAGAGTAGCACATTACAAGATGGAGGCGCACAAAACAGGACGGGAGCAGCATATGACAGGATGTGGGTGCAAGATGGCAGCAGCACATGAGAAGCATATATGGTACCTATCCGGTATTGCCATGGGGTCTCTTCGGGCCGGAGGCGGGGACATGAATCCTCGGTCGGAAATGGCACATGCGTATAGCGCACTTCAGGCGCCATTTTGTAAGTTACACATCTGGGGATGAGGATTGTGGCCCAGGAGGGTTTTGGTGCCGGAATCAGCACCTATGCAGTCCACGCTTTTCGGTACCAATTTTATATACTGAATCAATATATAAAATACGTCAGCGGAGCAATTCCACCACTTTCTACTGAATATATATAGAAAATACGTCAGCGCAGCAAGCCAGTGACTTTTTACTGCACATGACAGAATGAGGGGCGCAGGATGGGAGCAGCACATGACAGAATGGGGGCACAGGATGGGAGCAGCACATGACAGAATGGGGGCGCAGGATGGGAGCAGCATAATACAGGATATGAGCACCACATGACAGAATGGGGACACAGGATGAGAGCACCACATCACAGGATGGGGGCGCAGAATTGGAATAGCACATGCCAGGATGGGGCAGCACATACCAGAATGGGCGCGCAGGATGGAAGCAGCACATGACAGGATTGGGGCGCAGGATTGGAACATATGACAGGATGAGGGCACATGACAAGATGGAGGCGCAGAAAACAGGATGGGAGCGCAAGACAAGACTAGGGCGCAGGATGGAAGCAGCACATACCAGGATGGAGACCATATACCAATATAAATGCTCGCCACCCGGGAGTAGAACGGGTTCAATAGCTAGTCATAATATATGAGAGTTGTGGTGACCATCTTAACATGTGGGGTGCTGGCCTGAATCATACTTATATAGGGTTAGGTATAGGGATTGCGAGGTCATTATATCGTGCGAGAGCATAAAACTCTACGAGGGCCATGAAAGAGATATCATAATGGGTGAGAATAAATGTAAGTGCTGGAATACATTTTCTTTTCCATTTCTTAGGCTAGGTTCCCATTGCATTAATGGGACCGCGCTAACGGACAGCGTTGCACGGCGAAATTAACGCCGTGCAACGCGTCCGTTAGCGCGCCCATTAACAGCAATGGGGACGCGCATCACTAACTAGCGATGTGCCGGTGTCTTGTGGCGCGCCGCGGACACTGCTTGCAGCATTCGAGGCGCGCCCGCGGTCCGTTCCCCGCTCTCGCAGATCTCGGATCTGCGAGAGTGGGGACGTTTAACGCGACCCCTTTATATCATATTGCGTTAGCGCAATCCGCTAGCGCTAGGCGCTAAACGGATTGCACTAACGCAATCTGAACCTAGCCTTAGAAAGTTGGGAGATATGCCCTTCTTTGACTGACGTGATAGGACTTTTTATATGGGACCTGTTATTTCTATGTATGCCCTGACTCAGGGGCCTTATTACAATAGATACTGAGGGTCTTTATTATAAGGAGTCCCAATTCGGGGTTGTTATCATTATGCAAGGAGCCTTTATTATAAGAAAAAACAGGTTGTGTTTGTATTATTAACCCCTTTACCCCCAAGGGTGGTTTGCACGTTAATGACCAGGCCAATTTTTACAATTCTGACCATTGTCCCTTTATGAGGTTATAACTCTGGAACGCTTCAATGGATCCCAGTGATTCTGACATTGTTTTCTCGTGACATATTGTACTTCGTGATAGTGGTAAAATGTATTTGATATTACCTGCGTTTATTTGTGAAAAATGGAAATTTGGCGAATATTTTGAAAATTTCGCAATTTTCCAACTTTGAATTTTTATGCAATTAAATCACAGAGATAGGTCACACAAAATACTTAATAAGTAACATTTCCCACATGTCTACTTTACATCAGCACAATTTTGGAACCAAAATTTTGTTTTGTTAGGGAGTTATAAGGGTTAAACGTTGACCAGCAATTTCTCATTTTTACAACACCATTTTTTTTTAGGGACCACATCTCTATTGAAGTCATTTTGAGGGGTCTACATGATAGAAAATACCCAAGTGTGACACCATTATAAAAACTGCACCCCTCAAGGTGCTCAAAACCACATTCAAGAAGTTTATTAACCCTTCAGGTGTTTCACAGGAATTTTTGGAATGTTTAAATAAAAATGAACATTTAACTTTTTTTCACAAAAATTTACTTCAGCTCCAATTTGTTTTATTTTACCCGTTAAGGGTAACGGGAGAAAATGGAACCCAAAAGTCGTTGTACAATTTGTCCTGAGTACGCTGATACCCCATATGTGGGGGTAAACCACTGTTTGGGCGCATGGGAGAGAACGGAAGGTAAGGAGCGCAGTTTGACTTTTCAATGCAAAATTGACAGGAATTGAGATGGGACGCCATGTTGCATTTGGAGAGCCACTGATGTGCCTAAACATTGAAACTCACAAGTGACACCATTTTGGAAAGTAGTCCCCCTAAGGAACTTATCTAGAGGTGTGGTGAGCACTTTGACCCACCAAGGGCTTCACAGAAGTTTATAATGCAGAGCCGTAAAAATAAAACAAAAAATTTTCCCACAAAAATTATTTTTTAGCCCCCAGTTTTGTATTTTCCCGAGGGTAACAGGAGAAATTGGACCCCAAAAGTTGTTGTCCAATTTGTCCTGAGTACGCTGATACCCCATATGTGGGGGGGAACCACCGTTTGGGCGCATGGGAGGGCTCGGAAGGGCAGGAGAGCCATTTGGAATGCAGACTTAGATGGAATGGTCTGCAGGAGTCACATTGCGTTTAGAGCCCCTAATGTACCTAAACAGTAGAAACCCCCCACAAGTGACAACATTTTGGAAAGTAGACCCCCTAAGGAAGTCATCTAGATGTGTTGTGAGAGCTTTGAGCCCCCAAGTGTTTCACTACAGTTTATAACGCAGAGCCGTGCAAATAAAAAATATTTTTTTCCCACAAAAATTATTTTTTAGCCCCCAGTTTGTATTTTCCCAAGGGTAACAGGAGAAATTGGACCCCAAAAGTTGTTGTCCAATTTGTCCTGAGTACGCGGATACCCCATATGTTGGGGTAAACCCCTGTTTGGGCACACGGGAGAGCTCGGAAGGGAAGGAGCACTGTTTTACTTTTTCAATGCAGAATTGGCTGGAATTGAGATTGGACACCACGTCGCGTTTGGAGAGCCCCTGATGTGCCTAAACAGTGGAAACCCAACAATTATAACTGAAACCCTATTCCAAACATACCCCTAACCCTAATCCCAATGGTAAGACTAACCACACCTCTAACCCAGACACACCCCTAATCCCAACCCTATTCCCAACCGTAAATGTAATCCAAACCCTAACCCTAACTTTAGTCCCAACCCTAACTGTAGCCTTAACCCTAGCCCCAACCCTGACCCTAGCCCTAATGGGAAAATGGAAATAAATACATTTTTTTTTATTTTTCCCTAACTAAGGGGGTGATGAAGGGGGGTTTGATTTACTTTTATAGTGGGTTTTTTAGCGGATTTTTATGATTGGCAGCCGTCACACACTGAAACATGCTTTTTATCGCGTTGCTGCGGGGGGCTCAGGGAAGCCCGCAGGGAGCCCCCTCCCTGCGCGATGCTTCCCTATACCGCCAGCACACTGCGATCATGTTTGATCGCAGTGTGCCGGGGGTTAATGTGCCGGGGGCGGTCCGTGACCGCTCCTAGCACATGGTGCAGGATGTCAGCTGCGATAGGCAGCTGACACCCGGCCGCGATCAACCGCGCTCCCCCCGTGAGCGCGGCTGATTGCTATGACGTACTATCCTGTCGGTGGTCATACGGGCCCACCCCACCTCGACGGGATAGTACGTCCAATGTCAGAAAGGGGTTAAAAGGAGGTACATGATCTCTATTATAAGGAATCAAGGGGAGTATTATTAAAGGTGGCACAGGGCAATAACGGGAATTATTACACTGGTCAACACAAAAAAATAATCAGCTAAGGTAATATGTCTGTTTTATGGAGTTTGATGTGCGGATTCCAAAAATATGCTTAGTTTTGCTCTATCACAAAGTTTCTGAGATAGAAGTATTTTTGCTACTACGTTATTTCTGCACTTTCAATGTATGTGGTTTTTCCTATTCTCATTTCTTTGCTTGTCTTAATTGTGAATTTTCTTACAGGGACAACATCAGTAAAGGTTTTAGTGAGTTATGGGAAGGAGTATTGACTGCAGTCAACCAATGACTGCTTCTCGGAAAGTCACATGTTATGGGGAGGAGCTAACTGTTAGGAGGTGGTAAGATTTGAGACAGTGAGAAAAGGATGGTGATGGCAGCAAGGACTGGTATAGTCAATCGGCTCATAGCATTTTTTTTTTTTGTTTGTCACCACCATTGAACTGAACTTACTCTACTGTTTGATCAGATTTAAAGAAGAAAAATGCCCCCACAGTGCATCAATCATCTGAATTGATTCTGCTATGTGTGTGGTTCTTTTACACCAAAAGGCCAAGTTCAATTAATCATGATATTAAAAAGATGTGCCAGATGTACTTTAAGTGTCCACTTGGTGCTCATGACAAAAGCTGGGCCCCTCATGTGATATGCTCAAGTTGTTGAAATGGTCTTCGTGACTGGTTGAATATGAGGAAAGTGGCTACGCCATTTGCTGTTCCCATGATTTGAAGAGAACCTGTTATGGCTGGCAATCAGGCAACACAGCGTGCAGTAATCAGCGCACATACAGAGATCTGGCAATAACCAAAAACAATAGGACGAGCTCAGAGACGTGGAATCTCTGTAGACTGCAGTACCTGATCTATCCTCACACAACTATAAGCAGCAGTGGATTGCGCCTATCACTACCTATGCAACTCGGCACTGCCTGAGGAGCTGACTAGCCTGAAGATAGAAATACAAGCCTGACTTACCTCAGAGAAATACCCCAAAGGAATAGGCAGCCCCCCACATATAATGACTGTTAGCAAGATGAAAAGACAAACGTAGGAATGAAATAGATTCAGCAAAGTGAGGCCCGATATTCTAGACAGAGCGAGGATAGCAAAGAGAACTATGCAGTCTACAAAAAACCCTAAAACGAAAACCACGCAAAGGGGCAAAAAGACCCACCGTGCCGAACTAACAGCACGGCGGTGCACCCCTTTGCTTCTCAGAGCTTCCAGCAAAAGTTAATAGCAAGCTGGACAGAAAAAAACAGAAAACAAACTAGAAGCACTTATCTAGCAGAGCAGCAGGCCCAAGGAAAGATGCAGTAGCTCAGATCCAACACTGGAACATTGACAAGGAGCAAGGAAGACAGACTCAGGTGGAGCTAAATAGCAAGGCAGCCAACAAGCTCACCAAAACACCTGAGGGAGGAAGCCCAGAGACTGCAATACCACTTGTGACCACAGAAGTGAATTCAGCCACAGAATTCACAACAGTACCCCCCCCCTTGAGGAGGGGTCACCGAACCCTCACCAGAACCCCCAGGCCGACCAGGATGAGCCACATGAAAGGCACGAACAAGATCTGGGGCATGGACATCAGAGGCAAAAACCCAGGAATTATCTTCCTGAGCATAACCCTTCCATTTGACCAGATACTGGAGTTTCCGTCTAGAGACACGAGAATCCAAAATCTTCTCCACAATATACTCCAATTCCCCCTCCACCAAAACAGGGGCAGGAGGCTCCACAGATGGAACCATAGGTGCCACGTATCTCCTCAACAACGACCTATGGAATACATTATGTATGGAAAAGGAGTCTGGGAGGATCAGACGAAAAGACACCGGATTGAGAATCTCAGAAATCCTATACGGACCAATAAAACGAGGTTTAAATTTAGGAGAGGAAACCTTCATAGGAATATGATGAGAAGATAACCAAACCAGATCCCCAACACGAAGTCGGGGTCCCACACGGCGTCTGCGATTAGCGAAAAGCTGAGCCTTCTCCTGGGACAAGGTCAAATTGTCCACTACCTGAGTCCAGATCTGCTGCAACCTGTCCACCACAGAATCCACACCAGGACAGTCCGAAGACTCAACCTGTCCTGAAGAGAAACGAGGATGGAACCCAGAATTGCAGAAAAATGGAGAGACCAAGGTAGCCGAGCTGGCCCGATTATTAAGGGCGAACTCAGCCAACGGCAAAAATGACACCCAATCATCCTGGTCAGCGGAAACAAAACATCTCAGATATGTTTCCAAGGTCTGATTGGTTCGTTCGGTCTGGCCATTAGTCTGAGGATGGAAGGCCGAGGAGAAAGATAGGTCAATGCCCATCCTACCACAAAAGGCTCGCCAGAACCTCGAGACAAACTGGGAACCTCTGTCAGAAACAATATTCTCAGGAATGCCATGTAAACGAACCACATGCTGGAAGAACAAAGGCACCAAATCAGAGGAGGAAGGCAATTTAACCAAAGGCACCAGATGGACCATTTTAGAAAAGCGATCACAGACCACCCAAATGACCGACATTTTTTGAGAAACGGGAAGGTCAGAAATGAAATCCATCGAAATATGTGTCCAAGGCCTCTTCGGGACCGGCAAGGGCAAAAGCAACCCACTGGCACGTGAACAGCAGGGCTTAGCCCTAGCACAAATTCCACAGGACTGCACAAAAGCACGCACATCCCGCGACAGAGATGGCCACCAGAAGGATCTAGCAACCAACTCCCTGGTACCAAAGATTCCTGGATGACCGGCCAGCACCGAACAATGAAGTTCAGAGATAACTTTACTAGTCCACCTATCAGGGACGAACAGTTTCTCGGCTGGACAACGATCAGGTTTATTAGCCTGAAATTTCTGCAACACTCTCCGCAAATCAGGGGAGATGGCAGACACAATGACTCCTTCCTTGAGGATACTCGCCGGCTCAGATAACCCCGGAGAGTCGGGCACAAAACTCCTAGACAGAGCATCCGCCTTCACATTTTTAGAGCCCGGAAGGTATGAAATCACAAAATCAAAACGAGCAAAAAATAACGACCAACGGGCCTGTCTAGGATTCAAGCGCTTGGCAGACTCAAGATAAGTAAGGTTCTTATGATCAGTCAAAACCACCACGCGATGCTTAGCACCCTCAAGCCAATGACGCCACTCCTCGAATGCCCACTTCATGGCCAGCAACTCTCGGTTGCCCACATCATAATTACGCTCAGCAGCAGAAAATTTCCTGGAAAAGAAAGCACATGGTTTGAACACTGAGCAACCAGAACCTCTCTGTGACAAAACCGCCCCTGCACCAATCTCAGAAGCATCAACCTCGACCTGGAACGGAAGAGAAACATCAGGTTGACACAACACAGGGGCACAGCAAAAACGACGCTTCAACTCCTGAAAAGCTTCCACGGCAGCAGAAGACCAATTAACCAAATCAGCACCCTTCTTGGTCAAATCGGTCAATGGTCTGGCAATGCTAGAAAAATTACAGATGAAGCGACGATAAAAATTAGCATAGCCCAGGAATTTCTGCAGACTTTTTAGAGATGTCGGCTGAGTCCAATCCTGGATGGCCTGAACCTTAACCGGATCCATCTCGATAGTAGAAGGGGAAAAGATGAACCCCAAAAATGAAACTTTCTGCACACCGAAGAGACACTTTGATCCCTTCACGAACAAGGAATTAGCACGCAGTACCTGGAAAACCATTCTGACTTGCTTCACATGAGACTCCCAATCATCTGAGAAGATCAAAATGTCATCCAAGTAAACAATCAAGAATTTATCCAGATACTCACGGAAAATGTCATGCATAAAAGACTGAAAAACAGATGGAGCATTGGCAAGTCCGAACGGCATCACCAGATACTCAAAATGACCCTCGGGCGTATTAAATGCCGTTTTCCATTCATCTCCCTGCCTGATTCTCACCAGATTATACGCACCACGAAGATCAATCTTAGTAAACCAACTAGCCCCCTTAATCCGAGCAAACAAGTCAGAAATCAATGGCAAGGGATACTGAAACTTAACAGTGATCTTATTAAGAAGGCGGTAATCAATACACGGTCTTAACGAACCATCCTTCTTGGCTACAAAAAAAAACCCTGCTCCCAATGGTGACGACGATGGGCGAATATGTCCCTTCTCCAGGGACTCCTTCACATAACTGCGCATAGCGGTGTGTTCAGGTACTGACAAATTAAATAAACGACCCTTAGGGAATTTACTACCAGGAATCAAATCGATAGCACAATCACAATTCCTATGCGGAGGTAGGGCATCAGACTTGGACTCTTCAAATACATCCTGAAAGTCCGACAAGAACTCTGGGATGTCAGAAGGAATGGATGACGAAATAGACAAAAATGGAACATCACCATGTACTCCCTGACAACCCCAGCTGGTTACCGACATAGAGTTCCAATCCAATACTGGATTATGGGTTTGTAGCCATGGCAACCCCAACACGACCACATCATGCAAATTATGCAGTACCAGAAAGCGAATAACTTCCTGATGTGCAGGAGCAATGCACATGGTCAGCTGGGCCCAGTACTGAGGCTTATTCTTGGCCAAAGGTGTAGCATCAATTCCTCTCAACGGAATAGGACACCGCAAAGGCTCCAAGAAAAATCCACAACGTTTAGCATAATCCAAATCCATCAGATTCAGGGCAGCGCCTGAATCCACAAACGCCATGACAGAATACGATGACAAAGAGCACATTAAGGTAATGGACAAAAGGAATTTGGACTGTACAGTACCAATAACGGCAGAGCTATCGAACCGCCTAGTGCGTTTAGGACAATTAGAAATAGCATGAGTAGAATCACCACAATAGAAACACAGTCTGTTCAGACGTCTGTGTTCTTGCCGTTCTACTTTAGTCATAGTCCTGTCGCACTGCATAGGCTCAGGTTTACTCTCAGACAATACCGCCAGATGGTGCACAGATTTACGCTCGCGCAAGCGACGACCGATCTGAATGGCCAAGGACATAGACTCATTCAAACCAGCAGGCATAGGAAATCCCACCATTACATCCTTAAGAGCTTCAGAGAGACCCTTTCTGAACAAAGCCGCTAGTGCAGATTCATTCCACAGAGTGAGTACTGACCACTTCCTAAATTTCTGACAATATACTTCTACATCATCCTGACCCTGGCATAAAGCCAGCAGATTTTTCTCAGCCTGATCCACTGAATTAGGCTCATCGTAAAGCAATCCCAGCGCCTGGAAAAATGCATCAACATTACTCAATGCAGAATCTCCTGGTGCAAGAGAAAACGCCCAGTCCTGTGGGTCGCCGCGCAAAAAAGAAATAATAATCAAAACCTGTTGAATAGGATTACCAGAAGAATGAGGTTTCAAGGCCAAAAATAGCTTACAATTATTTCTGAAGCTCAGGAATTTAGTTCTGTCACCAAAAAACAAATCAGGAATCGGAATTCTTGGTTCTAGCATCGATTTCTGATCAATAGTATCTTGAATCTTTTGTACATTTACAACGAGATTATCCATTGAGGAGCACAGAGCCTGAATATCCATGTCCACAGCTGTGTCCTGAAGCACTCTAATGTCTAGGGGAAAAAAAAGACTGAAGACAGAGCTAAGAAAAAAAAATGCTGTCAGGATTTCTTTTTTCCCTCTATTGGGAATCATTGGTGTGGCTCCTTGTACTGTTATGGCTGGCAATCAGGCAACACAGCGTGCAGTAATCAGCGCACATACAGAGATCTGGCAATAACCAAAAACAATAGGACGAGCTCAGAGACGTGGAATCTCTGTAGACTGCAGTACCTGATCTATCCTCACACAACTATAAGCAGCAGTGGATTGCGCCTATCACTACCTATGCAACTCGGCACTGCCTGAGGAGCTGACTAGCCTGAAGATAGAAATACAAGCCTGACTTACCTCAGAGAAATACCCCAAAGGAATAGGCAGCCCCCCACATATAATGACTGTTAGCAAGATGAAAAGACAAACATAGGAATGAAATAGATTCAGCAAAGTGAGGCCCGATATTCTAGACAGAGCGAGGATAGCAAAGAGAACTATGCAGTCTACAAAAAACCCTAAAACGAAAACCACGCAAAGGGGCAAAAAGACCCACCATGCCGAACTAACAGCACGGCGGTGCACCCCTTTGCTTCTCAGAGCTTCCAGCAAAAGTTAATAGCAAGCTGGACAGAAAAAACAGAAAACAAACTAGAAGCACTTATCTAGCAGAGCAGCAGGCCCAAGGAAAGATGCAGTAGCTCAGATCCAACACTGGAACATTGACAAGGAGCAAGGAAGACAGACTCAGGTGGAGCTAAATAGCAAGGCAGCCAACGAGCTCACCAAAACACCTGAGGGAGGAAGCCCAGAGACTGCAATACCACTTGTGACCACAGAAGTGAATTCAGCCACAGAATTCACAACAAGAACCCAAAAATCATAGTGATGACTGCTACTTTTGTTTTGTCAAACTGAAGGGCTTTTCTACAAAGAACAAACAAGATTAGTTACCCTGAACTTGAATCTGCGATTAGGCCACTTCCACATGATGGTACCTTGCCAGTGTCTTTACCACCGTTGTCTAGATTGAAGGAAAATGAAGTAGAATATGAACACCATGGAGCTAAAGCTACTGGCGAAGACATGGAGACCTCAAGTCAAGATAAACATGTACCTGATGGAGCAGCCAGAATGCTTTATTCAACATGAATTAAATGATCTCATCAGAAACCTTTCATTGTCAAAAGATAAAGCTGAACTTCTTGCATCTAGAAGAATCTTCTTCATGATGATCTCAAAGTGTGTTGTTACCAAAATAGAAGTAACACTAACACAATTTTTCACAGTTGATGGACCAATGGTGTACTGTAAGAATGTGAATGGCATCTTTGAAGAACTGAATCAAGAGTATTTTGTTGCAGATTGGCGAATGCTTATTGACTCATCCAAGAGAAGTTTGAAAGCAGTGGTGCTTCATAGTGATGAGCGAATATACTCATTACTCGAGATTTCCCGAGCACGCTCAGGTGACCTCCGAGTATTTTTTAGTGCTCGGTGATTTAGTTTTTTTCGCCGCAGCAGAATGATTTACAGCTATTAGCCTGTTTGATTACATGTGGGGATTCCCTAGCAACCAGGCAACCCCCACATGTACTTAGCCTGGCTAATAGCTGTAAATCATTCAGCTGTGGCGATGAAAAATAAATCTCCGAGCACTAAAAAATTCTCGTCGGACACCCGAGCATGCTCGGGAAATCTCAAGTAACGATTATATTAGCTCATCACTAGTGCTTCCCAATGGAAATATGAGACCATCAATCCTTATTGCTCACTCGTGTCATCTAAAAGAACGTTATCAAAATCTGTCAGTTGTTTTGGATCCTTTAGAAATACCCTGGTTTAGGGAAATAGACAAGTGCAGCGCTTCCTCTGAGCGTAATACGTTTTTACCAACAGTAAAAAAATTCTTTTAGTTGTGGTTATGCTCACCTTCAATTGGTAAGAAATGCATGTTGAGATTCTCAAGTACGGTAATCAAATCTTTAGGCAACTCGTATGTTGTATAATCCAATAAGGTGTGCAGCTCACTTTGGAGAACTATGTGATGATCCTGCTTCGGATCCACATAGGTGGCGAATTCAAAGGGAAAATAAACTCCAAGCAAATGTGGCGCTAAGCACCTTAGGATTTTTTTGAATGCATCCACTTCCAGTGAAAAATGTAATAAAAATTCATTTATTTTCTCAAAACAAAAAAAGGAAAAAAAATATATATATATATAAATTAAATATATAAAAATATATAGCATCAATGGGATATCTGTGGAGATTTGAAAGTGATTGGTCTGCTAATGGTAATGCAAGGAGGTTTCACAAAATATTGTTGCTTCTTGTGTTTATGGGACAGTTTAAATACAGTAGAGCATTATGTTCATCGTGATTGGGGACAGAGAAACATCTATGCTCCAGGTAGAGACAATGTTCAGCATAATCCTTTAGTTGCTCCAACAAAAATCTGTTTTCCTCCACTACATATAAAGTTGGGATTGATTAAAAACTTTGTGAAAGCCATGGCAAAGACAAATTCACAAGGGTTCCAGTACATTTCACAGAAATTCTCCAGCCTTTCACCAGCAAAACTGAAGGAAGGGGTATTTGTTGGTCCTCAGATCAGAGAGCTTATGAGAGATGATGTGTTTGAAGGAACTCTAAATGATAAGGAATTGAAATCTTGGAAAAGCTTCAAGTGGATCTGTGAGAACTCCTTAGGAAAACAAAAATCTACAGAATATGCTGAAGGTGTTGAGGAACTGCTAAATGCATACCAGTCTTGGATGTCGCATGTCTCTGAAAATGCAATTTTTGCCTTCACATTTAGATTTCTTCCCTCAATTCTTGGGGATGTAAGCGATGAACAAGTCAAGCGGTTTCATCATGACATTAAAGTAATGAACCACCGCCACCAGGATTCTTGGAATCACTGAGATATGTTGAAGCGTTCCAAAGTTATAACTTCAAAGAGACACTGGTCAGAAGGTGAAACATGCTAGTTGTTTTGAAGGGGTTAAAAATGCTAAAAAAAAAAAAAAAAATTCAGTTTGAAATTGCAGGCAGCAACAAATTTCAAAACAATAGGGAAATAGTTAACCAAATGCTGGAGTAGTTAATGGTAATAATGAAAAACAGCTGGAGGGTCAATTTCAACAATGTCACTTATCTCTATTAACCCCTTTACCCCCAAGGGTGGTTTGCACGTTAATGACCGGGCCAATTTTTACAATTCTGACCACTGTCCCTTTGTGAGGTTATAACTCTGGAACGCTTCAACGGATCCCAGTGATTCTGACATTGTTTTCTCGTGACATATTGTACTTCATGACAATGGTAAAAATTCTTTGATAGTACCTGCGTTTACTTGTGAAAAAAATGGAAATTTGGCAGAAATTATGAAAATTTCGCAATTTTCCAAATTTGAATTTTTATGCAATTAAATCACAGAGATATGTCACACAAAATACTTGATGAGTAACATTTCCCACATGTTTACTTTACATCAGCACAATTTTGGAACCAAAATTTTTTTTTGTTAGGGAGTTATAAGGGTTAAAAGTTGACCAGCAATTTCTCATTTCTACAACACCATTTTTTTTAGGGACCACATCTCATTTGAAGTCATTTTGAGGGGTCTATATGATAGAAAATACCCAAGTGTGACACCATTCTAAAAACTACACCCCTCAAGGTGCTCAAAACCATATTCAAGAAGTTTATTAACCCTTCTGGTGCTTCACAGGAATTTTTTGAATGTATAAATACAAATGAACATTTAACTTTTTTTCACAAAAAATTTAATTCAGCTCCAATTTGTTTAATTTTACCAAGGGTAACAGGAGAAAATAGACCCCAAACATTGTTGTACAATTTGTCCTGAGCACGACAGTACCCCACATGTGGGGGTAAACCACTGGGCGCATGGCAGAGCTCGGAAGCGAAGGAGCGCCATTTGACTTTTCAATGCAAAATTGACTGGAATTGAGATGGGACGCCATGTTTGGTTTGGAGAGCCCCTGATGTGCCTAAACATTGAAACCCCCCACAAGTGACACCATTTTGGAAAGTAGACCCCTTAAGGAACTTATCTAGATGTGTGGTGAGCACTTTGACCCACCAAGTGCTTCACAGAAGTTTATAATGTAGAACCGTAAAAATAAAAAATCATATTTTTTCACAAAAATTAACTTTCGGCCCCCAAATTTTTATTTTCCCAAGGGTAAGAGAAGAAATTGGACCCCAAAAGTTGTTGTACAATTTGTCCTGAGTACGCTGATACCCCATATGTGGGGGTAAACCACTGGGCGGATTGGAGAGCTCGGAAGGGAAGGAGCGCTGTTTGACTTTTCAATGCAAAATTGACAGGAATTGAGATGGGACGCCATGTTGCGTTTGGAGAGCCACTGATGTGCCTAAACATTGAAACCCCCCACAAGTGACACCATTTTGGAAAGTAGACCCCCTAAGGAACTTATCTACATGTGTGGTGAGCACTTTGACCCACCAAGGGCTTCACAGAAGTTTATAATGGAGAGCCGTAAAAATAAAACAAAAATTTTTTCCCACAAAAATTATTTTTAGCCCCCAGTTTTGTATTTTCCCGAGGGTAACAGGAGAAATTGGACCCCAAAAATTGTTGTCCAATTTGTTCTGAGTGCGCTGATACCCCATATGTGGGGGGGAACCACTGTTTGGGCGCATGGGAGGGCTCGGAAGGGAAGGAGCTCCATTTGGAATCCAGGCTTAGATGGAATGGTCTGCAGGTGTCACATTGCATTTGCAGAGCCCCTAATGTACCGAAACAGTAGAAACCCCCCACAAGTGACACCATTTTGGAAACTAGACCCCCTAAGGAACTCATCTAGATGTGTTGTGAGAGCTTTGAACCCCCAAGTGTTTCACTAGTTTGTAACGCAGAGCCGTGAAAATTGAAAAAAAAAAATCTTTCCCCCAAAAATTATTTTTTAAGCCCCCAGTTTTGTATTTTCCCGAGGGTAACAGGAGAAATTGGACCCCAAAATTTGTTGTCCAATTTGTCCTGAGTACGCTGATACCCCATATGTTGGGGGGAACCACCGTTTGGGCGCATGGGAGGGCTCGGAAGGGAAGGAGTGCCATTTGGAATGCAGACTTAGATGGAATGGTCTGCAGGCGTCACATTGCGTTTGCAGAACCCCTAATGTACCTAAACAGTAGAAATCCCCCACAAGTGACCCCATATTGGAAACTAGACCCCCATGGAACTTATCTAGATGTGTTGTGAGAACTTTGAACCCCCAAGTGTTTCACTACAGTTTATAACGCAGAGCCGTGAAAATAAAAAATCTTTTTTTTTCCCACAAAAATTATTTTTTAGCCCCCAGTTTTGTATTTTCCCAAGGGTAACAGGAGAAATTGGACCCCAAAAGTTGTTGTCCAATTTGTCCTGAGTACGCTGATACCCCATATGTTGGGGTAAACCCCTGTTTGGGCACACGGGAGAGCTCGGAAGGGAAGAAGCACTGTTTTACTTTTTCAACGCAGAATTGGCTGGAATTGAGATCAGACGCCATGTCGCGTTTGGAGAGCCCCTGATGTGCCTAAACAGTGGAAACCCCCCAATTATAACTGAAACCCTAATCCAAACACACCCCTAACCCGAATCCCAACAGTAACCCTAACCACACCTCTAACCCTGACACACACCTAACCCTAATCCCAACCCTATTCCCAACTGTAAATGTAATCTAAACCCTAACCGTATCTTTAGCCCCAACCCAAACTGTAGCCCTAACCCTAGCCCTAACCCTAACTTTAGCCCCAACCCTAACTGTAGCCTTAACCCTAGCCCTAACCCTAGCCCTAACCCTAGCCCTAACGGAAAAATGGAAATAAATACATTTTTTTAATTTTTCCCTAAGGGGGTGATGAAGGGGGGTTTGATTTACTTTTATAGCGGGTTTTTTAGCGGATTTTTATGATTGGCAGCCGTCACACACTGAAAGACGCTTTTTATTGCAAAAAATATTTTTTGCGTTACCACATTTTGAGAGCTATAATTTTTCCATATTTTAGTCCACAGAGTCATGAGAGGTCTTGTTTTTTGCGGGACGAGTTGACGTTTTTATTGGTAACATTTTCGGGCACGTGACATTTTTTGATCGCTTTTTATTCCGATTTTTGCGAGGCAGAATGACCAAAAACCAGCTATTCATGAATTTCTTTTGGGGGAGGCGTTTATACCGTTCCGCGTTTGGTAAAATTGATAAAGCAGTTTTATTCTTCGGGTCAGTACGATTACAGCGACACCTCATTTATATCATTTTTTTATGTTTTGGCGCTTTTATACGATAAAAACTATTTTATAGAAAAAATAATTATTTTTGCATCGCTTTATTCTCAGGACTATAACTTTTTTTTTTTTTTTTTGCTGATGATGCTGTATGGCGGTTCGTTTTTTGCGGGACAAGATGACGCTTTCAGCGGTATCATGGTTATTTATATCTGTCTTTTTGATCGCGTGTTATTCCACTTTTTGTTCGGCGGTATGATAATAAAGCGTTGTTTTTTGCCTCGTTTTTTTTTTCTTACGGTGTTTACTGAAGGGGTTAGCTAGTGGGCCAGTTTTATAGGTCGGGCCGTTACGGACGCGGCGATACTAAATATGTGTACTTTTATTGTTTTTTTTTTATTTAGATAAAGAAATGTATTTAGGGGAATAATATATATATTTTTTTTTTTACACATTTTGAAATTTTTTTTTTTACTTTTTTACATTGTCCCAGGGGGGGACATCACAGATCAGTGATCTGACAGTTTGCACAGCACTGTGTCAGATCACTGATCTGACATGCAGCGCTGCAGCCTTCACAGTGCCTGCTCTGAGCAGGCTCTGTGAAGCCACCTCCCTCCCTGCAGGACCCAGATCCGCGGCCATCTTGGATCCGGGGCTGGAGGAAGCAGGGAGGGAGGTGAGACCCTCGCAGCAACGCGATCACATTGCGTTGCTGCGGGGGGCTCAGGGAAGCCCGCAGGGAGCCCCCTCCCTGCGGGAAGCTTCCCTATACCGCCGGCACATCGCGATCATCTTTGATCGCGGTGTGCCAGGGGTTAATGTGCCGGGGGCGGTCCGTGACCGCTCCTGGCACATAGTGCCGGATGTCAGCTGCGATAAACAGCTGACACCCGGCCGCGTACTATCCTGTCCATGGTCATGGGGGCCCACCCCACCTCAACGGGATAGTACGTCCCATGTCAGAATGGGGTTAAAAGATCATGTTAGAGAGGCGGTCTGAGTCTCCAAAAAGGCCAAAATGATCAAAGGTTCACCAACTTGAAAAATTGTGAAACAATTTAAAAAAAAGTGTTCCTTAACATAAAATAGCAAAGACTTTAAAACTTTTGATTATATTATGTACTGCATATGGCTGGATACTAAGAGATTCTGGAAACATCAAAACGGGACAAGGAAAACAGTCTACACTGGATGCTTAGGATCCCTTAGGTGGCTGTGCATTATATATATAAAAAAGTTATTTGGGTAGGACTAAGTGATGGTGTCTGGAGATTAGCCTGGTCTAGAGCAGCTATTTCAGCATCTTGTGTCACTTATGTAGAGAACCAATACAAGATCCTCCATTTCTGGTACCACACTCCTGAGCTTCTATATAAATTAGAACCATCTATCTCTACTGTATTTTTGGACTATAAGACGCATCGGACCATAAGACGCACCCCAAATTTTGGGGTGGAAAACAGCAGAAAAAAGATTTTTGAGATGGGGGTCCGTCTTATTGTCCGAATTTAAGGTATCTTACCTGAGGGCCAGCGGTGGTACTGCGGGGTCACAGTAGGCTTGGTCCCTTCCTCAGGAAGCCAGCGGCGGCAGAAGTGGGGCAATGCTGCAGTCCCGGGGTGCGATGCTGTGGGTCCGGCGTCGGCATTGAGGCAGAGCACAGGAGCAAGGTCCCTTCCTCAGGATGCCGACAGCAGAACTGTGTCCACGCTACTGTCCGGTGTCCACGGCGAGTGCATCTGAAGCCGTGGTCCGCTGGAGGCTTCAGGAAAATGGCAGCTGAAGGCCGCGCGTGCGCAGACTGAGATCTCAGCCGCCATTTTCGTGAAGCAGAGTGCCGCCGAGATCTCAATCTGCGCACGCGCGGCCTCCGGCAGCCATTTTCCTGAAACCTCCGTTGCCTCACAGCTTCAGAAATATGGCCAAAGGGAAACCGGACAGCAGCGTGGACACCGGACAGCAGCGTGGACACATGTCTGCCGCTTGCAACCTGAAGAAGGGACCCTGCTTAGGTGCACTCCGCACTGCTGCAGCATTGCCACACCTAGCTGCCGATTCCGCAACCCCCAGGTAAGCCTGCGTTCGCACCATAAGACGTACCCCCCATTTCCTCCCAAATCTTTGGTGAAAAAAGTGCGTCTTATGGTGCAAAAAATATGGTATATTCCATCTACTCTGGTCTTTGATTTATGCCTATCATTAGGTCCTCAATACTTTTTACTTAATATTCTCCAGCAAAATATATGTTAAATAAATAACTGTTAGACTTCTCCTACACATATGGATGGGCGCAAGATGTTTGATAGCTTCACACTGGAAACAAACGTCTCCCAGTCTATATAAGACTTTTACACCAAGATCAAAGATATCAGAAATTTTGAGTATCACACTGCTCTGAATGATTAAACAGTCAAGAGATTTAACCTCATTTGGTCCCAATGGTACACCTTCTGGGTACTCCTAAATATTTGCAAACATTCACTAGGTCATTTATCTCCTTCCACCCTTCAACCCCTAACTCCTTTACTCATCCCCTCAGTCTATTTTATGTCTTGTATGTATCCCCTTTTGTTTTTTTAGTCTGTTATATTTATAAGACATTTGTATATTACAGTACTGTTACATCTACATCACAAAGCTGATTTACTTTGTTTTCATTGTAATCTGCCAATATTTATTCCTTTTTACAAGTCTGTTCTTTGTTGAATATGAAAATCTTTCAATGAATATTACAATTATTAAGAGGAAAAACAAAACACATTACTTGGTTGTCACTGCATGGGCTTCAGAAATACTTCCACAAATGACTGCTTGTGAACAAATTTTGCTGTGCCATCCACAATTGCAAGTTGAAGCTCTATCGTGCAAACAATAAGTCATATCAACAAAATCCAGAAATGCTGCAGTCTTTTCAACGCCAATGCTCAATTTAGTTGGACTGAAGCAAAATAGGAAACTGTTCTGTGGTCAGATGAATCAAAATGTGAAAATTGTTGAGTTACATACAGACACTGTGTCCTGCGGACTCAAGGAGAGGGACCATCCAGGTTCTTATCAGAACACAGTTCAAAAGTCTACATCTCTGATGGTAGGGTGTTGCATTTGAGCCTATGACATGAGCATGCTTATTCGGCAGGCTATAGAGCTTACCAAATAAGCTGCAGAGGGCTGATCAGCTGTTCGGCTCCGCACCTGCATGTGTTGCGGCTGTGTGACAGTCACAACACATGCATGGAGAGCCCAACACACAGGCTCTACATGCATGTCACACAGCCACGACACATGCAGCTGTGGAGCCGAACAGCTGATCAGCCAGCTTGCTCCATGTATCCGGGTTCCCTTTGCAGCTTATTCGGTAAGCGCTATAGCTTGCCAATAAGCAGGGACCCGATCAAATTCGCTCATCTCTAATGAGCAGCTTATTTATCTTGAAAGGCACTATCAATGCTGAGCATTATGTGGATGTTTTAGAACATATGCTCCCATCTAGACGTCCATATCAGGGAAAGCCTTGCATATTTCAGCAACACCATTCTAGATCACAACCTACGTCCAACATCAGCATGGCTTTCCAATAGAAAACATTTGGTGTGTTGTGACACAAACATCTGTCAAAAAAGATCCAGGACTGTTGAGAAGCTAGAATCCTACATCAAACAATATTCGTCTCTCAAATTTCCAGCAACTGGTGTCTTCACATCCTGGATGCTTACATACTGTTTTAAGAAGAGGGAATGCTACAAAATTGTAGACATGGCCCTGCCCCAACTTTTCTTGGGATGTGTTGTTGCCATCAATTTCTAAATGCGTATATTTTTTAAAACAAAATGGAAAAACATCAAACTTCTTATGATCTGTGTTCTTAGTTCTGTTGTGGATAAGATATGGCTATAAAAGATTTCCAAATCATTGCATTTTCCTTACTTTTTACATTTAACAAGTCTCATTGACAGTTACAGGAATCGTTTGATTGCAGTAATTGCCTCAAAAGGTTGTGCAACAAAATATTAAGTTAAGGGTACCATCATTTCTGTCCAGACCTATTTCATGAGTTTTATTTATTTATTTTTTTTAATCCTATGGAAGCATGGCTGAAAAGCAATGTCTAACTTTCATTTGTTCATTTTCATAGATTTTTAATTTATTATTACTTTTGTCAGATTCAAGTTATTTCTGTGACCATTGTGAGTTTTTCTGTCATTAAACGGGTACCAACAATTTTGACTATATGTGTATAATCCAAACTTTTTTTGTGATTGAGGCTTTGTTTCATATTATAACTTCTCATTCACCTGCTGGCATTTTTATGCACCCCAGTTCATATGTTTTTGCGCACAGTTGAGTCGTTTGGTCTTGTTTCCAAAGGTATTGCTTTTGGCTTTTTGGCTACAATTCCATTAAGACCACTTCTGGCCAGATGTTTGCAAACTGTAAATGGGTGTGGCTGGGTCCCACTGGTGGACGATAGTACTCAGCTGATGGTACCGTTGGACATCTTCGGATTTTGAATGGAAGCATGATGTATATCATTTTCTGCACTACATTTCCTTGTCCGATCATTGCGCTTATGGTCCTCAACATTGCACATTTCTTTTTCTTTTTTAAATCATGTATTTTTTATTAAAGCATATGACACGCCATTAATACAGTCTGATACAATTTTCAGACAAGTACATTGGATACATGACCTGTTAATACATTTTCATTTTACTAAACAACAATCTTCTGCTGGAACTTCCCAAGCAAAGGAGCCAGGTTGAGCCGCACATAGTCCTCTATTTTATCCGAAACCATGATACCAAGATATATAAACTCATGTTCCACCCTTAAGGGAACCCCAGGGTCTAGCGTCGGAGGAGCCGCCGCATCCATAGGCAACAACACAGACTTATCACAGTTAATAGATAATCCGGAAAGAGTCCACCACATACAACCTTAAGGTACCGTCACACTAGACGATATCGCTAGCGATCCGTGACGTTGCAGCGTCCTCGCTAGCGATATCGTCCAGTGTGACAGGCAGCAGCGATCAGGCCCCTGCTGTGCTGTCGCTGGTCGGGGAAGAAAGTCCAGAACTTTATTTGGTCGCTGGACTCCCCGCAGACATCGCTGAATCGGCGTGTGTGACACTGATTCAGCGATGTCTTCATTGGTAACCAGGGTAAACATCGGGTTACTAAGCACAGGGCCGCGCTTAGTAACCCGATGATGACCCTGGTTACCATCCTAAAAGTAAAAAAAAAAAAACACTACATACTTACCTACAGCCGTCTGTCCTCCAGCGCTGTGCTCTGCACTCCTCCTGTACTGGCTGTGAGCGTCGGTCAGCCGGAAAGCAGAGCGGTGACGTCACCGCTCTGCTTTCCGGCCGCTGTGCTCACAGCCAGTACAGGAGGAGTGCAGAGCACAGCGCTGGAGGACAGACGGCTGTAGGTAAGTATGTAGTGTTTGTTTTTTTTTTACTTTTACGCTGGTAACCAGGGTAAACATCGGGTTACTAAGCGCGGCCCTGCGCTTAGTTACCCGATGTTTACCCTGGTTACCAGCATCGTTGGTCGCTGGAGAGCTGTCTGTGTGACAGCTCTCCAGCGACCAAACAGCGACGCTGCAGCGATCCGGATCGTTGTCGGTATCACTGCAGCGTCGCTAAGTGTGACGGTACCTTTAGACTGGTACTAGTCGTTTGACAAGAGAAAAGATATAAGATACAAGGTGCACTAAATCCCTAATGAATAAACTATCTGTCCCCTACCTTGCCGCGGAGGTTGGCACCCTATATGTCCTGCGCAATGGCGCCCCCGCTCAACGTAGGCTCTCCCTAAATCGCCCTGATGAGCCCTTATGTGCAAAAAATGTACATGTTTTCAATTATCATCGGAGATTTTTTGTTTTGTATGAATGGTCTGTTTGATCTTTTTCCTTTTTCTTGCACGTAAGGGCCCATCAGGGCGATTTAAGGAGAGCCTACGTTGAGCAGAGGCTCCATTGCGCAGGACATATAGGGTGCCAACCTCCGCGGCAAGGTAGGGGACAGATAGTTTATTCATTAGGGATTTAGTGCACCCTGTATCTTATATATTTTCTCTTGTCAAACGACTAGTACTAGCCCAGTTGCATGTGGTGTATTTTTATTATTAAAACAATTAAAAGTGAAGTTTTATTGAGTAAAGGATTTTATATATGTACATGGTGTTTTTTGGCGGTAAATTTAAAAGAAATTTTGGCACCTTTATTCTATGATCTGTGATAAAATAATCCGGAAAGAGCCCCAAATTTAGTAATACTATTCATAACGCCCCCCAGAGACTGCTACACATCTTTACAATAACACGTCATCCGCATACAGGACTATCTTTTCTTCATAGTTTCCATACCGAAACCCCTTTACGTTCTTATCCCTCCGTATCGCCGCCGCCAAGGGCTCAACAGCAATTGCAAACAGCAGAGGAAACAAGGGGCACCCCTGTGGCGTTCCCCTATATAAAGGGAAATCCCCCTACAAGAGCCCATTTACCCGTATCTTAGCGCTTGGAGACGCATACATCAGCCGCACCCATCTTATAAATCTCTCACCAAAACCCATAGCCTTCATGACCGCCCACAGATACCGCCACTCCACACTATCAAATGCTTTAGCAGTGTCTAAAGACACCACAACCCTCTGGCCCATATTATCCGTCTTTACCTGCATATTAAGAAACAATCGTTTAAGATTACACGCTGTAGAACTATTGGGCATACATCCAGATTGATCCCGATGTATTAGTGTCAATATCACCTTGTTAAGATGATTAGTCAACATCTTGGCCAAGATTTTGATATCTGTTGTTAATAACGAGATTGGGCGATAAGAAGCCGGATCTTTACCATGTTTTGGTAGCACAACAATTATTGCCTCACGCATGGACCACGGCAACTCACCCTCCACCAGACCAGCATACACCTACAATAAGGCAGGAAGCAGTATCTCTTTATATTTTTTATACACCTCCCCCGGGATCCCATCCACCCCTGGGGCTTTATTATTAGGCATAGAGACCAATGCGGCATCAAGCTCCTCCAGATTAAACGGTTCCTCAAGAAGTCCCCTATTGGCCGCTGAGAGTCTGGGATAGCCGTACTTCTGTCAAGAAACCATTCATCTCCATCCTTGGCTGTACCAGTGATTTATAAATATCCGAATAATACTCCGTCATCACCTCCAAAATTGCTTTGCAACCAGTATGCTCCTTCCCATCAAAGCAACTATATGTGTGGAGTCTCTCTGTGCCGCCACAATTCTAGAAAGAATATGGCCCGCTCTGTCTCCCTCTTCAAAGTATTTAGCAGTTTGAAACATTCTCCTACGTTCCACCTTTTTCATTGCCATCTGACCTACTCTATTCTGAGCTACCTTCAACATCGCATGTGCCTCTGGGGATTGATAGTTAATTAATGCTTCCTCAGCCTCCTCCAACTCTTATCAACATCTGATCCTTCCTGCCTGTTTCTGCCTTGACTCAGGATATCCCTTTAATGCAGAATCCTCTGAAATAGGCCTTCATAGCCTCCCATACCATCAATACCGAAGCCGAGCCCGCATTAATTTTAAAATATTCCCTAATGTCCCCCCCATGTGTCCATCTAAGTCAAGTGTAGCCAGAATGGATTCAGCCTCCACATGCACCCTCTAGCAGGTATAGCTCCCACTCCCTCAAGCATCACACTCACGGGGAATGATCCGATATTGTGCTAGCCATATATGTTGCCTCCCCAACCAGGCCCAACATCTGTGAATTGCCCAAGGCCAGATCTATTCTTCACAAAGAAGCAAAAGAGGACAAAAAACAGGAATGTTTGTACACCCCAGGATGAGAAATCCTCCATAAATCATGCAGGGCAGTTTCCCTCAGGACGGCCCCAAATGGTGTACAATTACCACCCGACTTCAACGGCTCTCGTCTCCCCCTATCCCATTGTGAGTCCGGAATGTTGTTAAAATCCCCTATTATCAAAACGGTATCTCCTCTATTATCTCCAGAATCCTGTGAAGCACCTTTCCTCAATATGGTGGTGGAATATAAATTGAAACCAGCCACATCAGGCATCCATACAATTTGCAAAGTAAACATATGAATCTACCCGACTGATCTATATCCACTTTGTAATACATAAAAGGTATCCCAACACAGATGAGAATGCTGACCCCCCTGGAATATGCTGAATATGTGGCATGATATCCCACCTGTACTCATCTCTTAGCCAGAAAATGCATTCTCTACTTCACCATATGAGACTCCTGCAGACAGATCACTGATGGCTTGGCATCATTCAGAAATTTAAACAGCTTGCCGTTTCACACCAGACACCAAACCCCTGACATTCCAACTCACAATTCTCATTCTTCCAGACATTTTCCCTCCTCAGTACATATTGTCTCACATTCTTTCATCCAGTTGCAGTCAAAATCACAACCACTTTAACCATGGTGATGTACATTATATAAATATTTCCCCAGCCCCACCACCCTCCCCCCAAACAACAGAAAAACATCCCCAACAAATCCCCATCCCATCTTTCCATCCCTTAACGGGAGAGCACACTTTATCTGGAACAGTCTGTTAACCCCGTCCAACAGTCCCGCAACTTGTCCCAAACAATTGGGACTCTCCCATGACTTGTGGATTGCAGCCTATTTAAATTTCAAAATCTCAAATTTTCCCCAAAAAACAGGAAAAAAACTCGAGATTCAACAAGGGCCCATCCCCAACCCATAAAAAACACAAAAAACAGAGTGGAAAAAAGAGCCAATGGATCACTCCAAAAAAGGGGCAATAAGAGAAACAAGAGCAAAGGAGAACCATTCTATCAACCCGCTGAGTCCTTTAATTTCGCTTGACGCAGATGTTGCTTGTTGCTGTCCAGCCATCCGAGTGCCTCTTTATCCTCCGTGAAGAAGTGCACTTTCCCTTCAGCGACCACTCTCAATTTGGCCGGATATATCATCGAGTAAGTGATGCCTATTCTTCCTCAGCCTCTTCTTGATGTGGACAAATATGGCTCTCTGCTTCTGCACTTCTATGGAGAAGTCCGGAAACACGGAAATCACAGAGCCATTTATCTGCAAATACGGGCTCTCTCTGGCATGTCTGAGAATGGCGTCTCTGTCACGGTAGTGCAAGACCTTGACTAGCACTTGTCTAGGAGGGCTTCCAGGGGGGAGGGGATGTGTAGGAACACGGTGTGCTCTTTCAATTGCATACATCCGGGACAGCTTGTCGGCTCAAATATTGTTTAGTAGCCACTTTTCAAAGAACTCTGTCGGCGCCGTGCCTTCCGTCTTTTCAGGCACCCCAATCAGCCTCACTTTATTGCATCTGGACCTATTTTCAAGGTCATCGGTTTTCGCTTGTATGGCATAAATCGCAGCACTCATGCGTTTTGTAGCCTTATCCGCTTTGGCAATATAGTCCTCAGCACTGCTAATGCATTTTTCCGCCTCTCCCATCCTTTCCTTAGTCACATGCATTGAATGTTGCAGATTGGACATGTCTGCCTGCAGGACCCCCAACTGCGCAGCCACATTGGTGATAGTGGTATGACTGAAGGACCACCTTAAACACATCCTTCAGAGTGGGCTCCTCAGGAATCTGCAGTCCACTGATGCATATTGCAGTGCCCTTCATGATTCCCCCGCTCACCTCCTCCTCCTGGACACCAGAATAGCTCCTACCATCGCTGTCTTCTCCCTATTCCTCCCCCAGCTCCTCCATATCTCCGTGCCCCAGTGGCTTATCTTTAACCTTGCCTGTCACCGCTGGGCTCCGGGTCTCCTCTGTCCGTCGGGCGAAGCGTCGCAGCCTTGCTGCTGCGTCTGCAACCCTGGAATCCTCCCCAGCCATCACCAACTCCTTTGACAGCATTTCCTCCTGGCCGGCGCCATCTTGGGTTTTTCTATCCGGCTCCCCCGCCGCCTTCCTGGAGCTCCTCTTGCTGGTCATTGCCCCGCAGGCACGCAGCTCCTCAAGCACCACACCAGTCTCAGGTTCCCCCGATAAATCCAGGTACCTGGCCCCGATTTTACAGGCTGCAATCCTGTATATAGCTAATACTGAGCGGGAGCTCCGGTCGCAGACGACCGCTCACATTCCGTTCAGGCCATACCCCCCACAACGTTGCCCATTTCTTAAAGAATTTTCAAAACAACTTGAATAGCACATCTTGAACCCTAGTGTGCTTTGAAATCTTTACCTGGAAAATATCATACAGTATAACTACCTTGTGTCTTGTTGTGCTCAGTCTTGTCTAGGTGCATGACCTATGAGGAAAAACAGTCTTCTACAACCTCACCTTTGTAGCAGAGTTTAGCTGTTCCTTACAGCACAGCTGTATGTTTCAGTTAATGAATGTGTTTCTACTTACATTTGAAAAAATTATCACTTGTTTGGTTTAATTGATTACTCATACATATTACTATCATCCTACTCAAGCAGTCAGGCCACAAGTTCAGTATTTGGTCAGTGTTTTACATCAGTATTTGTAAGCCAAAATCAGGAGAGGAATACTCAGAGGAAAAGTTTATTAGAAACATGTGCACAAATTGTGCATTTTTCACCCACTTCTGGTTTTGGCTTACAAATACTGAAGGTGGCCTTACTTTGTGCAAATGTACGTAGATGAATAGATGCGGTTTTAAAAGCAAAGGGTGGTCACACCAAATATTTTTTTCATTTTTAGAATTCTCTTTTATACCCTCATTTTATTTTAATCAATTAATAAGATGCAAACTATTAACACATCTACTTTTGAAAGCATTCTTATATTGCAGCATTTTTTTCTATGCCTGCCTACAACTTTTGCATAGTAATGTACATAGTCCCATACACACACACACACACTTCTGTGGTTATGGAAAACCTCGTATTCAGTTATAAAACAAATGTCGTTTTGCATATGTTTGTGTGAACAATAAAAGCTTTTGGACACGGTCTACACCTGTAAAAAGGTTAAACGGCCACACCGTATGAAAAAAAACAACATACATTTTATTTGACAACTGCAAGCACCTTAATTCACAATTGGTTACTGTTACAACACGGGGTATTTTCACATCTAATTATTGCAAAGGCTTGTGATTAAACCGCGATGGATAAGTTGAGAAAAGAAAAAGTGGCACCATAATTTGTAAAACCAGAAATAAATTTACATTCAATCCACAGACTTCTAAAAAAAGGTTAAACAGATCTCTGTTTACATTCTAAAATCTGCATCACCTATGACATTTCTACTCTGTATTGTAAAGGGAACAATTGAACAATCTGAATATTGAAAGGGAAAATTTGTTGCTAGTAGTTCATTTATCCAAAATACAGTAACCAGTGCATTTCTTAAAAAAATAATGCTGAATTATATGTACAACTAAGCAATTGTGAAATGGGCTAGTTAATGTTCAGAATATTACACCAAATGATAGCTACTAAGCCCACTGTACAACGTAACGAAGCATAAAGTTGGTTTTAAAATCTTTTAAGTTATTTTGCATATATGCAAAAGTATAATAAAGGTTATAACTTGGACACACAGCATAACCCCAGTGGCAATTTCCATAGCTAAAGTACAACATTAATATGAACTATTAATACGAACTATTGTAGAGGTTTGCCACAAAAAAAAAAATTAAATAAACAGAATCTGTTTCTTACCTAGATCCTAGACCCAAACTGTTGCACAAGATTTCATTTTAAATACCCTCCTTCTACCTGTAAGAGTTCTTCAAATTTCCATTAATTTGAACACCACTTAATTTACCATACTGCGGAAGTAGAATTGCTAAAGTCAGACAATTCTTAATTTGCACATGTCTCCTCAACAAAAAGACATGCGATACATTTTTCACAAACACCTGGAATTTACTGTCTATCCCTACTGACAAAGGGGTAAAACAGCAGCACTGGTCTGAGGAGTATCTTTCATAGAAGGGCATCTTCTCTATATACTCCTGGGCTCTGTGCCATAGAAGCAGAAGGGGCAAGTTCATGGGACATACAATGCAAATGGTCTGTTGAGAGTGTGCACACTAATGTATTTTGCAAAAAGGAGGTAGCTGAAAGTATACATGGATGGGCTTGGTCTCATGAAATGTTGCTGCTGCAATTTTAAAACCTACATAACATGAGTGTTATAATGTGCATACATTGATTTAACTGCAAAGAAATCAATCTCCCCTAAAGTGCCACTTGGGGTAATTGTTTAAAAAAAAAAAGTGGAGCAGCTTCATTTACCAAAACTCTGGAGATGTTTACACTCCTAGAAAAACAGATTTTCATTACATGCAGAAAGCTAAAATTACGTTGAGGAGATAAGTCTATTTTGGAACTGTAATCCCCTTACCTGTAAGTAACCTTTCATTGCTAGGATGGGCAGATAACAGAACGCGGCCCCTCTATCGCAATGCAAGGGTGTTCATGAAAATAAACATTTACAAAGTGAATGTACATACACTATAGTACAAGTATGAGAATCCCTCGGTTAAGGTAAAAAGTTTACAGGGCCCTTGCATTAGGCTGGTTTTTCTTTTCAAAAGCTTGGATTTACCCAACATCTGCTAAAACTTATCTTCATAAATAGTTACAAAATCTGGTAGACACATGGAAAAAAAGGTACTCCTTGTTCAAAAATTGGACATCCGAATGCCACTTAACATGAAAAACAAGACCAGATTTCATTTTTTTTTCCTTAATTTTCTTTTTCTCCCTAGTCACCATCCCCAGAAAAAGTGGGTCAGTAAAGCTTACAGCTGAAGACATAGAGGCTAATTTTTCCAATGACCACAGCGCACACCAAGCAAAGGAAAAAACAAAACAGAAACAAGGTACAGTACTTCAAAAAGAAAGTCTGTGGCTAATGCCAGATCACTCATAATCCTTTTAGAGATACTGTGAAAGTCAGCGGTTAGATCCAAATGAGCAGAGCACCTCTGAAGACCAAAATATTCTCTAAGAACTTAACCAGGGATGTCTCAGGCACTCGCCAGCTGATGCGCGTTTCTCTGGGACCATTTCCAACATAGGAGTGAGGAAATCTGTAAACTGCGCAGCATCTTCATGAGGCCACCCGTACTTTTCCACTAGAACATCAAAGAGACTCCAGGGCTTGAGTTTTGTGATGTGTCGAAGCTCTCCTAAATGGTTGAAAACATACTTTTTAGTAATTTAATACAGATGACGCATGATCTCAGCTTACAATACATGAGAATAAAATCATTAAGGAACATTCAAGTACACATAATATTTTCACTCTAAGTCAAAGTACACATTCAAGTATAAATAACCCATCCTCGGGTTCTACATTCCCACCACCCCCTTTATTATGTGATAGGGCATAGCAACCCCTGGTCCTGTGCTGTTTGTCGTTGGCTATAATGGAAGCCTATGGACGCAGGATCCGTCGCTGACTGTAAAAAGCAGGAACACAGCGACGGATGTAGTCTTTTCAAACATGCGCGGAAGATTCTCACTCACCTTTTTACTATTGATGCTCCCTGTGCAGCATCAATAATAAACAGATATAATGTTAAACATAATTAAAAAAAAAAATCGTGATATTCTTACCCTCCAGCTTCCCCCGCAGCAACCCCAAATGATGATGCTCGCGGTGCTGCCGGTAGCTCCGGTTCCCAGTGATGCATAGCGAAATGACCCCAAGACGTAGCAGTCTCGCGAGACCACTACGTCATCACAGGTCATTGTCTCGCTATGAAAAAAGGCTGCAGGGGCTGCGCGGGACGCTGGAAGGTAAGAATATCACGATTTTTGATTTTTTTAAATTTTTTATCATGGGTTGTGTATGCATTTTCGCAGCGAAAAGAACCGCGGCGAAGACGCATACACAACGTATGCACATAGCCTTCTAGGATGCACTGGAACCGTCAAAAAAACGTCTCCAGTGCATCCGTTTTTTTTACAATCAGCATGATCCGTCTTTTCAACATTTTGACAGATTGCGACTGTAAAAAACGGAAGTGTGAGAGAGGCCTGAGAGGCGTCTCACTCCAGCACGCCTCCAGTTTTCACACTGATCTTATTTAATATTTGGGCCCCAATTAATCAACATTAGCCAAACCCGCAGTTTTCAGCATTACTTGATAACCATCCACTACTAGCTTGGCCTTCCAACTCCATAGAAAAAAAAATAGGCATTTTCAATTTATACACCATTTTTTTTTCCTGAAGATAGGATTCCAACAGAATGATTGTCGGAGAAGAAAAGATGAACACTACAGGGAGTCATACCAACAGTAAAGGATCATGAGACCATTCATGTGTGGGAAAGGCATGGTGCGGCACGCATATCTGTATGACCTAGACAAGCCATATTCGTCTGCATTTAGAATTCAAGGCAATTCCCTCCCCCTTAGGAGGGAGTGGTTATTTATTAAGTATTATACACCTGCACTGCCTTTGCCTTTTACCATTGGGGCATGTTGCATCCCCGCAGTGCACTGGTTTTGCGACCAGGTATGGGCAAGTATGGCTACTTTTTTTCAGTGATTTTTTGGGGGGGGATTTGATATTCTCACTCACAACATTGTCTAAGATCACTGAGAATAAAGAAGGTTATTTAAACATCCTCTAAGAGCAACTTCTCCCAACAATTCAGGAGTAATTTGGTAATGAACAATGCTTTGTGCAGTATAATGGAGCATCATTTCACAAGGCAAAAGTGATGAATGGCTAGATGATCAAAATATTGAAATTTTGGGTCCATGGCCAGGAAACCTCCCACATTTCAATCCTATTAAAAACCTGTGGTTAATCCTCAAAAAGCGGGTGGACAAACAAAAATACAAAGTTGTTATACACTCCAAGCACAGATTAGGAAGAATGTGCTGCCATCAGTCAGGATTTGGCCCAGAAGCTGATATACAGCTGCCAGGGCAAATTGCAGAAGTCTTGGAAATAGGGATTTTTGTGTACTCACCGTAAAATCCTTTTCTCCGAGCCATTCATTGGGGGACACAGACCGTGGGTGTATGCTGCTGCCAATAGGAGGCTGACAATAAGTGATACAAAAAAAGTTAGCTCCTCCCCTGCAGTATACACCCTCCTGCTGGCTCTCAGCTAACCAGTTCGGTGCAAAAGCAGTAGGAGATCAATAACAATATATGAGCGTATAGCATGTCATATTCTAAAAAACAAGCATAAGCTAATAACAGGGTGGGAGCTGTGTCCCCCAATGAATGGCTCGGAGAAAAGGATTTTACGGTGAGTACACAAAAATCCCTATTTCTCCTTCGCCTCATTGGGGGACACAGACCGTGGGACGTCCCAAAGCAGTCCCTGGGTGGGGACAACAATAGATCAGGCCCTGTGTAACCGCTACTTACAAGTGCGCCACCGCGGCCTGCAGAGTCCGCCTGCCCAGACTCACATCTGTGGAAGTGTGGGAATTATAGTGCTTCAAGAATGCATGCGGACTGGACGAATCCGCAAGCTTGCAGGCGTGCCTTGCTGACGCCTGGTGCCATGAACCCTTGATAGACAGGGAGATAGGCTGACATCTAGCACGGAAGGACTCCTGGATGGTGAAAAGAATTCACCATGTTATCATGGTCGATGAAACGGCTAAACCCTTCCTGAAAATGTCAGGAAGCCTTCCTCTACCGTCAGGAAGCCCAAATAAAATGTCGAACCTCCAGAAGGACGGCGTCCTCAAGACGTACCTACTCAGAGCACTCACTTCGTCCAGAATATGGGGGATCTGATTCCATTTTGTGGACTGGAGCCAAAAGAGATGAGGGAAGAACTATGCCCTCATAACAGTGGTAATACAGTACCACCTTGGTAACAAGGGATGGAGATGGCCTGAGGACAACCTTGCCTCGAAGGTAATAAGGGAAAAAAGTCTGAAAGAGCAGAGAAGCTAGCTCCGAAGACTCGTCAGAGTGAGAATATCGCAGAGGAGAACGGGACGACTTTCCCTGATAGTAAAGTCTGCCCGGATGAAAAAGGAGCCTACTGTAAGGCTCCTAGGAATAATAAGGTCCCAATGATCTAACGGTATGCGATAGGGAAGAACTACGTGTGAAAACTCCCTGTGAGAAAGTCCCTACTTGCAGTTGTGCTGCGATAAGGCGAGAAGATACTAGCTCCGCAAACAAAAAACGGACGTGGTCAGTGCGGATCTCTGAGGATCACTGGGGCCCCTTTCTGCTTCCGAAAGGCTTTCGGAAGCAGTGGAAGGGAAGTTATGGAAACTGGTACCACGGCAGAACCAGAGCATGGAGAGCGATGGCTCTTGGATCTCGAGGCCGAACCACGAACTCGAGTACATTGGCCTTCAGTCTGGATGTCATCCCACCTACAACTGGAGAGCTCCAGTAAGGACAGATCTGATGGAAGACTTCGGGGTGAAGTTCCCACTGACTTGAGGCGGAACCCTGACGGCTGAATTTGTTTGCCGTTCAGAGTTCTACTTCTGGGATATATACTGCCGAGATCACCGAATAATAGACTTCGGCCCATCAGAGAAAGTGAGGTACCTCGGTCATGGCGCCTGACCGTGGGTACCTGCTAGATGACTGACGTAAGGCACCGCAATGGCATTATCCAATTGAATTCGGATAGGGTGACCCGCCAGAAGGCAGTGGACCTGCTGTAAGACTACCGTTCGGATCTCCAGAACAATGATGGGGAGAAGAAGACTGGCATTGGTAGTTACTAATAACCATTGAACCGGGAGAAAGGCCCTGGATGAAGAAGGAGCTCAGAGACTATTGTCTGAAAGTCTATTAGACTTGCTGAAAACGAGCGGAGCGAAGGAAAGCGCTTCCATTGTCTTCACCATTTTTCCTCAGAACTCTCTTAGCAAATCGAATGAAATGAAGGGGTGAGTAATCAAGTCCTCAGAACTCTCCTTGCGCAAGCTCCCTGTTGAAGGGCCATGACCTTGTCTCGAGGAAGAATTACCATCCTTCTAGAAGTGTGCAGGATCATCCTCAAAAAGGATATCTGCTGGGCTGGAAATGAGGAGAACTTGTCTAAGTGAAGCTGCCAGCCCAGGAGAGAAGGTATCGCAAGAGATATCAGCGTAGTCCTGGAAGGGCAGCTAGACAGACCAAACAGGGCAGGACGAGCACGCCTCTAGAGTGCAAGAGAAACATGACCCGAGCGAACACTCTGGGTGCGGAAGCAAGGCCGAAGGACAAGGTTGTGACTTGAAAATGCTGTTGACGAATGGAAAGGCGAAGGAATTTTTGCAGAGGGCAAGCAACCCGAATGTCGATGGATGCCGGAAACTGCACCTTTTTCTGTTGAAGTAATGGCTGAGCGGAGGAACTCCATCCAAAGAAGGAGGACCATGTCAAAGGTTGTTAGAAGTTTGAGGTCCAGGGTCGATCTTACCCTGGAGTCGATGTGCCCCTTTAATGCAAAAATACTGTCACCCCAGTGTGAGCTGGCCGGGTGGACCAAGATGGCCACCGGGAGCTGCAGAGTTGATAAAATCTCGCAGAGAGCGACAAGCGCCAATTCGGGGGGCGGAGCCACAGACACGATGTTGAATAGGCCTAAGCCGGGGCCTAAATTTCTTTAGGCGGCGGACGTCACCAGTGGGTCGTTCCAGGCAAGACTTCCAGGATGCGGCCTACAAATCGGCCGAAGCCAGGGACTAAATTTTTGCAGCAATCCAGAGCGTTACCTCAGAGAGGTGGGCCACAGGGAAGTGGCTGAGGCTGCCTGTCAGCATGTGAATATCCCACTGAAGATGGATCCACTCACCATTGATGCACGTCCCGGCATGGAGCCGCCGCGGATGTGGGTTTCAGCGCTGTTCTGTGCAGCGTGGACGGTGCAGGGATAAGCCTCAATCCATCATCCGTTTGTTACGGAGGTGGAGAGGACCCGTCCGCCTCCTTGTGCCATCCGCTTTCACAGTGGTGGGACAGTGGGGGCAGCTCGGACGCCATAGAGGGGGGCCTCTGTACAGCCACGGAGTTCAGTCCGGGTGGACAGGCCAGTTGTCCGGCATTAGGCCTGGCTCCAGGAGAGGATACATGGAGGCGACACTCCATGTGGTCGCCTGCTGCTGGTGTGGGGAGATGGGGACCATGAAAGGAACCGTCGCCCCTGAAGTGAGCTCAGGCATGGCTTCCCACGTCGCAGGAAAGGGTACGGGGAGGTATACTCACCGTGCTCGCCTGTTGATTGTTCGGGGGAGATCGGGACCTTGAATGGAACCGTCGCCCCTTCACTCCGTTAATTAAAAAATAAAAATTTACAGAAAAGTAAACAATAAAATAAAAACGTTGGGGTCTGAAACAGACCCATGTGCCTCCTACAGACACTAAGCAAGAACTGGTTAGCTGAGAGCCAGCAGGAGGGTGTATACTGCAGGGGAGGAGCTAACTTTTTTGTATCACTTAGTGTCAGCCTCCTATTGGCAGCAGCATACACCACGGTCTGTGTCCCCCAATGAGGCGAAGGAGAAAAGAAGGGTCAATACTGAAAATATTGAGTCTTTAAAGAAACAGGGGAAAAAAAAAGTTTAAAAATGCTTAGATTTCAATAATCATAGAAAAATCTGACCAACACTGAAACAGCAAACTGTGAAAATCAGCATTTGCATTGGTGTAAAAACTTTTGGCCACGACTGTACAATTCTACAACACACAATAGTCACAGTATACCTTGGAGATGAAACTAAAGGTATGATACATTTCAGTATTGGCTTCATTTCTTTATCATTCAAAAGCCGTTTCATTCTGGATAAACAGAGGTTTACTGGTGATTTTAACAGAAGGCCTGTGTGATAAACAGTATTTAAAAGTACTAAAGTAAACCTTATGCTAGGTTGATATGGGTGTTCGGGTACCGTCACACAGTGGCATTTTGATCGCTACGACGGCACGATTTGTGACGTTCCAGCGATATATCCGTGACGTTCCAGCGATCTCGTTGTGTCTGACACGCTCCTGTGATCAGGGACCCCGCTGAGAATTGTACGTCGTAGCAGATCGTTTGAAACTTTCTTTCGTCGTCTAGTGTCCCGCTGTGGCGGCATGATCGCATGGTGTAAGGCTACGTTCACATTAGCGTTGTGCGCCGCTGCGTCGGCGACGCAACGCACAACGCACGCAAAAACGCACCAAAACGCACGCAAAAACGCTGCGTTTTGCGACGTATGCGTCGTTTTTTGCCGAAATTTGGACGCAAGAAAAATGTTGCGTTTTCTTGGTCCGATGCTTGCAGCAAAAAAGACGCATGCGTCGCACAACGCAACAAACAAAAACGCATGCGTCCCCCATGTTAAATATAGGGGCGCATGACGCATGCGTCGCCGCTGCGTCGCCCGACGCAAACCCGACGCAAACTAGCATAACGCTAGTGTGAACGTAGCCTAACAAAGGTGTGCACGATATTGTATACGATGTGCGCATAGTAACCAACGGCTTCTACATCGCACATACGTCATGAAATTATCGCTCCAGCGTCGTACATTGCAAAGTGTGACAGCAGTCTACGACGCTGGAGCGATACTGTTACGATGCTGGAGCGTTACGGATCGTGCCGTCGTAGCGATCAAAATGCCACTGTGTGACGGTACCCTTAGAGCTTCCATTAACAGCCTTCTGTGAGATTTCTTCAGGTAACATAATGAACGCCTTGATGGAAACCTGACAGACTCCATTAACGTCAATGGGGTTTACTGAGCACCAATGGGGTTTTTTCATGTTGCAGAACTGGCACTGATGTTAATTTTGTTTTTATGTTACTAAAATGCAAAAAGGGATGCGAACCTACTGTAAGTATGTACCAAAATTGTGTTGTCCACCAAGTATGTACAACACAAATTCCAATTAACTAAAAGAACATGGACAGTAAGAGATTGTCTTTAGATAATTCTAGTATCAATCTGTTAGAGATGCACTCTCTGGATCTAATATTTCAATATCAGTGGAGGAAAGATAGCAAAATACCAGTCTTCTGTACCAGGGGTTTGTAGAGTTTGTACCAAGGTGAAACCTTATTCCCCATCTTGAGGATAGGGGATAATGTCCTAATCGCTAGGGTCCGACTGCTGGGACTCCCCCTGACCTTAAGAAAGGTGCTTCAATGAGTCCAAGCTGAATACAGTACAGGTTGGACATGTTCACCTCTGAACAGTTTATCCTGAATAGGAGCACAAGAAACAGTCCCCGTCCCTGGGGTCCCAGCAGTCGATTCCCATTGATAAAGAAGGTTATCCCGTATCCTTTGAGGGGGAATGTTATTGCTGATGCATGATACATTTTATTTAAAAAAATACATATTTTAATTAAAGGTCAAAGACATTTACAATCTGACAACAATTTATAGTTCTATGATTTAATGGTGAGGGAATTTCAAGAAAAGTGGACAATGTGTAGATTACCAGTTGATTCAGGAGAGATTCTATTACGCACTGCTCTGTGGTGTAAAAACACAGTTACCTTTTTTGGTGAAAAAATCCTTGGAATATTTCCCCAACATACCAAATTTTCGAGGGACTTTTCCCAGCAGTTCAGTGATCAATGCTATGTGATCTGTATTTGAAAAACATTGCCAGCAAAACAGAAACATACAACTTATCAGTACATTTCATACATTGCAGGCCCGGCACAGACAGAATCAATCTGCAGGCTGTCATATATCTAGTGGAGTCAGGATAGAATGTCGCTGCAGCACGAGAGGAGCCCTCATGATTTACTGCTGAGGCACATAGTCACCTTGTGCATTAATGAATTAATGACAACTAAATTGCTGATGTGAAAGTCTGTCATTGCAGGTTACTAACATAATGAACCAAAGCAATCTAGCTTACAAATCTGGTACAGGTCAAAGAGAGCAGCTGCTAGGATTTCATTCTGTCTGTATCACAGTGCCTTTTGTAAGGAAGAGGTACTACCTCTGCGATTGAAGAATTCCCGAGAATATTTTCCAGACAGAGCAAAGTGTCTTGGGATATTGCCTAGAAGCTCAATGATGTGTGCTATGTGGTCTATGAAGGAGAGAAAAAGAGGAGTGAAGGAGTGAGAAAAGAAAAAAAAAAGAAAAAAGAACAGAATGAAATTGAAATAAGAAAAATAAAAGGAGAATTAATTACAAAAGAAAAAAAAACCCTTAAAACCAATTATATGGCACACCCATGCAGATCAGCGACACCATTAGTAGTATATATGACCAGTGTTCATGTTGTAGAATAAATCAACCAAGCAATAAAGCATGGGAAAGAATAGGTTCACAGACAGAAAATAGAAAAGCCTTGCTATGCCAGTTAGGAAAAATTAGTCCTTTAGTATGTTCTGTAACCCTCAGCCATAATAATACCCCGTTTACCAAAAGCACGAAGAAAATCTAATTAGTACAATGAGCGGAACTTTCTATAGGCGTGATTTGCTTATGCTACATAACGGTCAGTCTTTTCACATCCCTACCCACTGCCTCACCACAAAGGATTGTATGATATGGATCCAACTTGTGCTTTATTAGAATCTATATCCAATCATTACTCCTCTTTACCATTTCTATTTAGAATGTTACTGAAATGGATCTAACTTTTATCACCAGAAACTTGGGCAAAGATATCTTCTGTCAACCTGCATTCGCAGTGTTTATCCAAATGCATAAAAGTTGCAGAAATAAAACAAAAAATGTCATACATAAAACATATGCAAAAACTAAACGTACGTATTATCAAACAGTGCTAAGCAAAAAGGCTTACCCCTGGCTTATAGTCAGTGCCTGTACTTACAGTAGGATTTCTATCTGATAGTCACAGGTAGTCCTGATGATGTCAGGACTATGTGGAGGTCATCCCATTATATAGGACTTCATTATTGTGTTTGGGCTCCTTTTACATAATAACTTAGAACAAACTTCTCTGGCAGTGTAATATTGTAGGGGGGAAATGCATGTATACTACTCAGCTCTGAGGAATGTATTCCTTCCAAGCTACTGCATCTGTTTGCAGGCGTGACCTCAAAAATCTTGCTCATGGTACCCTAAACTCATCGATGTAGAGTTTTCCAACTTTAAAGGTAAGGAGATCTTAGCTCCTAGGCCCTAATACAAGATCCTCTATAGGTACATTGTGTCTTGACTAACTACTGAATCACTGTTACTGTTTTTTCACTAAGGTAAATAATTTGATTTAAAAAATTGCATTTTTTTTAGCAACTTTTCATGACGATCACTTCCAATCAGACCTCTTGGATAAGGACTTGCATGAAACCCATCCAATATTTGCCAATTTTTTCAACAGTAAGTTGCACAAATGTTTTTTGGCAGCGTCATTCATCTGATACCATCTGTTTCCATCTAGCTCTTGCCTTAGAGGGGATATCTGGGACTATCTTTAATTTTGCAATATGCCTAAGACCTATCAGGCAGGTAGTTGCTACCCATCTACCTGTTGTGTCCAGTGCAGATTTCTGCCAACACAGAGCGCCCCTACCAGCGATTCAGTGGCTTCTGCTGGTGCCCTCTCAACAGAGCCACAGCTTCTCTTCCACTCTCCCTGTTGACAAGGCGTAACTGCAGACCTCATGCGGATTGACAGCCGGCTCCCCAATGCCTCACTGCAGGGAAGCTAGTGTCATTCAGCATGTCATTGCCAGCCATGCTCCGTCAACAGAGCAACCTGGAAGAAGAAAAGTTGCACTGTTGACATGGAGCAGCTGAATTGGTGACTGAAGTGGTCGGTGATCGCTGTGAGCCGGCGTCGTGTAGAACAGGCAGGTAGTCAGCAACTACTTTTTAGGCCCATAATAAGATAAACAAAAAAGCCTGAACAACCTTTTTAAACAAATAACTTGCTTTATGCAGATTGACAGAGTGATTCCTAAAGCAACAGATTGCTTACTTGCAATTAAAGAAGGGCAAATCACACCTAAAATTATCTAAGTTAAAGATTAGCCAACCGTTAAATAATATTTTTTTTCCTTTAACTACATACTACGGCAACTCAAGCAAAACTTTTCAAACCGATGCATGTCTTACACCAGGATTTAATGTCGTCTGAGTGACACTATGAAATAACATGAGCTTCCTGAACAATTTCCATCCACTTCACTCTTGATCATGAGAAGAAATAAAGACATTTAAACAATCACATGGAAACATGCATAACATGTGGCTTCTCTTCCTTCATCCACTGGGTCTGAGAACACCAAGTGTCCTGTGAATTCTGGCTTCATTATTTAATCGACTATGTAAATAAGAAAATGCTGGCCCAGTCATATGGAAGGTGCATCAGTACAACATTGGCACATAAGCCAACATTTCAACTATGGCAGCATTTTTAATGTACATGTAGGACATGTCACATTTACAGGGGCGGAGATATGTGTGTATGTATGATTAATAATGTCATATTATTCAGTGTTGAACTTTTCATTAATTTATATAGGGAGGAAACAATTTAAAAAATGAACCTATAACCCTTTGTGATAAAAGTTAATGGCCCTTTTACATCAGTTCAAAGCTAGTGGAGGTTTTCTGTTGCAGATTTTGCAATGCGTTACATGCGGTGCAGAGGTAACGTCCGCCACAATTCTGTAATGTACTAGCAATGCTGAGGACATATGTATCATGCCCAATATCTGGCCAGATTTATTCTGATAAATGTTAATAAGTATAGATAGCTCAAGAGGTGTATATACAGTAGGACAAGGACCCATCAGAGGGAGGTCACCTTGCTATGGTTGATGGGCACACATGAACTGGCAAATTTATGCGCTAAGAACCTTCATTTTTGTAAGCACATCTTACAGATTGGATTCAATGTTTTCAGTGTTTGTCATCATTTTGATGAGCATTTGGACCTGAATATTGGGACACAAGCACTGCGTCTGATCGAGGCCAGGCAATTTGGACTTTTGCATTGCTGTTTTTGTATAATTTAATCAGGGTAATGAAAATTATAATTTGATGACCTTTATAGTGTTTATTAACTTGTCATCGAATTTATGTTTAGGTTGAAATAAAATATCTTAGGTTGTATTTGGAGATTACTGAGAAGAGAAAAGAGGCTTTGTGATTTGTATGACGTGCAGCAGAAGTTATTAAGTATTGTATTTCTGACTGAAGACTTGTGTCCATCACCAAGAAAAAGAGATCTATATAAGAGGTTCGGCTAAATGAGTACAGTACGCACCTTCATCTCGAGAGTAGTCCTCCCCGGAATGTGGTTCAAATAAATAGTCTCCAGTTGCTAGTTCAAATGCCTACATAAAGAAACAACCAAAAAGTCATGTGACAAAAATAAAAGCCAAATGTACGAAGCTGATTTTTTTATGATACAAATATAAACCCTATACTGTTGCGTAACCTCTCCCTCCCCCCTTCCCAAAGAACTTCTCTCCACTGATTACTGCTGTTGCAGCAATTTTGTATGTACAATGATCAGTGGAATTGGAAACTATGACGCAGTATCAGATCCGTTGTATTACTGAGCAACAACCCAACACATCTCAGTGACTTACAACAAGGTCTATTGTTTTGATGGGAAAAAGTGCTCTGATACCATTGTGAACAAAGCCTAATAAAAATTTGGTCTTTCTTTGATTTCAGTCATTTCCCATCTGTGTTCCTATAATTAAAAAGGGGCTTTCTGTAAAACAAAACAAAAAAACAACAGCAAAGAAACTTTAAATAATTGTGAAGCAACATGTACACACCATGCTAAAACAGCCTGCAAAATGACGGGTTGTGTGAGGAGGGGAAGAAACGAGGGCCAGGTCTCTGGCTACCAGGATCAAAAAACAGACTACGGTAATTATTTACCATATTTTTCAGACTATAAGACACTCCCAGGTTTATTAAACAAGAGAAAATATGAATAAAATGTAATGCTAATTAAAACTACCCTAGTGACGCAAAAGTTGTGGAGATGTAAATATCACGAACATTGGTGGTCTAGACCTGTGCTTGTTTCTTGGTTCTCTAGGTTAGAAGGAGGAGGTAATGTTTTCTTTTAAAGCGGTAAAAGAAGTGAGGATTCATACCTGTTGGTCTAGTGGTACAATATATTAGGGTGGGCGGGGGGTGAACCAAAAAGTAGAGTTATATATTGTCCATAACAGTGACATAATAAAGTCTCAACACAGTTAATTTGATTAACTTTGGTACAAAACTACCCAAGAAAACAAGTACTGTATATTTCTTGTAGAATCAAGCATCTGCTTGGTGGCTTACATGCCACTTCACCTCCTTATACACAATTGAGCAAGCTGTACACTTTAGCAGAAGCTACTCACCCCAAGCACAACACTATCAAGGATGTCTATTGCAGATTTTATATCAAGCAGTGCTGTGCTACACTCACTTACTATGCCCTTCATGACCACACACACAAATCTGGCCAAACAAAGATTGCATCACAAGTGTAATGTATGTAGTGCACAGAGATCTGCTACTGTCTCCAAGACTGAGGCTCTCCTGCAAAATTGTAATTCACTTGTTAGCTACATGTGTAATAAATGTATTTTCTTCAGCCAAAGATTCTTTCCATTGATCATCATGTGGGCATAAGCTTTCCTTAACCTGTTAACATACCCATCTAGTGGAGTCTCTCCTGCTCAGCACTTATCACACAGATCTGTATTGGCAGAGGGAGAGAACTATTCAACCCATCCACCCAATGTGATAAAAACTCCCATCACATAATTCTAACTTCAGCCCATCCTAGTGACATGTCGGCAAAAGTTGCCATCTGAAGACACACAGCTCAAGACCTGTGTTACAGCTGTCAGAGGGACAGTATTGTGCCCAACATCAATGCCTTTCTTAAAGGGAAGGTACCGCGTTTGTAGGTCATTAATAAATCACTGTAATGTAGCACAACAAGGCTGCTATAAGCAAGTTTGAAATTTATGTGAAACAGATTTCATGTGTTATATGAGTTTAAAGAATGCACTGGGGGCTGACATCTTGGTTTTGCAGCAGTAGCAGGTCACTATCTCTGTCAGATTACGGCACCCCATGGACATAGGAGATAATAGACCGGCGCTGACCCTATCTCTAACATTGTAGCAGCATTAGCAGTGAGCTGGGCACGCCTCTGTGGGCTGCACAACTCACTGCTGTAGGTGTGACTAGCTGCCATTTTATTATAGCCCTGTGCTATCTGCCGAGCTCTACTTACTCTCTATCGCAGGACAGAAGAAGCGCTCACTGCTCCTCTGTACTCCAAGCAGGCACGTCCTGGGCAGACATCCTCTGCTCTCACAAGCTGCCCTGTGTGCTTCTCCTGCTGTGTCTCTGCCTCCCCCTCACACACCGTCCCTGTGATCTCCGGTAAGCTGCACTCACAGCCTGCAGAGAGGGAGGTGACACCTGGAGAGAGAAAGCACGGCAGCTGACAGGGCAGGGATTAAGGTGGGGGAAGGGGGATGGCAAGAATGTTATTCACAAAAAATGCTGCTGAGCCCACTGTGTTCTGCTCCTATGTCAACAAGCTGTGCCTCTGATGCAGTAACTGCTGGTGATAGCAGGTCACAAGCCAGTCACACACAAAATGGTGCTGCCCTGTGATGCTGCTCTTTATTCTGCCCCAGGGATATTAGACCACCCAAAAGGGGAGGGAAATGGTGATGTCAGCAGTTACTGCCCCAATTTTCCAGCAAAGAGTAAAGCTGCTAAATCTTACTATAGCTGCTTGAGGTCTAAAACAGAAAATGCTCCCCCTAGTGGTAAATATGTATATTTGTAGAAAAATATATAATACTAGATGGCAGCCCGATTCTAAAGAATCGGGAGTCTAGAATCCATATATACTTTATTTATTCAAATGTAAGAATAATACAATTAATAAATAATAGTAAGAAAGAACAAAAATAATAGGCAGTATATGGAGAAAACACCAAACAAAAGTTCAAAATTGGTGTGAAAATGTCACTGAACCACTTCACAACTAAATATATATAGTTTTGGTAAATGGTATCATTTTTTTGACGAAATTCGGCAGGAGCTTGAAGAGCAACGTCACTGGGCCCGCCTCCACGCAGTAGAAACTTGCTGTGAGGTAAAAATTCAAAAATCACACCAAAATGGCGGGCGGAGTAACATAGTAACATAGTAACATAGTTAGTAAGGCCGAAAAAAGACATTTGTCCATCCAGTTCAGCCTATATTCCATCATAATAAATACCCAGATCTACGTCCTTCTACAGAACCTAATAATTGTATGATACAATATTGTTCTGCTCCAGGAAGACATCCAGGCCTCTCTTGAACCCCTCGACTGAGTTCGCCATCACCACCTCCTCAGGCAAGCAATTCCAGATTCTCACTGCCCTAACAGTAAAGAATCCTCTTCTATGTTGGTGGAAAAACCTTCTCTCCTCCAGACGCAAAGAATGCCCCCTTGTGCCCGTCACCTTCCTTGGTATAAACAGATCCTCAGCGAGATATTTGTATTGTCCCCTTATATACTTATACATGGTTATTAGATCGCCCCTCAGTCGTCTTTTTTCTAGACTAAATAATCCTAATTTCGCTAATCTATCTGGGTATTGTAGTTCTCCCATCCCCTTTATTAATTTTGTTGCCCTCCTTTGTACTCTCTCTAGTTCCATTATATCCTTCATGAGCACCGGTGCCCAAAACTGGACACAGTACTCCATGTGCGGTCTAACTAGGGATTTGTACAGAGGCAGTATAATGCTCTCATCATGTGTATCCAGACCTCTTTTAATGCACCCCATGATCCTGTTTGCCTTGGCAGCTGCTGCCTGGCACTGGCTGCTCCAGGTAAGTTTATCATTAACTAGGATCCCCAAGTCCTTCTCCCTGTCAGATTTACCCAGTGGTTTCCCGTTCAGTGTGTAATGGTGATATTGATTCCCTCTTCCCATGTGTATAACCTTACATTTATCATTGTTAAACCTCATCTGCCACCTTTCAGCCCAAGTTTCCAACTTATCCAGATCCATCTGTAGCAGAATACTATCTTCTCTTGTATTAACTGCTTTACATAGTTTTGTATCATCTGCAAATATCGATATTTTACTGTGTAAACCTTCTACCAGATCATTAATGAATATGTTGAAGAGAACAGGTCCCAATACTGACCCCTGCGGTACCCCACTGGTCACAGCGACCCAGTTAGAGACTATACCATTTATAACCACCCTCTGCTTTCTATCACTAAGCCAGTTACTAACCCATTTACACACAATTTCCCCCAGACCAAGCATTCTCATTTTGTGTACCAACCTCTTGTGCGGCACGGTATCAAACGCTTTGGAAAAATCGAGATATACCACGTCCAATGACTCACCGTGGTCCAGTCTATAGCTTACCTCTTCATAAAAACTGATTAGATTGGTTTGACAGGAGCGATTTCTCATAAACCCATGCTGATATGGAGTTAAACAGTTATTCTCATTGAGATAATCCAGAATAACATCCCTCAGAAACCCTTCAAATATTTTACCAACAATAGAGGTTAGACTTACTGGCCTATAATTTCCAGGTTCACTTTTAGAGCCCTTTTTGAATATTGGCACCACATTTGCTATGCGCCAGTCCTGCGGAACAGACCCTGTCGCTATAGAGTCACTAAAAATAAGAAATAATGGTTTATCTATTACATTACTTAGTTCTCTTAGTACTCGTGGGTGTATGCCATCCGGACCCGGAGATTTATCTATTTTAATCTTATTTAGCCGGTTTCGCACCTCTTCTTGAGTGTGTCACAGTACTCTACTGTGAGTGTGTCACAGTACGGCACGTTTCTGATTGGTCGCTCGCAGCAGGCGGCAACCAATCAGACACTGGACACTGTTGACGTCACTTATCTCCGGACATTAGCTCCGGACATTAGCTCCGGACATTAGCTCCGGACAAAGCCACGGAAGTTGGCACAAATTGCAGGAAGTAGTATTCTAGGCAATTATATATTAGATTTTTCATATAGAAATGTTTGCAAACAGTGCTAACATTGCATTAATACATTTTAATTACCGTACTTTTTTAAGCTTAATTTCACAAAAAAACAAAATACAAGAAAACTGGTGGCACCTTCCCTTTAAGAAAACGGATGATCTAGAAAACAGATTCTGTAGACATAATCTGCGCATTGTAAGAGTCCCTGAGAGAGCTGAGGCCAAAAATTAGGCAGAATTTCTGGAAACATGGCTCACTGCAGGCAATAGAGAAGGGACATAAAGTGCCTTTCAGACCCCTGCAACTAGGGGCCCTGCCATGGCCAATGTTGCTGAAACTACTGCACTATAAAGACAGAGACATAATTCTGTTCACAGCACAGGACTGTTCGAAACAGTCTATTGAAAAGACAAAGGTTTCCATCTTTCCTGCCGACTTCTCTGCGAAAGTGTAGAAACACAGAGCCGAATTTCTGCATGTCAAGAAAAGGCTGCGCAATTTGCAAATTCCTTACCCTATGATGTATCCTGCATATTTAAGGGTCACAGCCATTGGAAAGGTGCTCATTCACTCGCCTCGAGAGACAGCACAGTGGCTCGACATTAATGACGCCAAATTAAGAGCAAATAATTTCTGACTACCTTAAAGAGAACCTGTCACCTCAAATTGGCGGGATATTTAAATGAGTTTTTACTGGTCCGATGGGCAGCTTTTCATCTTCATTTCTCCACCCCGTCCGTCCCTGTTGTCCGCAATATGTTAGTGAATTAGAGTACGTGTGCGCCATAGTTGGTGCGTGCGCAATGCAATCTTTGGATGCGCACGCACAGTATGCTTTGCCCAACTGCAGGCAAAGCCGAAAAGCATTACTGCGCATGCGCCCGTGCACTGTGTCCAGGAAGTATTTCGCTATGTTGCGGGATATAATGTGCGGGCGCATGCCCAGTAATGCTTTTCGGCTTTGCCTGCAGTTGGGCAAAGCATACTGTGCGTGCGCGTCCAAAGATTGCATTGCGCACGCGCCAACTATGGCGCACACGTACTCTAATTCACTAACATATTGCGGACAACAGGGAGGGACGGACGGGGTGGAGAAATGAAACGCCGCCCATCGGACCGGTAAAAAATCATTTAAATATCCCGCCAATTTGAAGTGACAGGTTTCCTTTAACTACAGTATAAGTTAATCTAGCATGGAGGTTTACTTTTATTTTGTCACAATTTAATAAGGACTTTCTGAAGTCATTCCGATCATTACTTTTGGTAGATCAAAAATTCTGATATAAACTGAAAATAGCCCCTTAACTCATGCTTTGGATTTATATTTGCTCCTATTTTCTCCTCCAGAGAGAAATGTCCACTCTGTTTTTTGGCCATCTTTGTATGTTTTGGTTTATTTTTGTTTTACTCTACAGAGGGGTACCATGTATGTAAAAAGGGAAAGATATGGTTTAGTTCCAGGTGGTATTACAATAATCATGATCTCCTGCTTCCATATGGCTAAATTTGTGAATACAATAGCATGAATGTGAGGGGTATGGGGGAGGTGTGCAATATGTATTCATGGATATATCAGTATCAACCAGCTATTGTGTACCTGTCAGAAACTCATGTGATTCAGGAGACAAAGCAAACTATTAATAGAGCTTGGGGGGTACGGTTTTCAATCCGTATATTCTTCTCATGCTAGAGGAGTCAGGGTTCTGGTCCACAAATTAATCCTGGTCCACAAATTAATCCCGTTCCAGTGTTTTAAATCTGTCATTGATGAGGAGGGTTGCTATACTTGCTTATTATGCTCTATATACGGGGTTAAATTACCGTAATTTTAATGGATATCTATATACCTCCTCCATATAAGGGTACACTTCTTAAAAAAATACTAAGTTTTGTACTGAATTCTTCAATAACCCCAGTTAGTTAATAGGTGACTTCAACATTCATCTTCATCCACATTTGGACAGATTCCAAAAAGGCAGTATACCTGTTTCTATATAACCAGTGCTGCGGAGTCGTGGAGTCGGAGCCCATTTTGGTGGAGTAGGAGTCGATGTCATAGAAATTGTGGAGTCGCAGTTGGAGGTTTGTTTTACTGACTCCACAGCCATGGCATGGCTGTGAAGTCGGAGTCATGGAGTCGGAGCCCATTTTTGTGGAGTCGGAGTCATGGAAATTAAGGAGTCTGAGTTGAAAATAGCGTATTTTGATTTTTGGTGCCAGAGGAATCCCACAAGTAGACAATATTATTGATACTTGTTGTCATATCACTCTCTGGTCAAGGACTGATATGAAAATTGTTACTAAATCTCTGATCCCTCTAATCCATGATATTGAATATCTGGTCATTCTCCTATACAAAAACAACAGAGTGCTTGAATTGGAGGTGCCAACCAGATGTCCTTGGCGATTAAACCTTGATGGTTCACGTTGATAAATGATTCCACAAAAAAAGGTTTAGAACAATTCTTCGGAATGAATGAGGGTTCGGAGTCCAAAGCAACAATTTGGTACACAATGTATGTTAGAGGAATTTTTATAAGGGACATTTCCAGACAAATCTAAAACTAGTGACTTCACTCAGTGGTTCCAATGCAGAGTTCAGCAAGCTGAATGTCAAAGCAACTTTTAAATTGTAGACCTCAATCTAAAATAAGGACCAATGGCCTTTTTCCTTTTTTATGAACAGATTGTGTTGGGAAGGAGCATACAAAAGGGATGTCTTCGATTTCCCTTCCTTTTCATGCTAGCTATTGAAACTTTGGCCGGCCTTTTGCATGCCAGCCCAGATATACACTGTGCAGAATTATTAGGCAAATTGTATTTTAGAGGATTATTTTTATTATTGATCAATCAACCAAAAAGACTCAAATATCAAAGCCTAATATTTTTGGAAGTAGTTGTTTTTTTTTTAGATTTGGCTATCTTAGGAGGATATCTGTTTTTGCAGGTAACTATTACTGTGCAGAATTATTAGGCAACTTAATAAAAACCAAATACCGGTATATTCCCATCTCACTTGCTTATTTTCACCAGGTAAACCAATATAACTGCACAAAATTTAGAAATAAACGTTTCTGACATGCAAAAACAAAACCCCCAAAAATTAGTGGCCAATATAGCCACCTTTCTTTATGATGACACTCAACAGCCTTCCATCCATAGATTCTGTCAGTTGCTTGATCTGTTTACGATCAACATTGCGTGCAGCAGCCACCACAGCCTCCCAGACACTGTTCCGAGAGGTGGACTGGACTGTTTTCCCTCCCTGTAGATCTCACATTTTATGAGGGACCACAGGTTCTCTATGGGGTTCAGATCAGGTGAACAAGGGGGGGGCATGTCATTTTTTCTTCTTTGAGACCTTTACTGGCCAGCCACGCTGTGTAGTAGTTTTAGGCATGTGATGGAGCACTGTCCTGCATGAAAATCATGTTTTTCTTGAACGATACCGACTTTTTCCAGTACCAGTGCTTGAAGAAGTTGTCTTCCATATCCCCAGAGTGCACGCCTTTCTTCTTAGAACCTGTCTTCCAGCAACTGGCTGTAGGTCTGGGAGTTGAGCTTCACTCCATCCTCAACCCGAAAAGGTCCCACAAGTTCATCTTTGATGATACCAGCCCATACCAATACCCCACCGCCACCTTGCTGGCGTCTGAGTCGGAGTGGAGCTCTCTGCCCTTTACTGATCCAGCCTCTGGCCCATCAGGAGTCACTCAGAGGTCCATTGACCCTATCATGAGTATTATCGAGGAGTTTAGAAAATGGTCAGCTCTCTCTATTAATTAAGACAAGTCATCCCTATTGTCAATTGATCCCCTCCCACGCACTATCTCATTGGTTCACACCCAAATCCAAATTATTGAGAAATTCAAGTACCGTAACTTGGAGTAATTATTACAAAAAGCCCTCAGGATTACATTTCCCTAAACTTATCTCCTTTACTGGAAAGATTTAAACTGAAAATAGATGCATGGTGTAGACTTCCATTATCAGCAGTGGGTAGAGAGAATCTACCAAAATTTATCTTAATGCCCCAACTTTTATACATCCTGCATAATGCCGCCAATCTGGGTCCCTGCATTTTATTTAAAAGAAATTCAGTTTGTTTCACTCCCTTATAGGAGAAAAAAACAGCAAGAATAAAACTTGAACACTTACAAAGAGACAAGGAATCAGGCAGTTTGGCAATTCCTAATGGTACTAATATATGTTTTGGTAGCTCCACTGCTGCACTTTAGTGGATGGGATCATAATGAGAATTCCAATAAAAATAACGTTATGTGCCCACGTTGCAGAAATGCTGCGGAAATGTTCGCAGCATTTCCGCAACTCCCTGCTGCGGGTAAAACGCATGAGGAATTCGCATGCGGTTTCCCGCAAAACACAAACGTTTTCAGCTTGCAGAATACTTGCGCTTTTCTTGGCGATTTGAAGCATCGCTTGGAAAAGTGATTCACAGGTTGGTCACACTTGTCAAGCATAGTGCTGTGCAGCATCAATAGTAAAAGAGAGAATGTTAAAAATTATTAAAAAAAATAAAAAAATATGGTTAGTCTCACCTTCCGAAGGCCTCCGATCTCCTCAGCGGCGCTCACAGTACGTTCCATTCCCAGGGATGCTTTGAGCGAAGGACCTTTGCAACGTCAAGGTCGCATGACTGCGACGTCATCTCAGGTGATTCGCGCAATACATCCCTGGGAATGGAAGCCGCCGCGTGCACCGCTGAGAGGCGGAAGGACTCCGGGGGCCATCAGAACGTAAATACATCCCTATTTATTATTATAATTCTTTTTTTCTTTTTTTTTTACAGGGATATGGTACTCAGGGCCTGGAGGAGAGCCCCCTCTCCTCCAGACTGGGTACCATCCACACATGAAGTGCACACTTTACGCATGGTGGGCATAGCCACATGAGTAAAGTGAGCGTTTCAATGCAATCCTATGGCAGCGGAATCGCCAAAATAATGAACATGCTGCGGATTTTACCGCTATGCGATTCCACAGCAGGAAAATCCGCAGCATGGTAACTGCGGAGACTCATAGGATTGCATGGGAATGCGGTTTTAAGCGCTTCCGCTGCGGCCAAAAAGGCGGCGGACATGCATAAAAAACACAATGTGGGCACACAGCCTAAGAGGTTAATTACTTCAGGAACACCATGGAAAACCCCTATACATATCATTGAACTAAGTAATCTTATATGCAAGAAATCAATATAGCAAACTCTTGCATTACTTTATAAGGTTTGGGATAAAGGTAAACATATAATGGGTATGGGTGATTGCAATGCATTTACTCCCATCTGGTTTACTGACGGAGCCAATTTGCAGCTTAATGACCAGGCCGATTTTTACAATTCTGACCACTGTCACTTTATGAGGTTATAACTCTTGAACGCTTTAACGGATCCCGCTGATTCTAAGACTGTTTTTTCGTGACATATTGTATTTCATGCTAGTGGTAAAATTTCTTCTATATTACTTGCGTTTATTTATGAAAAAAATGGAAATCTGGTGAAAATTTTTAAAATTTTTCAATTTTTAAACTTTTTTTGCCTCTAAATCAGAGAGATATGTCACACAAAATAGTTAATACATAACATTTCCCACATATCTACTTTACATCAGCACAATCTTAGAAACATTTTTTTTTTCCTTAGGACATTTTAAGGGTTAAAAGTTGACCAGCGATTTCTCGTTTTTGCAACATAATTTACAAAACCATTTTTTTACACCATTCTAAAAACTGCACCCCTCAAGGTGCTCAAAATCACATTCAAGAAGTTTATTAACCCTTTACGTGCTTCACAGGAACTTAAGCAATGTGGAAGGAAAACATTTAATTTATTTATTTATTTTTTACAAACATTTTACTTCAGAACCAATTTTTTTTTATTTTCACTAGTGTAAAAAGAGAAAATGAACAACAACATTGGTTGTGCAATTTCTCCTGAATATGCCGATACCCCATATGTGGGGGTAAACCACTGTTTAGGCGCACGGCATAATTTTTTAGCCCACAATTTTTTATTTTCGCAAGGTTAACAGGAGAACTTGGACCCAAAAACTAGTTTGTCCTGAGTACACCGATACCCCATATGTGGGGGGGAACCACTGTTTGGGCACAGATCGGGGCTCAGAAGGGAAATAGTGACGTAATGCAGACTTTGATGGAATGGTCTTCGGGCGTCATGTTGCGTTTGCAGAGCCTCTGATGTGTAGAAACCTCCCACAAGCGACACCATTTTGGAAACTAGACCCCCCCCCCCCAAGGAGCTTATCGAGATGTGTGGTAAGCACTATGAATCCCCAAGTGCTTCACAGAAGTTTATATGGCAGAGCCATGAAAACGAAAAATCATCGTTTCCACAAAAATGATCTTTTCCCCAAAAAATTTTTACTTTCCCAAGGGTAACAGGAGAAATTGGACCATGAAAGTTGTTGTGCAATTTGTCCTGAGTATGCCGATACCCCATATGTGGAGGGGACCACAGTTTGGATGCATGGCTGAGCTCGGAAGGGAAGGAGTGCCTTTTTTTAATGCAGACTTTGATAGAATGGTCTGCGGGCGTCACGTTGTATTTGCAGAGCCCCTGATGTACCTAAAAAGTAGAAACCCCCAACAAGTGACCCCATTTTGGAAACTATATCCCCCAAGGTACTTATGTAGATGTGTGCTGAGCACTTTGAACGCCCAAGTGCTTCACAGAAGTTTAACGCAGAGCTGTGAAAGTAAAAAAATCTTTTTTCCCAAGGTTAACAGGAGAAACTGGACCCCAAAAGTTGTTCTCCAATTTGTCCTGAGTACCCTGATGCCCCATATGTGGGGGTAAACCATCCAAGACCCTGGAGAAAATCCGACTCTGGGGGGCGATATACACTATTTCCAAAGCGCCGTTAATTAACGGGCCCTGTGGTGTAAGTACCCTTAACTACCGCCGTTAAAAAGCGTATCGGCGGTCGTCAAGGGGTTAATTAATAGATACCTAGCGTTTCACAAATTAGAGGGATTTTATGATTGGATGAATACATGTATAGATAGGATTCATAAAGTATTATCTGAAGGTATTCTTAAAACTTAAGAGGAGTTTGGCTTGTCAAATAACCAATTTTGTAAATATCTGCAATCTATGCATGCAAAATCAAAAATAAGTCCCCTGCTTGTTAAACAAGTTTTGGAAAAGGGACATTCTAGGGTTCACATAATTCTTTCATACAGCTCTGGCAACAAGTAAGAGACCACTGCAAAATGTTCAGTTTGTCGGATTTTCCTATTTATAGGTATTTTTTTGAGTAAAATGTAAATTGTTCTTTTATTCTATAAACTACTGACAACATGTTTCCGAAGTTCCAAGCAATAAATTTTGTATTTATTTTCTGAAAATGAAAAATGTTCAAAATAACAAAAAAATGCAGTGCTTGCATTCCCCAAATAATGCAAAAAAAACCCCCAAAAAAACAAGTTCATAATCATTTAGAAACAACAATACTAATGTTTTATCTCAGGAAGAGTTCAGAAATCAATATTTTGTGGAATAACCATGATTTTTAATCATAGCTGTCATGCGCCTTGGCATGCATTCCACCAATCTTTCACACTGCTTTTGGGTGACCTTATGCCACTCCTGGTACACAAATTTAAGCAGTTCTTCTTTGTTTGATGGCTTGTGACTATCCATTTTCCTCTTTATGACATTCCAGAGGTTTTCAATGGGATTCAGGTCTGGAGATTGGGCTGGCCATGACAGGGATTTGATGTGGTGGTCCTTCATCCACACCTTGATTGACCTAGCTGTGTGGCATGGTGCATTGTCCTGCTGGAAAAAAAACAGTCCTCAGAGTTGGGGAACATGGCCTGAGCAGAAGCAATTATCTGTTTTTCCAGGATAAACTTGTAAGCGGCTTGATTCATATGTCCTTTGCAAAGATTAACCTGCCCAATTCCAGCCTTGCTGAAGCATCCCCAGGTCATCACAGTGGATGCAAGACACTGTAGCTTGTATGCCTCTCCAGGTCTCCGTCTAACCATTAGATGACCAGGTGTTGGGCAAAGCTGAAAATTAGACTCAACAGAGAAGATTACCATACTCCAGTTCTCTATGGTTCAATCCTTATGGTCTTTGGCAAACTTCAGCCTGGATCTCCTTTGCTTCTCATTGATGAAAGGCTTTTTTTTTTAGCTTTACATGACTTGAGTCCTACCTCTAGGAGCCTGTTACGAACTGTTCTTGCCGTGCACTTCATCCTAGCTGCCATTTACCATTCCTTTTGTAGGTCACGATGTCATCCTGCGGTTGCTGAGTGACATTCGAATAAGATGGCGGTCATCCAGGGCCGGCTCCAGGTTTTCGAGGGCCCCGGGCGAAAGAGTCTCAGTGGGCCCCCCCCTTTAACACATACCCCGATTTATGATGCACAGATACGGCAGAGAAATGTATAGTACAATGCCAGATTTCACTTCTTACATGAGTGACAGCTATTGTAAATTCTGCAGTGTATATATACAGGAGGAAAGGTGCTGTGCAGTGTATATATACAGGAGAGGTGCTGTGCAGTGTATATATACAGGATGAAAGGTGCTGTGCAGTGTATATATACAGGAGAGGTGCTTTTCTGTTTTGAGTTTTTCTATGAAACAAAGACTTTTCTACATAAACAACGTTGTTTGGTTTTGCGGCCCCAACAGATCTGTGCTACAAAGTAACAGGCGGCTCGGGCATTAATGAGGGACCTGATGCTGAATCCTTTCCACAAACCCTAATGACCCAATTAGTGCCCTGTCATTAGAAGCTCATTAAACGCCTCCCTGTCCCGGGCAGTCATGTACAGTATGGGGGGATCCTGCAGCCCACCCCCTGACTGCTCCATACCATATACTGCCCTCTGTCGCGCTCACTATTACCCTGTGCATTTCTCCGTCATCGTTACCCCATGTTACACTTGTCACCCCCCACTACAGAGTAGCAGGACAGCCAATGTCACAGGTCACCCCCTCCCGGACCCTAATGGCAGCAGGAACTGTCTGCTCCTCTATTGGGTTGGAACCTGATTTAATCAAGGAATAATGTGGATTTGTTGCCGGTGGCTGCAGGGGAAGGGTTAAGTGATGCCATGTCCTTGGTGGGAGCAGTGGCAGCTGCTGGGACCTGGACAGACACAACCAATGTTGCTGTGACTGCACAGTGTGACCTGGAGGAGAGAAGCTGAGACTCCCGGAGCAGAAATCACCCACATGCCAGCACTGGGCAGAGTTCCTCCAGTCACCAGCCTGGGGCCATGGGGCCCCAACCTACAGCCCACAGCTCAGATTTATCCATGGCAGCAGCTCCCCTTCCTCCTGGCATCTGGTTAACCCCATTTATGCAGGTCGGATTGTTATCTTTAAGGTTTAGCAATAACCTTCATACAGATGGGAAGGGGTTAAGCTTCTTCCTATCCCACTGGTGCAGGTTTAGTGCAGCATGCATGTATTCTGGGAGAGCTGGGTGGCTACAGGCTGCACCCCAGCAGCTGCTCCTCCAGACATCACCCACATTTTTAGGCAGCGGAGACAGACAGCAGCAGACTGAGCCACAACTTCAACTACTGCTGGATACCATAACACTCACTCAGGCACTGGTAGGACGGAGCTCCTCGGAATCTGCCTGATAAGTTCAGCTCAGCACTGCAGCCACCCAGGGGGAGAGCAGAGAACGTGCTGTCTCCGCCCACAAACAGTCACACTGGCTGCCTTCTCTTAACCCCTATGTGCCTGCCTAGCTGCACTGACTGAGTGAGAAGATGCTTGTGTCAGAGCTGGCACATAGGGGTTAAGAGAACCCAGCCAGCAGTGACATTGTGGGCGGAGAGAGCATGTTATCTCCTGCTCTGCTCTCCCAGCTGTATCTATGACAGCGTGAGTTGGCCCCCCTCTCTCCCCAGGGCCCCGGCATTTGCCCGGAGTGCCGGGTGCTGACGCCGGCCCTGCGGTCATCCCAGTCAGTGTTGAGTCGTTTTCGCCCTCTGCCGGTCTGTAACTTTGTTGTCTACAATGTCTGCTTGACTTTGTTGTAATGGACTGCCGTCTTAGAAATTTTAAGAATGGAGGCAACATGACGCTCACTATGTCCCTCTGCTAGTAAAGCCGGAATTGAGCCCTTCTTTTCCTCACTCAAGACTTTTCTTTTCAACTCCATTGGCATGGTTAAAAGTTATTTTTTCATTCCTTTTACTTTTGGGATATTACTAGCACTTGTTTTGCCATCCAGCTTGTCCTATTGCAAGAGGATTGTGAAGACCGCAGCAGTGTTTTTTAGACTTTCCTTAGTTAAATAAGATTTGGTTCAGGTGATCCCCTAATCAGAAGCACATTAAGTAATGAGGTGTGCTCTGGTTGGAATTCAACTGACACTGGGATGGAATGGCTGTCAGACATGTAGAAAACCTGATTTTTATACAACTGTACAGTGGTCTCTTAATTTTTGCCAAAAGCTGTATGTGGTGAGGAAACAAACTTCACAAGTCTGGCTGCAGTACTGCTGATTGTCCACTAGGCAGCCCAAACTTCACGATCTTGTGTTACTATGCCGCTTTATCTAACCATACCTTAACTCTTTTCAGCACAGAAAAAGAGAACACATGCAGCTCTCAAGCCTGGTACCAGGCCCAGGTCCAAGGGGAATAGAACTGCAAAGGATGCTGCTGCTTTAGTGAGAATTAAGGTACCGTCACACTTAGCGACGCTGCAGCGATACCGACAACGATCCGGATCGCTGCAGCGTCGCTGTTTGGTCGCTGGAGAGCTGTCACACAGACAGCTCTCCAGCGACCAACGATGCCAGTAACCAGGGTAAACATCGGGTTACTAAGCGCAGGGCCGCGCTTAGTTAACCCGATGTTTACCCTGGTTACCATCCTAAAAGTGAAAAAAAACAAACACCACATACTTACCTACCGCTGTCTGTCCCCGGCGCTCTGCTCTGCACTCCTCCTGTACTGGCTGTGTGAGCACAGCGGCCGGAAAGCAGAGCGGTGACGTCACCGCTCTGCTTTCCGGCTGACCGACGCTCACAGCCAGTACAGGAGGAGTGCAGAGCACAGCGCCGGGGACAGACAGCGGAAGGTAAGTATGTAGTGTTTGTTTTTTTTACTTTTAGGATGGTAACCAGGGTAAACATCGGGTTACTAAGCGCGGCCCTGCGCTTAGTTACCCAATGTTTACCCTGGTTACCAGTGAAGACATCACTGAATCGGTGTCACACACGCCGATTCAGCGATGTCTGCGGGGAGTCCAGCGACGAAATAAAGTTCTGGACTTTCTTCCCCGACCAGCGACAGCACAGCAGGGGCCTGATCGCTGCTGCCTGTCACACTGGACGATATCGCTAGCGAGGACGCTGCAACGTCACGGATCGCTAGCGATATCGTCTAGTGTAACGGTACCTTTAGGTACAAACAGAAAACTACTACAGTATACCGAGAACACTATACAGATCAGTCCTACAGTGAAATGCTTTTGAGGTTTTTTTTTCATTTGTCTAAGCAACCCAAACTAATTTTTTATTATTTAAAGCAGTTTAAGAAATACAAATGGAGTTATATTGCCAATAGTAATCAAAGATAGTTTCAATGGTGGACTGTTTTGACAAAGGAGGTGCTTTCCCATACACCATAGATGATGGCTCACTGGCCCTGTATCGCTCTGGCATTTCTCGCTGTAGACTGAAGCGATGGAATTGTGTGCACATGTCAGTATGAAAACACTGAACATTGTTTAGGGCTCATTCAGACATAAGTGATTGTTCTTGTAGACAAAAAAAAGAGATTTTTTACCATCAGTGTCTCAGCAGTGATTTTCTCAAATAAAAAATAAAACTTGCAAAACTTCCATATGTTACTTTGCTTAAAAAAAAAAAAAACAACAAAAAAAAAGGACAGCACACACATTGCACACAATGTGCTATCTATGTGCTATCTGTGATTTTTTAATGACTTAAATGGGTGATTTTTTATAGGAAACTTGGATCAAAAACTGAACATGTTATGGTTCGCAAAAAAAAATTAAAAAAACACGGAAATGTGAACAGCACCATAGACTACAATGGAAAGGTGTTCTACCCATGAAATGAAAAAAAAACAACTTTTGAATGAGGCCTTATATTAATGAATTTCCGGTCTATGTTCTGACAAAATGTTATCAAGTATATATAACAAAGGATTGGGCACTGATTTGTTAGCGGAATCGACCAATATTTGTAGAATACAATATAAGGTGAGACTCTTACCATACATGCTGTACTCCAGATATCAGCAGGAGTGCTATACCCCGCTCCTATGAGAACTTCTATGGAGCGATACTGTCTGGTCTGTATGTCTTCAGTGAAGTGCTTGTGCTGGACAAAGAAAACATCCCTTTACAGATGGGTAGTACATAGAGATTATACAATCACATAGGTAACATTGGTTGCTGTACATACCACCCAACAAGCATTTCCAAGATCTGCTATTTTAACCCTAATGTTGTCAGCGTTTCTAGGATCCAGTGGATTCACCAGTAGATCTGCGGCTCGCATTTTATCTGCAACATAGAAGTAATTCTAAATTAAATGGGTACTAAGGAATGAGAAAGACCTTCAGGTTCATTTTCCAAATACTACTATCCCTAAAGCTGCATATTGGCCAAAAGTCCAGTCTAACATGCTCTAACTAGTGAAAGGTCCTCCTTAAAGTTGCAGTCTTGGGTCCACTGCCAATATGAAAAACTGACCTAACTGACCTAATTAAATGGATATGGAGAGGACCCAATATTGCTCATCTTGCACGGTTTATCTAGCATTCCCAACCTAAGGCTAAATTCACAATTTTTTCTGAAGTTTTGGGGAGAATATCATCTCCAAAATCACGAAATGCTCCTCTAACTCAGTATTCATTATTTTTTTGCTAAAGAGGTTTTGAAAAACATCTAGCAAGAAAATGAGAGTGCATGTCATTTCTTTGAAGTGGATCCTGAAGGAAAACACTCCAAACTAGATACTATCAAATCAAAAGGCTGCAAAAATGCTTTATGGGAAAACTTTTTTAAAACGGTTTCAGGAGAAGAACATCTCCAAAAACATTGAGAAGGAGCGTTTTGGGAAGCGGATTCTGCTTGAAAAACTCATGATCTTTGAATGCCTCTAAAACGTCAGTGGGTGCATACTCTTATGACGATTTTGAAAGTTTTCTAGGCAAAGAATTTTCTCTCTAAAAAGTTGGAGGTCTTTTCCCTGAAGCGGCTTTGTTGGCGGTTTCACCGTCGTATTAACGGGGGCTCTGCTGCTCACGTCTTTTTGCTTTGAATTAAACTATAGCTAGCAAACTGCTTCTAACCTCTTCATGGTTCACAAACACTGAAGTGGTTAAGGCACCACTCTGATAGGGTTCTATTTCATTTGTGTCCTCTGCTAGTTGCTCCAGTGTTTGTTGGGCGGATAGAAAGTCACTTCTTTAAGTAAGTCTCCGAGTCAGATCCATTTTTATCCATTTTAAGCCTGTGTGTCCATTTTTACTATTCGTGCCATCAATTTATTTTTGCATGCAAACCTTTACCACCACACAACTACCAACTAGTTAGTTAAAAATGGACAGCAGACAGATCCAGCTTAGATGCCATCATTGTGCTATCCATTTGTTCATTGACTAGTTCACTAATTTGGTCCATAAGCAGGAATTGTCCTGATTCATCATGCCTATTAGTTGGGAAAATGAAATGCCACGTGAAAAGACAAATAGAATACAGTAAGTAAAGCATTGACCGCACATGAATGTGAATTGTCCTGTGAATAATCCCTTTCTATGCCCCAGGATTACTTGGGTTTGGAATCCAGAGCCTTTCACATGTTTATTAGATGCAGACGGTCCAAATACATCTCTTATTAGAAGACCAGAAAGCTGGTAGAAGAACTATCAGCTTTCACTGAAGCCCCTTCCATGGAAGCAGAACTAGCCAACCTCATGGTTGGCTAGTTCTGCTTCCTCATGAGGTTGACTAGTTGGCTAGTCAACCTCATTCAATGAATCACAGCAACAAATGAACGAGCGGCCAATAGTTTGTTAGCATTCATTTCCACAGTCTTTCCACAGACGGGGCATTTCACAAGTATCATTTATGGATCAAGACAAAAACCAAAGTCACTAAATTAACTAAAATAATGGCTTTGCTTTTGCTGCTAATAGATTACAATGAAATGAGTAATTTTCCAAAAATTACAAACTTAGATAGATCAGAAGTATTTTTTCTTAAAGGGCTTAACATTTAGTACATATACAATCCTTTAAACAATAAAAATGAGATTGAAGTAGCAGAGAGATATTGACTGGCTGTCAGTCAATGAGTAGGGGTGTACTTACAGCCACTGCTCATTGTGTATATAAACTTAATTTCGTCACCATAACTTTGCTTTCAGTACGGTGGTCTCAGATTTCTGTATATGCAGAATCAATTATTTGTAACAATACAGCCCTTTTTTTTAAAAAATCTTCACTAATGTTCAGCCATCAATCCAAAATGATGACATCCCAGAGCTCACGTTATCCTCCATTGCCACTGGATCCGTGATCCAATAGTTTTAATGCTATTGTCTGACCTTGCCCAGATGTACCTAATGACCCTGTCTGATAAAACATGTCAGCTGGATGGTAACATGGTATGCTATGCTGAAGATTCGACTGATACCAGATAGCCATGTCTCATTCATGAAAAACAGATGTATCTATAATTGTGTCTAATAACATATCCCCCAAACCACTTTATAGCAGCCAACTGCCCCAACAGCATTGCTGTAACACAGCTCAGCTATATCTGCTCTGCATGCAAGGGAGAGGATGATCATGCTCTGAAGATCCCCATGAACCTAAACAGAAATATGGAATTTGTAAATAATAATGGATATTGGTCAAATAATGGGTTACATCATGAACAGAAATAAAAAATTGCACATGATAAAATCTATCACAGGAGAGCAAAGTGAGGGGACCTGAAGAACTAAGAAGAAGCAATGTGCTGTTGGGAAATGTAGTTATAGCAGATAACAATAGAACCGTCCATTGAGATCTGTGAAGCTGGATACACAGGATAAGAAGGAGATGAAAAAAAAAGACACAATTGGACAATAAAGAAAGTGTATGTTGGGCTGTACTGTATGTTAAGTATAGTCAATAAAGTTACTGTGCTTTGTAAAAAATATTGACATAGTGGTAATAACTCATAAACCCTAGAAAACTCAAAGATTGCGAGAGCAACGCAACAGTCACGTATCTTTGGGTACTTTCAGTGTGATACACTTGCATTCACAACCTACTGAGGGGGCTCATAGCATGGGTTACTTTCGGTCAGGGTAGGGCATCAACATCTGGTCACCAAACTGCCTGCTTATACAGTATAACTCCATACATTAATCATAATGAAATAAGAGTCATGATCAGGCTTGATAGTTGTAGAATGGAAATATAATAGTTTTCTAAATATGAATAGGATAAGATACCCAATTTAGGTAGATCCTATGACAATTTCCATTTTCCCTCCACTCTTTATGACGCTCAGTTATGAAAATATGCCATAAATGTATCAGCTTCTAGCTGCTATAATATAACATTCATGGTCAACAATACACATCTGCCTATATAATGAACATATATGTATGATATATTTCAGGAACAGCACCATCATCGACCATAAATTGAGTTCAATACCACACACAGATTCATGTTCTTCAATAGGGATGAATTGCAATGCAAAACACAACCCATCTAGGGTGGGGTTGTTTCTAAATTAAAGCAGCCATGTTTTCACAATTCTGGATACCTCATTCAACTTCGGTACAGTGAAAGTTGAAGCGTTTTATTTTGGAATACTTCTAATATTTATGTTTATTAAATGGGGGACTATCATGGTAGTGAAATAGATAAAGCAGAGAAAAACGATGATGGCCACACTGTTTAGCACCTGGGGTAGTGCATTATACAATCTCATTTAAGCTGTTGGTTTTCTATGAAATCCAGGTGGCAGTCAGCAGGTCTGAATGTAAATGTCACTAGAAGCCATAATGAAACCCAACATGAACATGGAAAGTTGCAGAGCATTATTAGACGATATCAGGTGCAAATTCCCCTTTATGAGGACCTACAGTAATGTATTTCAAACATTTGGCAGGTAGCATGATGTAACTCAGGCTGTTCTATCAATCACAGAAAGGGCTGTGTAATCAGATAGGGATTATCAATATGTACTGTATGGCTGTATAGAACGTCTACAGAGAATGGGTTCCGTTCTGGAGGACTTTATCTGACCATAAGATCACCCATTCATCTTAAGACACATATAGCAAATTAATGAACTGTATGATCATCCACATATGGCCCACAACAATCAGTTAATAGGTTGGCTCCATTTCGAAAAGAGAATGTCTAGTAGAGACAACACCTTAAAAAGGGGATGTCCACTACTTTAGAGCCCAATATAAAAAATTAATACTACTTGCACAGCTATTATTGGTGGATCACATGATGCTGTTGTGTCACATGACCGCTGAAGCCAATTTGCCATCACTGATCGGTTGCAGCCCTTCAGTATTCCATGGGAGTGGACAACTATTAAAAAGGAATAGTAATGGCTGCAGTCGATCAGCGGCCGCAGATTAACTGCAGTGGTCGAGTGGGGCAAAGGGAAGAGATTAAACAGAAGCTGGCTAGTAATGAGAACCCCTAAAGTCTAATAGTATATCCGATCAGAGACAATAAATGTGAGTTGTAAAAGAATTATCAAGATCAAACACGCTAGTACAATGAACTACATGGATAGTTGGGCTGGAGCAAGTACACAGGAGAAGAAACTTACTTTTTGGCATATCTCCAGTGCTTGATGCTGAAACCGTCCTACTTCTGTCTTGGCAAGGACTACTTCCATCCCTGTCTATAACAGTGGAATCCTCAGAAGCAGCCAAGCCAGATTCTACAGACTCTAACGGATCGGAAAACATTGCTGCTGAAAAGTCGGAGAACTGTAACTCCGTATCCTTATGTTGTCCATTTGGCAATTCACTGTTAAACTGTTCATAAGAGCTACTGTATGTATAATCGCTTTCAGCATTTGACTCATCTAGGTTAAAGTCATCCGGATTGGGACAGTCTTCCTCTTCGTCATCTTCATCATCTAATGGCTGTTCCAGCGAGAATGGTCCATTTTCCAAATGGCCATTTGTTTTTGGGGACTCTATCCATGTTGGATCTGTATTAACAAGTTCGGCATCCACATCGTCGTCATCATCTTTTTCAACAATTTCCTTTTCGGTATCTTCTTTCTCATCATGATCTTCCCCTTCTGAAGAAACATTACCTGCTAAAACTAGAAAAATTAAAGCAATCAACAGATACTTCCTTGGTATTGGTTATATAAGCACCATCAAGTTAATATATAATGGAAGCCATGTCAGTTTGATAGATCTGTTGTGCTGACTGAGCCAGAAGAGATAAAACTAAGGTGTCTTTCCCTGCACAAGAAGTCTGGGCCATAACTGGCCCTTAAGTGTGTGACCACAAGAACTGGAATTATGACAGATGTTCTGTCCAGTCATATCATAGGCTGGATGCGGAACTGCCATCCATATCTTTCACAACAATGTGGTACATACTGTATGATAAACACTAATGATTGTTCATCTAGGCACAGTGCTTGGTCCTTACAGGTGAGTGTGCCTGGTACTCCTGTTCCAATTTCTTCATTATTATCCAAATGCGGCTCAGGCCTACTCACATTAAGGAAGCGGAGCCATAATACCTGACAAGTATAGTGCAGAAGAGCTACTCTGCCTGAACAAGTGATAAAGATTGTTCTAAGGATCAGTGAAGACCTGATTTTAGTGTTAAAGGTTTCTTCCCTTTTCCCAGGGAGAGAAGATCTTTATTTTTTTTTTTTTTATTATTTCAAGTTTCCAATTTGTGTTTTTTTTTTTTGTGTTTTTTTAATGAGTTGTGAAAAAGAAGCTGTGCGCATCATACACACCGTATTCGTTGGCCGGCTCCTCGTCTGCAGCATCCTCCAGACAAACCGACTTCATCTTGGCTTCTGGCTGGCTCTCAACATCCTGCTCATTTTCTTCACTCTTTTTCTTTTCAGCCTCCCTCTCCAGTTCTTCAATTTCTTGAAGACGTTTCTCAAGTAGTTCTGCTTGACGTTTTTGCTTTTTTTTTAGTTTTTTCTTTTTATTTTTGGAAATCTTACCAACCTATTAAAGGAAAAACAATGTGTATCTTGGTTACAGGTTTTACCAGCAAAATGTAAAGTAAAATAAACTACAATTGATTGTACTCTGGACTTTTCATAGGAAAAATCTCAATGGTTGGATTATTATCACCACCTTCTCCATCACTGAATACACAGAACTAAACAAGAGCTGTGTATACAGTATAGGAAGTGCCTACAACACACTCCTTCAGACATGATCACTGCGTGTAGGCAGAAAGCAGGAGCTGCTGGGGCCCAACAGGCTCCGATCAGATCTAGTATGCAAGCAGGAGGCAGATTGCTCTATAAGGGCTTGCACAGACAACAGTATTATTAATTGGTCAGAGGGCGATTGGACAAAACATCGGATCGCACCTGGTCCAATGTTGGGGCCATGCACATGTCCAATTTTCCCACAGAGTGTGTCCGAGGAAAAACATTGCTGCATGTCAGAGTTTGATCCGATATTTAGCTCACACTCGGCCAAGTCAATGAGTGAGTGGAAACATTAGGCTGCACTCGAGTGACATCTGAGTGCAGTCTGATTCCTGCGTACTGATACAATGAAGAAGATGGAGAAATTTTGTTCTCCATCTTCTCCGCAGTGTCCTTTGATTTACTCAGAGAGAATCTGATCACACCACGGTGACACTGATCAGAGTGCCCAAATTGTTGCGATTCTGTCAGATGATGGAATCTATGGCCGTCTGCTCAAGCATCAACTGTGGCTAACAGACCAGCCAGGAGAAATAAGACTAATACTATAATATAGATATCTATGTTCGCACACACATGCGTATATTATAAATATTCAAGAAAGAAAAAAGGAGGCAGCACTACAATAAAATCATGAAAAAAATGGACTCTATGAGCCCATATGGTGTGCCACCAGAGATGGATGGGAATGACCGCTCTCATATCCCCACCCCAGGGCCGTGGTTTGGCAGATAAAATGGAGACTGAGTGTCAGCGTCTCAGTCTGGAGATGTGTGGATCTCCTGTGTGATGGTCTGTGCTAAGGCCTAAAGAGCCGGACCCGCTATATTGTGTAAACTTAATAACTTTGTCTTTTCACTTTGCGCCAGAAAAGGCTGCTCTTTTGTTTTGCTATCCTGAGCGGTATATGAAGTTTAAATAAACCTGCCAGGACATTTCAGCAATACGGCTTCCTGCACCTACCTCAACCGCAGCTGAGAGAGAACAAACCTCTATTAGGGAATGTTTCCACGATCAGGAATGGCTCAGTATTTGATCAGGATTGGACAAAGGTAAAATCTGCACCAAATCTGCAGCTAAGGTCACTGGCAGGTCACCTGCGTTTTTGATGCGTTTATTATGCGTTTTTTTCATGCTAAATTGTGTGGTTTTGTAAGGTAAATAAAGATATACAAAAAAAAAAAGAATTGTGATGTAATTTCCTTGTCCAACCTCTTCTTTTACATACTCCGTTGAAGAATAATGTTTACACACAGATAGATAGATAGATAGATAGATAGATAGAAATATATGATAATAGATAGATAGAGGATAGATCTATCTATTATCTATCTATCTATCGTATCTATCAAAATATCTATCCATATATTATCTATCTATAGCTATATCTAGCTAAAGACAGATATATCTATAGATAGCTAGACAGATATATCGATAGAGATATATATATATATATATATATATATATATATATATATATATATCGATAGATAATAGATAGCTAGATAGATATATATCGATAGATAATAGATATATATATCGATAGATGATAGATAGATGATAGATAGATAAATCTATAGATAATATTAAGCCCGATGTTCAGTAATAAACATAATAAAATGGTACATAAAGAGTTAGGCCGTGATCACACATGCGAGAAACTTGGACGAGTCTTGCATCTTAATACCCGGCACTGCTGTGGGCACTCGGGAGCGGAGAATGGGGCTGTATTTCTATACACGAAATCTGCGTTAGGTCAGAGTCACACTTGTGAGTAACTCGCAAGAGTCTCGCACCTCAATACCCGGCACTGCCGCCGGCACTCGGGACCGGAGCGTTCAGCTGCATAGAAATACATGCAGCCGCACACTCTGATCCCGAGTGCCAGAGGCAGTGCCGGGTATTGAGGTGCGAGACTCGTGCGAGTTTCTTGCAAGTGTGACCCCGGCATTAAAATCAATATCTGTTTAATTTTTTTTTCAAAATTGAAAAGAAAATGGCGTGGGCTCTCGCGCAATTTTCTCCGCCAGAGAGGGAAAGCCAGCGACTGGGGGCCAATGTTTATAGCCTGGGAAGGGGGTAATACCCATGGAGATTCCCAGGCTATGAATCTCAGCCAGTAGCTGTATATTTAGCCTTTACTGGCTATTAAAATAGGGGGACCCCGCAAAAAATGATGTGGGGTCCCCCTATAATTTATAGCCAGAAAGGCTACCCAGACAGCTGCATGTTGATATTCATAGCCTAGAAAGGAACCATGGATATTGGCCCCCCTGGCTACAAATACCAGCTCCCAGCTGCCCCAGAAATAGCGCATCTGTAAGATGAACCAATTCCGGCACTTAGCCTTTCTCTTCCCACTGCCCTGTAGTGGTGGCATATGGGGTAATAAGGGGTTAATGTCACCTTTGTAAGGTGACATTAAGCCGTCTTAGTAATAGAGAGGCATCAATAAGATACCTATCCATTACTAATCCTATAGTTGGTAAAGGGTTAATAAAACCCACACATATGTAGAATAAAGTAGTTTATTGAAATAAAAGACCACACAGTTTTGCCATCTTCATTACACTGGTAATCCAAGCGAAGGCATCGATCTTCTGAAATAAATAAATAAATAAACCAACAGTATACTGCCTGTGTCTGACGCAGTCCTTAATAACGAGTGTCCCACGACGAGTCCAGCTCTGCTACATCTGGATGCCTGACATAACTCTCCGGCGATCACCTACACTCTAGCTCTCGTGGACAGCTGACCGTGAGAACCAGCCTAGGGTGACCGGAGATAACCCCCGGTCACATGCACAGCAGTTCTCACGGTAAGCTAAGGTATCGCGAGAACTGCAGTGGATGCGGACTTCCGGCGGTGGGACTGGTAAGACCGTATGGAAATTAGTAGACATGCGGAATAGGCTGCCTTTACGCAGTTACTACGCATGTGACTAAACATTAGATGCGGTTTTAGAGACAGAGACAGAGCGTCGCCGCATTGTAAACAGACATGCTGCGTTCTGGAAAAGAGAATTAGATTTACCGGTAATTCGGTTTCTAAGAACCTTCCACGACAGCAGTATCGGAGGATGTCTCCCAGCCCTAATAGGGGACAGGAAACAAAGAGGTTAAATACCCCTCCCCTACCTGCAACCACCAGTGTTTTTTCTGGACACAGTAGCATGTATAGTTACCACTTAAGTGCAGGAATCATCCAATAAGAATATCAGATAGGGAGGGAAATTAGTGCGGTCGTGGAAGGTTCCTAGAAACCGAACTACCGGTACGTCTAATTCTGTTTTCTCCAGTCACCTTCCACGACAGCAGTATCGGAGTAATGCCAACAGCTAATTTCTTAGGGAGGGACAACTGCCTGCAGAAAGCGACTGCCATGGTCCCTATTGAAATTTAGTCTGTAATGCCTGGTGAATGTATGGACTGACGACCAGGTGGAGGCTCAGACGATGCGCTCTCTCTCTCTGCCCAGGAAGTCGAAACTGAACGGGTGGAGTGGGCTTTCAGCGATGCCAGGGGCGCAAGCTTCTGGCATGAAAATGCAAGGCAAATGGCCTGTCTGATCCAGTTAGCGATCGTACTTTTAGCTGCTTTTTTGCCTTTATTTCGTCCTTTCAACTGGACGAATAGGTTTTGGTCTATCCTCCAACCTTCCATTTGTTGGAGGTAGAAGAGGACCACCCTGCGGACATCCAGGGTGTGAAAGGCTTCTTCCTTCGGATTAGAGGGATTTGGACAGAATGAGGGTAGAACGATATCCTGACTTCTGTGGAAGTCTGAGACCACCTTAGGAATAAAGGAAGGGTCTAGCTTAAGAATTATGCTATCCATGGATATGGTTAGATATGGCTCCTGAGCTGACAAAGCCTGTAGCTCTCCTATATGCCTAGCGGTAGTGATTGCTACTAGGAAGACAGTCTTAAGGGTCAGGATTTTTAGGCTGATGGCTGATAAGGGTTCAAAGGGGTCCCCGGTCAGACTATTTAGGACAAGGTTCAAATCCCAAGGAGGGGTTTGGACATGGAGCCTAGGGCAAATCCTTGTTGCAGATGTCAAGAAACGTCTAACCCAACGGTGGCTTGCTAAATCCTGATCAAAGGAGGAACTAAGTGCCGACACCTGAACCTTTAGGGTACTAGCTGACAGCCCTAGATCCAATCCCTTCTGGAGAAATTCTAAGAAGTGTGCAATATTGGGATGGAATGGATCGGGTTTGTTTGGAAAACACCAGCATGAAAATTTTTTCCAAACCTTGCCATAGATGGCATTGGTTATTGGTTTCCTACTTCTTTGTGGGGTCTGAATTACGTCATTTGAGAGACCTCTGGCTCTCAGAATCTCGGCCTCAGTAACCAGGCCGCCAGTTTCAACTTGTGTAAGTCTGGGTGTAGCAGGGATCCCTGCTGAAGGTCAACTATCTGGGGAAGAAGCATCGGGCCTTCTAGAGACATGTCTGTCAATGCGCCGTACCAGTTTCTTCCTGGCCACATCGGTGCTACCAGAATCGTTGTGACTCGGTCTGCCCGGATCTTTTCTAGTGTTCTTGGTAACATAGGAATTGGCGGGAAGGCATATGCCAGAGCAAAGTTCCAAGGATGAGAGAAGGCATCCAGTCCCTGCGCTTCGCTTGAGGGGTTGAGGGAGAAGAAAATGCTTGACTTCGTGTTCTGACTGTTGGCAAACAGATCCACATTGTGACTTCCCCACCTCTGAACCAGGGATAGGAATACCTCTTGGTTTAGAGACCATTCTCCAGGATGGAAATCTTTCCTGCTGAGGAAGTCCGCCTGGGCATTGTCTGATGCTTTTATGTGCACTGCTGTGATGAACAGGAGGTGTTTTTCTGTCCAGGAAAAAATCCATGCAGCGGTTAATTTCAGGCTGGTGTATTTCGTGCCTCCCTGGTGTCGGAGGTAGGCCACTGTAGTCGTGTTGTCGGACATTACACGTACATGGTGACCTTGGATGAGGATAGATGCGGCTTTTAGCGCCTCCTCCACCGCTTTTAGTTCCCTCAGATTTGAGGAGCTGGACCTGATGTTTGGGGCCCACAACCCCTGGAAGTTGGAATCTTCTACTATGGCGCCCCAGCCTCTCTGGCTTGCATCCGTTGTGAGCACCTTCAAAAGGAAGTTGATCCCAGTTGACTCCCTGTTGAAGGTTCTGGGAGTTCAGCCACCATGAAAGGGAGGATTTTACGTGAGTGGGGAGAGGAATCCTTCTGGTTAATGCATTCTGGCGTACTTTTGAATGCATCAGGATGTGGGACTGAAGGACTCTTGTGTGGGCCTGGGCCCATGAGACTGCTTGGATGCATGACGTCAATGAACCCTGGATTGACATTGAGTCTCTTAAGGTCGGGATCCTCTGATTGCTGAATCTGGAAATCCTGTAGACGAGATCGAGTTGACGGTCCCTGGGTAAGAAGGACATTCCTTCCCCTGAGTCCAGAAGAACTCCTAAGAATTTTTTCCTCGAAGATGGATGGAGATCTGACTTCTCCAAGTTCGGAATCTACCCCAGGGATCTGAGGATATCCAGGACCTTCGTCACATCCAGATTCAGATGAGGAATGGATGGAACGACAATAAGAAAATCGTCCAGATACGGGATGATACAGATCCCCTGTTGTTGGATGAAGATCACGGCTTCTGACATGATCTTGGTAAAGACCCGTGGAGGTGACGAGACTCAGAATGGAAGGACATTGAATTGATAATGGCTGACTCAATGGTCTTGGGCCCCTGCATCCTGAGGAACTTCCTGTGGTCAGGATGTATCGACACATGATATTATGTGTCTCTCAGATCCAACGTAGCCATTACCCAGTCCTGACAAATAAGCAGGATGGCTGATCTGATCGGTTCCATTTTGAATCTTTGATATTTGATCACCTGATTTAGAGTTTTCAGATTTACGATGATCCAGTGTTTCCCAGAGGTTTTTTTTTATTTTTTTACCAAAAATAGGTGAGAGTAGTGACCCTCTCCCATTTCCTGATATGGTACCCGGGAGATTACTCCTGCCTGAAGCATAGTAACATAGTAACATAGTAACATAGTTAGTAAGGCCGAAAAAAGACATTTGTCCATCCAGTTCAGCCTATATTCCATTATAATAAATCCCCAGATCTACGTCCTTCTACAGAACCTAATTGTATGATACAATATTGTTCTGCTCCAGGAAGACATCCAGGCCTCTCTTGAACCCCTCGACTGAGTTCGCCATCACCACCTCCTCAGGCAAGCAATTCCAGATTCTCACTGCCCTAACAGTAAAGAATCCTCTTCTATGTTGGTGGAAAAACCTTCTCTCCTCCAGACGCAAAGAATGCCCCCTTGTGCCCGTCACCTTCCTTGGTATAAACAGATCCTCAGCGAGATATTTGTATTGTCCCCTTATATACTTATACATGGTTATTAGATCGCCCCTCAGTCGTCTTTTTTCTAGACTAAATAATCCTAATTTCACTAATCTATCTGGGTATTGTAGTTCTCCCATCCCCTTTATTAATTTTGTTGCCCTCCTTTGTACTCTCTCTAGTTCCATTATATCCTTCCTGAGCACCGGTGCCCAAAACTGGACACAGTACTCCATGTGCGGTCTAACTAGGGATTTGTACAGAGGCAGTATAATGCTCTCATCATGTGTATCCAGACCTCTTTTAATGCACCCCATGATCCTGTTTGCCTTGGCAGCTGCTGCCTGGCACTGGCTGCTCCAGGTAAGTTTATCATTAACTAGGATCCCCAAGTCCTTCTCCCTGTCAGATTTACCCAGTGGTTTCCCATTCAGTGTGTAATGGTGACATTGATTCCTTCTTCCCATGTGTATAACCTTACATTTATCATTGTTAAACCTCATCTGCCACCTTTCAGCCCAAGTTTCCAACTTATCCAGATCCATCTGTAGCAGAATACTATCTTCTCTTGTATTAACTGCTTTACATAGTTTTGTATCATCTGCAAATATCGATATTTTACTGTGTAAACCTTCTACCAGATCATTAATGAATATGTTGAAGAGAACAGGTCCCAATACTGACCCCTGCGGTACCCCACTGGTCACAGCGACCCAGTTAGAGACTATACCATTTATAACCACCCTTTGCTTTCTATCACTAAGCCAGTTACTAACCCATTTACACACAATTTCCCCCAGACCAAGCATTCTCATTTTGTGTACCAACCTCTTGTGCGGCACGGTATCAAACGCTTTGGAAAAATCGAGATATACCACGTCCAATGACTCACCGTGGTCCAGCCTATAGCTTACAGACAGAGAAGATCTGCAATCAGGGATTCTCGAAGGTGTGGGGACTGTAGGGAGGTAATTGTTAAACGGTGAGGAGGAGGACTCTCGAATTCTAACCTCAAGCCTTCCTGTTTGGTACGCAGGACCCACTGATTTGGGGTGATGGCCTGCCATTGGGAGAGAAAGCCCGAGAGTCGGTCCCCGACCGGAGAGCAGTCATTGCTTCTCAGGGGTCTGCTGGGTTTGGGCGACAAGGATGTTCCTGGTTTTACCCCCTTTGGGGTAGCTCCACCGACCCATTTTACCTTTACCCCTGTAATCTCTCTAGGGGACTTGCTCATGGGGGAGACAAAAAAAGCGTTTCCTAGAGCTTCTCTGCTCCGGAAGAGCTTTATTTTTATCTGTAGCCTTGTCTAAGATCTCATCAAGGGCCGGCACAAACATATAATGTCCCTGAAAGGGAATACCACACAATTTGGACTTGGAGGTAATGTCACCTCCCCAGGATTTAAGCCATAGAGCTCTCCTAGCTGAATTGGAGAGGACTGCAGACCTAGCGGCTACCCGTACAGACTCAGCGGAAGCATCCGCAAGGAACCCTGTTGCCTTCTGAAGAAGTGGTAGAGAGTTTAGTAGCTCTTCCCTTGACGTCCTCTGAGAAAGGGGATTCTCTAAACTATGTAGCCAGAGAAATAGGGATCTGGCAACACATGCTGAGGCCACATTTGTTTTCAGTAGATTAGTAGATGTGTCCCAAGATTTCCTTAACAAGCTCTCGATTTTCTGATCCATAGGATCTTTGAGCGGAGAGGAATCTTCAAAGGGAAGAGCCATTTTTTTGGTTACCCTGGACACATGTACATCTACTTTAGGAATTTCCCATAAAGAACAGTCCCCATCAAGAGGGAAACTATTCTTTAATTCTGACGGGACACTCAAATCTTTCTCAGGTAGGCCCCACTCATGGAGGACAAGATTTTCAATGTTTTCATGTATAGGGAACCCCTTCGGGGTCCTGGGCTTTAACCCCCCAAACATAACATCCTGAACGGAGTGGCTCGCTACCTCCTCCTCCACCCCCATGGTGCCCCTCACCATGGAAATTAGCTCTTCCATATCTTCGGGAGAAAAAAATATATTTTTTATTATCTTATCTGGGGGTGGAAGTAGAACCCTCATTCTCAAAAGTGTCCTCTGAACCCGAGGTACGGATCTTGCCTGAGTCAGAGTCAGAATCCACAGGAGCTAACCTCTTTTTCTTAGGAGGCGGGGGCTGTGGTGTCGGGGCCTGGGAAAGGGCCGCCATAGGTGACTGGACCTCCTGTCTGATGAGGGTTCTGATGCTGTCCAGAAGAGAGGGCTGTTCATTACGCAGCACTTCATCCGTACATGGTTGGCAGAGCTTTTTCTTATAAGTGGAAGGAAGCTTGGACGCACATGCACCACACTTGCGGTTGGGCATCCTATCCTTTTTAAGGGCAGGGACCTTGTCTCCTTGAAATGAGAGAGAAAGGTGAACTAAGACACTTTATAATTAACTGGACAGCAAGGGACCTCATCCACTAGTTACAGTAGGAGGGTGAACGCTAGGCTCTGCAGAAGCAGAGTGCAGGGGGTTTGTCGCCGTCCATACGGTCAGTCAGTCACTAGTCACAGAGGGATATAGACAGATGCGCCTTACCTGGAGGCTTTCCCCCGGACCAGGATCACATACGTATCGAGGTCGCCAGCGAGTTTAGTGCTCCTAAACTCCATAGGGGGTGATGCAAGCAACGCCCGTCATGGCTGCTGCGGGATCAGGACGCCGGCCGGCGCGCGTGTGCGCTCCAGCGCATAGGGACGAAACCGGAAGTTCGGGCACGTCACTTCCAGTGCGCGTGCGGCCTCCGGAAGCATCGAGGACGGAGGAGAAAGCCAGGGAGCTACAGGAGGACCCCGATGCACTTCACCGCCCTGCTTTACCTCCCGAGGAGGCGCAGGAAGGGCGGGATAGGGGTCCCAAGTCGCGCGGAAGACGCGGAGATGGGAGCAGTCACAGGAGGAAAAGAACGGAGCCCCCGACCTCGACTGCCCGGCATATGCAGGTAACAGCGCTCCCGATCGCCAGCCACGGCAGCACTATCAGAAAACCTCTTCATGCCCCACATGGGACAGGAAAAACACTGGTGGTTGCAGGAAGGGGAGGGGTATTTAACCTCTGTTTCCTGTCCCCTATTAGGGCGGGGAGACATCCTCCGATAGTGCTGTCGTGGAAGGTGACTGGAGAAAGACGCGCCGCATGTCCGTTTACGCGGGTCTCCCGCAGGCGTCTTTTAAAGCATAGTGGAGACGGGATTTCAAGAAATCCCCTCCACTATGCTGTAACATCTGGACGCTGTGGCTGTACGCAGCATCAAACACGCAGTGTTTCCTGACCGTGGAAACATATCCTAACAGTTATAAAAAGCAGATCATTGTATCTAATTAGATTTTTTTTCCTTTTCAGACATGCTTGCACTACTTTGTCATGCAAAAGCAATATATTAAGGAAGACTACAAACAAGTTCCAATTTACATTCAACCATAAGTACTGTACGTATTATTCCACTGGATCTGTATAGTTTAGTCCTTAAGAATTTAAAGAGTATGGTTTGGAAACGTATTCTCCCAGTAAATTCAAGAATATCTTATTTTAGTATCGATTAATAGTAAAAAGACTGTTTTACTCGGAAAGTAACAAAAAAAATAATAAAGGCAACTTTTCAGTATTATGATTCTGCAAAAATGACTATCATACAAAGAAAAAATGGCACAATTACTGTAAATAAAACAAATAATTAATGTTTGACACAGCAGTCTAAGCTAAAGTCAGATCAATTAAATTGGTGTCAGATTACCAACTACATAAGTCTCTAAGCACTGCCAAAGCGGGTAATGAGATCACTGATGACAGGTCATGGCAGACTAAAGGCCCCTTCACATTAAGCGACGCTGCAGCGATACCGACAACGATCCGGATCGCTGCAGCGTCGCTGTTTGGTCGCTGGAGAGCTGTCACACAGACCGCTCTCCAGCGACCAACGATGCCGGTAACCAGGGTAAACATCGGGTAACTAAGCGCAGGGCCGCGCTTAGTAACCCGATGTTTACCCTGGTTACCATCCTAAAAGTAAAAAAAACAAACAGTACATACTTACCTACCGCTGTCTGTCCTCTGCACTCCTCCTGTACTGTCTGTGTGAGCACAGCGGCCGGAAAGCAGAGCGGTGACGTCACCGCTCTGCTTTCCGGCTGACCGACGCTCACACAGACAGTACAGGAGGAGTGCAGAGCACAGCGCTGGAGGACAGACAGCGTTAGGTAAGTATGTACTGTTTGTTTTTTTTACTTTTAGGATGGTAACCAGGGTAAACATCGGGTTACTAAGCGCGGTCCTGCGCTTAGTTACCCGATGTTTACCCTGGTTACCAGTGAAGACATCGCTGGATCGGTGTCACACACGCCGATCCAGCGATGTCCACGGGAGATCCAGCGACGAAATAAAGTTCTGGACTTTATTCAGCGACCAACGATCTCCCAGCAGGGGCCTGATCGTTGGTCGCTGTCACACATAACGATTTTATTAACGATATCGTTGCTACGTCACAAAAAGCAACGATATCGTTAACAATATCGTTATGTGTGAAGGTACCTTAAGAGACCAGCGTGCCTATGACATATTGCAAGATGATTTTATTTACTGGATTTTTCCATTAATTATAATAATATCACCAAAAATTAATTCCTAGCAATAAAAACCAAAAGCAGTACCCTGTAAACTTCAAATTACCTGGTAAATAAATGAAACCTAAAAAAAACAAACAGTAAAGAAAGTATATTAAAATTTGTTGACCTATATTAAAAGTTAAACATAGGAGAAGCTTACCTTTAAAGGGGTTGACCACTACTTTGACAACCCCTTCTCTATCAGCATGATTGCACCAATATAAGACCACCTATACCCCCCTCCAGTGGTGCTGGTACTTGCGCTCTCCGGAGCTTGCGGCACATTGCTATGTCACACAAGCACTGTAGCCAATCAGCGCTGGCTTCACTCTCCCCACCTTCAGATGAATGACCTAAATCTGGAGGAAGTGAGAGGCCAGTCCCACCTCTGACTTCTTTTTGATTTCTGATTCGTTCAAAGGCGGGGAGAGTGAAGCTAGCACTGATTGGGCACCAGGCTCACGTGACATAATGTAACGTGAGCCTCAAAAGAGCGAGGGCTGACAACGCTGGAACAGCACCTGTAGTAAGTGTAAGTGTATATTACAGGTGGAAACATGCTGATAGAAAAGGGGTTGCCCAAGTAGTGTACAACACCTGTAAGAACTGACACAGATAAAGAGATAAAATGTAGATCAAAGACACAACTGGAATATATAGCGCTGCATACTACTACACACACATTCATTTGTAAAAATTGTATTTCCAAGTACTTACTGGTTTTTGTTGTGGAGCCGTGCTTACTAAAAAAAAGAAAAAAAAAGAATACAAATATTAACAACCCTCAGAACATAACATACTAAATATTTATTTTACTCATTTATATAGTGCCACTAATTCACACAGTGCCATACAGATATTTTCATCACTGTCCCCAAGGGGGCTCAGAATTTAGTTTCTCAAAATCTTTGGAGTGTGGGAAGAAATCGTAGTTCTCAAAAACAAGAACTGGCTTTTTTGTGTGGAGGAAAATGGGGGTGCGTCTTATAGTCAGATTGTCCCTAATCTGGCTGTGGTGGGGGAGCAGCAGCGGAAGATCAGCGGGTCACAGGAGGCTGGAGTCGGCTGCTGTGGCTAAATCCTGTGCCTGCTGCTAAAGAGAAATTAATATTCACTCCATTCCACGCCCATGGGAGGGAAAGGAGTGAATATTCATTTCTCTTTAATAGCGAGCACATTGTTATTCGCAGGAGCCGGCTTCTTGCAGCTGCCCAGCGATAAAGTGTGCTGACTACTTAAGGCAATGAATATTCACTGCATTCCACTCCCAAAGGCGAGGAATGCAATGAATATTTCTTCCCTTTAGTCGCAGCACACGCGAAAGCCCGGCAGCTGCAGAAACCCAGAGGCTGCGGCTGACACTGTGCTCGCTAAAGAGCAATGAATACTCACTGCACTCCACGCACACAGTCCCGGCATGGGGAGCAATGAGTATTCTGGCAGCTGTCCTCAGCGGCTTATAAGCAACGCATGACGTCGCTGCCATGCGCTGCTTACAAGCATAAATCAGCTGTTTGCACTGGAGCAGGACACTGTGAGGGTGCCTGGGGGCCATGCATACCAGGATGGGGAATGCGGCCTATCAAACCAGGATAATGATGGGGCCATGCATACCAGGACTGAGATGGGGGCTCTGTATACCACGATAGGGATTGGGGCCAATTATACCACGATAGGGATTGGGGCCAATTAAACCACGATAGGGAATGGGGCCATGCATACCAGGATATGGATGGGGCCATGCATACCAGGATGGGGGGCAATCATAAAAGGATAAGGATGGGGCCATGCATTCCAGGATGGGGATGGGGGCCAATCATGCCAGGAAACGGATGAGGTCATGTGTACTAGGCCGGAGATGGGGTCCCTGCATACCAGGATAGGGATTGAGGCAATGCCTACCAGGATGAGGATGGGGCCATGAATACCAAGACAGAGATGCGAGCCCTGCATATCAGGATGGGGGATAGTAAGTATAGAATTGACCACATTTTTTGCTTCAATTTTTTTTCTAATTTCTTCCTCTAAAGCCTAGGTGTGTCTTTATTCCGGAGGGTCTTATAGTCCGAACAATACAGTAAATGCTGCACACTTTATATAATTGCCTTATTGCAGTTGCCCACACCAATTGATTATAGACCATCTAAAGAAATGGCACAAGTAATTTTCTGCATAATTTATCAAAAATATTTCATCCAGTGTACATACAAATAATTTCATAGCAATATATTCACTACTGTGAACAATATATTCAGGCTTCGATATGGGCTTCAGAGCTGCAGACAGTTCCTCGGCGTTGTTCATGCGTCCATGAGCGCTTCCATGAAATGAACAGGAGTGCAGAGACACTCACCAACGAAGAGGGAAACACACCTGCAGGGACGTTTCAGGAGACATCCCCTTTCTCAAGCTTTGGGTCCCCCTGAAACGTCACTTCAGGTGTGTTTCCCTCATCGTTGGTGAGTGTCTCTGCACTCCTGTTCACTGAAGCGCTCATGAGCGCATGAACAATACCGAGGATCTGTCTGCAGCTCTGAAGCTTGCTGAAGCCAGTATCAAAGCCTGGATGTATTTTTCACAGTGGTAAATATATTGCTATGAAATTATTTGTATGTACACTGGATGAAACATTTCTGATAAATTATGAAGAAAATTACCTACTGTGAACTCAGAGACCAGCACTGCAAGACTGAGCCACTTTGAAGGAACATTTCAAGACGTCTAAAATGTATATGCTTTCTGGTTTGTGCTTTAAAAGCTAGCTGAAAAAAATATATATATATACTGAAGACGAGTTAGATGGACGTATACATTGAAACTCAAAAGAGTAGTATGGCACGAGCTTACATACATTTTGGCGTCTATATCACATGCACATGGGTGAACATAGCATTAGCATGACATTTACATCAGACTGCACAAACCCGGATGTATGAATCCTGTTGAGTATGGACTGGAATGCAGACACCAGCCGTGTGTTTCATCACCCGAATTTAACAGCCTCATAGGCATATAAGAGGCTTTTAGCTTCTGGTCAGGAGACCCGTAACCGATCCTTTCATTGTGGTTCATCCTCGCAATGTAAACAAACATGGATGTGTGAATCTAGACTTAACATCTACAGACCTAAAGGGAACCGGTCAATGGATTCATGGTACCTGAACCACAATTGCAGCCAAGGATGTTTTACCCTGAAACACTGTGGCATTTCAGAGAAAACATGGTTTGAAAAGCCAGTTGGGGACCATAAAAAGAGACCTAACTAGTTTGATGACATCCCAGGCTAACCTTGATGAGTTTCTACTACTGAGAGAGAAAAAAAGAAATAGACTAGTGATGCGCACGCCTTAAATAAAAACAGCTTTTATTGGTGCATCTAGTGATACACTCATTTCTACTACTGTACTCTACACATACACCCAAGTCCTTACCTGCTGAACCAGATGGAGGCGGTGCACCAGCTTTCTGCCATTCTGTGGCTTCTGCTGCCATTCTACGGACATAAGCATCATCAACGCACATCAAGATGTTTTCCGGTTTTATATCTGTATGGATGATTTTACATTTGCTATGCAAATAGTCCAAGCCCTGAAGGACCTACAAAATACAAGCAATTACCGGATTATTTGGAAAGATTCTTTATTTAGACAAAATAAGCTTTCTTGAACATGGATGGATTCGGTACACGTAAATATCTATTTTAAAGCTCAATTCTAGTAATATTCATTATGGTAATAGTAGGATGAAATGATCACACAGATGGGAGAATGTAATAATATAATAATAATAATAATCTTTATTTATATAGCGCCAACATATTCCACAGCGCTTTACAGTTTAACAGTTTCAAACACAAAAGTCATAAGTAACAACGTTAACAATACAATAATTAAAGCAAAATAAGACGACCCTGCTCGTGAGAGCTTACAATCTACAATGAGGAGGGGGAGATGCAAAGTACAGGTGTGTATTTACAATGATGTATTTACAATCATGGTCCAGCCATCTTCAGGGGTTGGGGAATAGATGGGGATAGTGAATGGGCTACACACACACAAACATAACATAACTTTGATTAGTGAACGTGATAGGCCGCTCTGAACAAATGTGTTTTGAGCGAGCGCCTAAAACTATGCAAATTATGGATGGTCCTAATATCTTGGGGTAGAGCATTCCAGAGGATAGGCGCAGCACGGGAGAAGTCTTGGAGTCGGGAGTGGGAGGTACGGATTAGTGCAGAGGTTAATCGAAAGTCATTTGCAGAGCGCAGTGGTCTGTTAGGCTGATAGACAGAAATGAGGGAGGAGATGTAAGGGGGTGCCGCACTGTGGAGAGCTTTGTGGGTGAGAACAAGTACTTTGAATTGTATCCTGTAATGAATGGGTAGCCAGTGTAACGACTGGCGAAGAGCGGACGCGTCAGAGTAACGATTAGCCAGATGGACGACCCTGGCTGCTGCATTAAGGATGGACTGGAGAGGGGAAAGTCGAGTGAGGGGGAGGCCAATTAATAGAGCGTTACAGTAGTCCAGGCGGGAGTGGATCAGGGCGACAGTGAGGGTTTTAGCTGTCTCCATGGTGAGAAAAGGGCGGATTCTAGAGATGTTCTTTAGGTGTAAGCGGCACGAGCGGGCAAGAGATTGTATATGGGAGGTGAAGGAGAGATCAGAGTCAAACATAACACCCAGACAGCGCGCCTGCTGCCGGGGTGTTATTATGGTGCCACCCACAGAGAGGGAAATGTCAGATTTAGGGAGGTTAGTAGATGGTGGGAGCAGAAGAAGTTCAGTTTTGGAGAGGTTGAGTTTCAGATAGAGAGCGGACATGATGTTGGAGACTGCGGACAGACAGTCAGTGGCGTTCTGTAGTACAGCGGGGGTAAGGTCAGGGCATGACGTATATAGTTGTGTGTCGTCGGCATAAAGATGGTACTGAAAGCCAAATCTGCTGATGGTCTGTCCAATTGGGGCCGTGTAGAGAGAGAACAGAAGGGGGCCAAGGACTGAGCCCTGAGGTACCCCGACAGCGAGAGGAAGAGGAGATGAAGTGGAGCCAGAGAACAGAACACTGAAGGAGCGGTCAGAAACGTAGGAGGAGAACCAGGAGAGAGCAGTGTCCTTAATGCCTAGTGACTGGAGCCTAGAGAGAAGGAGAGGATGGTCAACAGTGTCAAAAGCTGCAGAAAGGTCAAGAAGAATGAGCAGAGAGTGGTCACCATTACGTTTTGCTGTCAGAAGGTCATTGGTCACTTTGATGAGTGCAGTTTCTGTCGAATGTAGGGGGCGGAAACCGGACTGTGAAGGGTCTAGGAGGGAGTGAATGGAGAGGTAACGGGTAAGGCGGGAGTAGACTAGGCACTCCAAGAGTTTAGAGATGAAGAGGAGATTGGAGACCGGTCTGTAGTTGTTTGTGCAGGATGGGTCGAGGGTGGGTTTCACCCAATGTAAAATCACTTGTAACTTATTTTTCCTCATGTGAAACAACACATGCCACATTGGAAAATGATTTTCACAAGACTTGATTTTTCATTAGTGTTCTTGTGATATACAGCGACCATAGATGCACAAGACTACAAGTCTAATAACATGTACAGTAGACCGCACTGCCATCAGAAATACTTCCTCTACATAGAAAAGTACTCCCAGTAGCCTCTCTCCATGAGCCTCCAGCCTGGAAAAAATTGACTGTAACAAAGTCGAAAATAGCATAACAAATTGGGTGCAACCAAAACAGATTCAAAATAAACAAAAATAGACAAATAAAAAGCGCAAAGTCACTGATGAATTGGGACTCTCTTTCTCAGGCGCTACATTATCTTATTATTTGTAAAAACTTGAGAGAAAAATGAGCACACACAAGCACACTGTATATGTATTAGTACTTGGCAAGGCTTGCACATAAATGTCTATTATCCATAAGCGGATAGAAAGGCTGAAAAGAGTAAAATCAGAGAAATTGGGTTATTTTCTAAGCCAGAACAGTTCTGACAAATAATGCTTAAAGCACCACTCCAGTGTTTTCCTTTGAGTGCTGATGTGGTGCTTCTCATCAGGCATCTTCACTTTTTTTTGGCATCGCTCCGATCCCGCGGAGCTATCTTGTAACATCAACTTTTGACTGGCTGGAAGCCAGAAGTTACGTCACAAGCTCTCAATGCATGTCTATGGGAGACAGAACGAGACTCGACTTGGACAGAGGTGAGACCTCTGGCTTGCTCCATGAAGCACTGGAGCGATGTGGCAGATCACAAACTGCAGGAGACGGATGACGGTGATAAAATGTGAAGACAGCGACATGTAAGTATAAGAGTAGTGGTAGGGTCCTTAGATTAAAAGCACCACTCCAGTGGTAAAATAAAACAAATGCTGAAGTGGTGCTTTAACAGTCAAGGGACGTAGAGTACAACATATACATTACCTGACAGATAATACTTTTCACACAGCGAATGGGAAGACCCTGATAGTTTGATTTGATGATCCACTTTAATAAGTGATGACCCAAAACTTCAAACACCATACAGACATCTAGTATCATATTAAGGTGAAAAATTACGGTATTCATAAAAGTAGGACTACAATTTAAGCAATTATTTTGTCTGCATAATTCTGGTCTCACAGTTAAAATTGGCTGCACAGTACATACACATGGTTTGGGCATGCTGTGGATTTCCTGTATTTCGAAAAAAAAAATTACTGCACATTTCACTTTTTATATTGCAAGTGGTGAATTTCGCTGCTTACCATCCACAGCATCCTGGTCAATTTCTGCTAAGGGATTCTCTGCATGATACTTTTTAAAATCTCACACAGTAGATATGGACAAGCAATTCTAAAATGTTTTATTTCCTCCATGAAGCCTTTATCTAGCTATAAAAATGCTCTATGAGGTTATGCACATACTGAGGGGTTTTTTTGCTGAGCGTTTGGAGCAAAAATTGAGTGGAACCTCCAAGATTTAGAGAAGTTTTGACTTTGAGAGGAGAATTTGGAGAGTTTCCACTCAGCATACGCTCCAAAAATTCATTAAAAAAATGCAGGGTGAACTTGCACTTAAGGAGCTAAAACATATCTATAACATGAAAATTAAAAAAAAGAAAGAGAAAACGCTAAAATCCACTAACGCGAGTGCTTTCAATCTGTATTTTTGCTGTATAGAGACACAAAAAACAAAACCTGTAGGCTAAACAGAATACACAAAGAGGAGATCTCAAAATAAGGGCTCAAGGGATCAGGAGACAAAATAGGAGTGATCCATGGTGACGTCCTGGTGATAAGAACCAGGGAAGACAACAGAGATGAGGGTAGTAGTGAAGTGGTATTCTTCATATAGACTACTGTTTCATGATAAAGCTCATTAATACAACTGCACGGCAAAAAATAAGAGCCCGAGGAAGAAATCACATCAATTTTTAAATGAATTGCTGTCTTTTAATAACTATTCATGGTTTTTCTGCACCTGCTCATTGTTGTCTTCATCCTGATAGCGCCAACTACAACTTTTTTTTTTCATATTTTTTTGCCTTGCAATTGTTTTTTAAGGGATAGAACTCATCGCTATTATAGTCTACAGAGCGGTTCCCAAGTCCTTGTATTTATTGGGATTGAATGGTCCGCACAAAATCACGGAGACATGTACAATCTTTAGCGGAGTCTCGGCTCAAACTTACCAATGCAAGTCTATGAGTCCATGAAAAACTGACAGCAGATGGACAGCAATCGAAAACTGAGTAACCTTCATTACTGATGAAACTTTGAAGGTAAAAACTGACACTGACCGAACTGATAAAAATCATTGATGAAACTCGGACCGCTTTTAGCACAGTAGAAAAATCACTAATGTCCCAAGTGCAGAAACGCCAAGTCAGATAAATATACTCCAGACGGGGAAAATAAATAATTCACTTAATCAAGAGCGAGATGGGATTATTTCACTAGCAGCCCATAGATTTGCTCTGTGAAGGATACGTATACCGTTCATTCCAGAAATTTTGAAGTCATCAATTAACTGCACCACCATGTCTTTATTTGGATCTCCAGGGTCACTTTCACGCACCTGCAAGGAAAAAGATTCTTACTTGAACAAGATAAAGATTGTGGAAAGACTGCTGCCGCCAGCACATTATACGGATGCTCATCGATTTCAATGGGTGTTTTGCAATGCTCCCTTTCCCTTGTCCCTGGAATGTTGCTTCAGGGAAAACAAACATTCTTCGTCTGGTTCCAACATAACAATAGATGGTGCCGCTTAATGGGAAACAGTCGATAAAAGGAATCAAAGGGGTACAATGGCTACCACTGAAGTGCTTATTTTCTTAATCAAGGCTTTCATTGTACCAAAGTTAATGGTCATATTAAACCCTACTTAATAGTACTTTCCAATATTAATATATTTTGTATTTAACTTGAAGCTCAGTCAATTAGTAAAGAGCTAAAAATCAAACTACCATACCAGGAAAAGAAAACTGCAACTACTTAGCAAAATGGAAAAACAGTTTGTAAGAGTGAAATCAAGGGGGCAGAAAATATGCTTCAGCAGTGACAGAGCTTCTACTTACACATCTGAGCAGCTTTATTTCATCCAAAGCCGTCTCCGTATAGTGTTGAGCACTTTTCACCACTTTCATTGCAACAAATCTCTTCCCCCTAGGAGATAAATTATATCACATGTATGCTGATAATCTGGAACTGTAAATTATTCTCCAGTATTTAAAAGGAAAACTTCACCCAGAATCTGCAAGTCATATTTAGATAATCCGTACCATTAAATGGAGATATTTTTGCAAAATATATTACTGATTACCGTAGTCATGATGCCTTCTATACATCTACATAGCATGTGTACACCAAATTTTTCAGGTTGAACTGGACACACGATGTAATAGTGGCTGCGAAGAGGAATAAAACATTTTTCTTTTCTCATTTTGCCTCTTTGTTACGGAAATACTAGCAATAAAAGTATTGGCTTCTAATGAGTTAACTTTAGTTAACTCCAAGTGTGTGTTTCACTGTCCTTCTTCTCCCGGTATGAGTTATTATCTGATAACACAAACTTGGACTTAACTAGCGTTAACTCATTAGGAGCCACATACTTTAATATCTCCGCAAATGAGGGTCAAAATAAATGAAAAAGAAAAAAAAAAATATTCCGCTCTGCAGCCACCATTACATCGTGGGTCCAGTTCAAACGTGCAAAACGTAGTTAAAGATCCTCAGAGATGAGCAAAACGTCTTTAGACATTGTATGGCCATTGCCAATCACTATTATCTTATCCTCAAAATTGCTGTAAAAAGCAAAATCACAATATTTAACAGCTAGAAAAAACCCCCATAAAAAATATATACTTTATTAGATAACAAAAAATGAAAAAGTAAGCATAAAAACCTTACAAAAAAACCCTATCTAATACGTACAGTCCTATTAAGGGGATAAGAATAAAGTCCCCTACAAAAAACCTAAATATATACTGGTAGAATGCCCCACACGACTAAATACAGATAACCTAATGAATATGTGATAAAACAATTAGTGATATCAAGTAGCAACTGTGTATTGATATAAGTGAAGATATCCCTCCAGGCTAGAAAAATGTATATATACCTAAGGCAGCCCTATCTTTGCAACTTGCTACTGCCATATCGTTATCTGGTCTCTCCTGATGAACCCAGCTATGTGGGGGAAACGCGTCGAGAGGTTGTTTGGAGGTGTTATTTGCGCAGTCATCGTGATTTGAGCCACTACATCTGGATTGATCATCAGCTGTGGACGTTTGAATGCAGTAGATGAGTATATCATCATTATCCTGACTGTATTGTATATTGGCTGCATTGTCCACATTGCTGCATGTATCTATATGTTATGTATTTAGATGTCTGTGGTGGCGCAGTTCTACTTATCTGTATGGTATAGGTATATCACTAGTCAGTCCTGAGTAGTATTGGCTATTGGATCTTGTATTGGTCAAGCTATAGTACTGGTTTATTTATTTTGTTTGTCCTGTAGTTTTCATATGTTTTTTGTAGTATATATATATAGTGATAGTTAGTTTTTTCTATCCCTGTGTCTTACATCACATCTGAGGGGAGGGCCTGTGTTGCTGTATTATTGGTATCACATATCTCTACAAGTTATTTTCAGCCATCTGGCCTTCTGTTTCTTTACCTATCTCTTATAGGGAAAAGGTAGGAGACCAGGGATAGCCGTCGTACGAGCGGGGGCGCCATTCTCGACATCTCTTAGGGTGCCAACCTCCGCATCTAGGTAGTATCAACTTGTAGGTATATATACATTTTTCTAGCCTGGAGGGATATCTTCACTTATATCAATACACCCTTACAGTTGCTACTTGATATCACTAATTGTTTTATCACATATTCATTAGGTTATCTGTATTTAGCGTGTGGGGCATTCTACCAGTATATATTTAGGTTTTTTGTAGGGGACTTTATTCTTATCCCCTTAATAGGACTGTACGTATTAGATAGGGGTTTTTTGTAAGGTTTTTATGCTTACTTTTTCATTTTTTGTTATCTAATAAAGTATATATTTTTTATGGGGGTTTTTTCTAGCTGTTAAACATTGTGATTTTCCCTTAGTACATTTGTTAGCCTAGTAAGTCAAAAAGCAAAATTACCCAAACTTACAGGAAGGAAAAATCTTACCTCTGAGCGTCTAAGAATTGTTATTGAGATGAAAGTCCTAACTAAATATACACATTTAGATGGAGTTCTTCTTTAAATCATCAACGCAAAGCAGACAAAATCAAATGATGCTGCAACTGCTTCCTATTTTTTTTTATTTTTTTGCTTCCTATTGAACTATAAAAATTACTGAATGCAGTTTCCAGAAGAACACTAATAAGGAGGCAGCAGTATAATGAAGCAGCAGAGCACCATACAAGTGAATGTGAACAAAAAACAAAGCAACAATCTACAACATTGGTAATCAGATATTCCGTCATAGTTTTAGACGTGGGATGCCTACTTATTGAATACAAAATGTATGGAATAATCAGCCTGAGGAGGCATTCAATGTAGTTTGTAATGAGGGAAAGGGATGGGGAGTTCTGTGAGAATTATGGTTTAGTCGGAAAAGCCTCTTTAAAAAGGGAATCGGTCAGCGATATCCATCTTCCAAACTGTTTATATGTTAATGTGGCTCTCTGAAAGATAATATCATCCACACCTTTATACTGACTCAATTGTATCTCCCTGACTGATAACAAATCTTTGTTTTAAGTAATATCCAAAAAAAGCTTAAGTGCTCTGAAGTGTCAAAAGCACTTTCCAATGTTCTGTCTCCCTGGCTCTATTCCCCATCATCTGCCTCTGCTTCACTGACAGACCACTGGCTTAACTACACAGTCAGCAAGCTACCAGTCATGTAGAGAAAGGTGGGAATGGGTGGGGAATGGAGCCAGGGAGGTGGAGACATGGGAAGTGCTATGACACTCCCAGAAAACTTACAGCTCATTTTCACATAAAATTTAAAATGGTGATTTTTCAGTAATGGAGCAACGAATTACAGTAAGTAGTGGTGGAATGATATTATTTTCCAGAGAGTAACAAGGTCATATCAGTTTGGGGGTGGGCATGTGGATCGGGTTTTCAGTGTTAAGAAACAAACAAAAACAATTTCACCTTTTTAGAAGCCTACTGCAAATTAGGGCTTTTATAATTTAAGTAGCACTCCCATCAAAGTTGTATTCTATTAAAAAGTTGCAATAATCATATTATTTTAGCACTGTGTATTTACAATTGCTAATTTTGCCCTTCTACCCAGGTAATTCTTCGGGTTTCCATTATGTCCAAGACATCACGTGATTAAAAATGGACTAGTTTAATCCTTCTAATCTCTATGTAGAAACAGGAGGTCAATTTTGTCTCATTGGTCTTAATTTTGCATTCCTTTTGTCTCATAAAGCAGAGAAAAGAGAAGAATTTACTCGGCAGAAAGGCAAAGTGAGCAATTGCAAGTACACAGTGCTATTTAATAAGATGATTGCACTGTAAAAACTGACGGGAGTGCGAGATCATAAGACTGAATATATGTAGAAGAGATCATTCTATTTGAGGGAGAACACCTATAAAATGAGATTGATGGTCATACAATTAAAAAAGAAAAAAAAAATCTTACTGCATGTCCCAACAAAGCCACACCGTAGAGAAATGACCCCATCCTAGCTTCCGAATAACGTGGTAACGCCCATTAAACAAATCTCCTATTTTCACCGGATGGTAGCCACCTGTAAAAGAGAGGTAATAATGTAACCCATTTCATAAACAAATCTTGTAAAATTACATAATCATGGTCACATGATCGTCTACAAATTTGCATTGTATAAACGTCCACGGTATACTTTAAGGATGGATATTTTAGGGTTTACATAAAAATTAGGGGGCCATCCAGCAGTGCTGCCACTTAGTAGGAGGTCACTTATCAGCACGTTCCTATATGTCAAGAACATGATGCTGCCAGCACTTGCAGTCACCACACCTTGCACTAACTTTCAAAGCTTGGTAAAAGTTAAAGCACTTTACTCAGCATTTATATTGATGTGCCAAGTTCTACTCCTCTATTCCATATGTTTTACCTCTATCACTTTTGTGGATTTCTTTTGTACCGAAAAGAAACTTGTTACAAGGACAACTTCTCTTAAGATTAGGAAATCTGCATAAACTTAATTAGCGTCAATAAAGTAGTCGTTTTCTTGAATCTGTTTTTTTTTTATTTTGTCTATGGAAATATTTTAACGAAGTAATGTGTCAGGATTATTTGCTAATATAGTATATATATATATAATTGGCCAAGGGGAGTCTGCACTAGCTCACAATATCTGCTTAATGAGTACTTGTCATTTCAGTTGACTTTTTGGATACGCTGTCATGCTTGTGTTCAATAGGACGAACGCTACTTCTGGCCATTATACAACTTGTACCCTGCGTTTCCACCAGCTCTACCCTCTGCAGACCCATTCTCCAGTCTTCTCTGGTGGGAGACTAGCTGCTATGATATCTGCCTAAGACAACACACAGAAACAGGAGGGATTCCGGCTTCTTTTTCGGTATAACGCATTTAGAAGCACAGCCAAAGAAACTAAAAGGAACTTTAAAAATTATCAAAATAGTTCAATTATAGACATAGCAAAAACTTAATGGTATTTACCAGCCAAGGTCACAAACGAAAATGCACAAACAGGTTGCAGCTGACCACCTTACTAAAGGAGGTAACACGGGTGCAAAATACTGAAAGCAACCACTCATTGCCTTTTTGCTATGTTTTTCCATGTTTAGAAGCAGTGGCGGCAGCATGAGGTCATTCCATAGTGTACTGAGTTGTATAGATGTGAATCCAGCTCTCGAATAAGGTAACTCACTCACAAACTTCAGCACGATCTGCCTGTCTAGCAATGCTTTTTTTCTTGTTCTCCTCTCCTCTTTCCACAGAGTATAATAGGAGGAGTAACCCTTCTTTTACCAAGACAGACTTGGGAGGAAGTGGCTCATGAGTGGAGAAAGAAAATTATTTCTCTAACAAAAGAAGATATATTCGCTTGTACTACTGATTTTTGCAAACTTTAACAGACTTTACTTTTACACTTTTAGTAACATGCTGAGTTTATATGTTCTATGAACAGACACGTTAGCTGACATCATTTATAAGCTTAGCACTTACTGACCTGGGTATCAGGCTGCATTTTTGATGTGCATACATGCAGCACTATTTTTGCCATCAAAAGCAATGGAAGCCTTGACAAAAGCTTGATGGAAAGCCAAAACCCTTATGTGGTCAACAAAGCCTCCATGGCAGTCCTTTCACATTTGACAGCAAGAATAGCGCAGCATGCACGAGATTCCATTATAAGCCAGCGCAGTCCAGTGAGCACTAAATATGGTACGCTGGGATCCAGTACTGTATAGTGTTTTTCTTTTTAAATGGAAGTCATGATATAAAATGTAAATAAAGCTTTACCAACAAACATAATGACTACTATTTGCCCCTCCAATGAAAAGCTATACTGAAATAAGTGTAAAAAACATATTTGCTTATAAAAACAGGTATGAACATAGTCTTCCAATCTTCTATGCAAAACTGATAAAATGGGGACTTAATTTTTTAAAATCTAGAAAGCATAATCTTGGGTCAAATGAATCACAATGGCTCATGCTGAATGAGAAATATGGTGGTATTTAAACACCTTTGACCAATTTCATGAAAACACCTATTGGTTAGTTTATTTTGTGCCAATAATTACATTTGTCAAATAAAATTTGATACAGCTGGATGCAATGTCTCCCCCTTTAAGCCACCCCGCCTTGCCAAGAGAGCCACAAAGTGTCTAAAACACTATCACAATTGTGGTGGCATCTCTCCACTATTAAGGGACATTTATGAAAACTAACAAGAAAAACTGTTTTGTGTCTCCCACTGCAACTAATCAGCTTTGGGGGGGGGGGGGGGGGAAATCGCATTGCACTCTGACCAACATTATTGAATGAGCCAGTGCGGATTTGCGAGTTTTTCCTCAGTTGTAATCGGGCTGAGGAACAAACTGCAGTATGCTGCGAATGGCCGCATATATCGGATAAAACTCGCCAATGCAAGTCAATGCGTGCGAGAAAAAACCCGTACAGAACACGGACCATGTATGCGCAGTCTGAATTAAATAGGCATGCTGTGGTCTGGAAAGAAGCGCCGCATGTCCATCTCAGCAGGGAAACCAGAGGCGTCCGTGCACACATAGTGGGTATGAGATTTCTTGAAATCCCATCCACTATGCTGAAATATCTGGGCGCTGCAGGTTGGACGTTGTGGAAGAACACAGCGTCCAACCCGCAGCATTTACTGACCGTGGGAACATTCCCTTAGTGAGTACTGTCAGCTTTTCCTTTGCATGTGCCTGCCACTTCTCTATAAGTAGTCAGGAAAAATTAGTATGTGAAGGCCATCGAAACTGAATATATCATATAGAACCCTTAAAACCTAATATTAATTAGATATCCATTAAAACCATTGTGTGCTACAACAAAAAAACAGACAAAGATTAAAAACCAGTGGGAGGGTGACCATGGGCTATTCAGCATGATCATGATAAAACCTGGAGGCCCAACAATCTCTGGATGTCTCTACCAAGATACCCTAATATCAATTACCACCTTGTCATGGAGGTAGGCACCCTAAAATAGACAATAAATGGTGCCCTCACTCAACAGTGGCTGTCTCTGAAACATCCTAGCTCACCCTAGATATAGCATAAGTGCCCAGGTATGGGGTCCATTTATATATTGTAACTACAGTGAGCAAAAAAACAGATAGCAGGTAAAACAGCCTATAGTGCAGGGAGCAGAGCAATAGTTCCTCTATTATTTCAAATTAGGATACACCTTGGTTACTTATTTTGCCAGTATGTTCCAACACATTTCCCCGTAAAGGTTCATCAGGAGAACAAGTGTTAAATAGAGGAACAAGTGAATTGTTCAGCAAAGTGTGCTTTGTGCACACTATGTGTCTTTAAATAGTCCTCCTTTCCTTTATTGGACAAATTACTTACACCCCCTTGATAGCCTGTATGCGGATATTGTAGGTCATATTTGTCTGCAAATTATCAGCGCCCATGCACCGACCAAAACAGGTGATAGAGGTCGGGTAATGGGCATGTGTGGATGGCGCCTATTTCGCATCATCGTTCCCCTGCTGCCGTGCAAGACATATGAAAGTCTGCATAGAGTTTCCTAAAAACCACATGAAGAACTCCCAGACTATGAGAAATAAGATTCTCTGGTCTGAGGAGACGAAAGCAGACCTTTTCAGTGATAATTCTAATCGTTATGTGTGGAGAAAACCAGGCACTGCTCATCACCTGCTAAATACAATCCCAACAATGAAACATGGTGGTGGCAGCATCATGCTATGGAGGTGTTTTTCAGCTGCAGGGACAAGACGACTGGTTACTATTGAAGGAAACATGAATGCGGCCAAGTACAGAGATATCCTGGGTAAAAACCGCTTCTAGAGTGCCTTGGACCTCAGACTTGGCCAAAAGCTCACCTTCCAACAAGACAATGACCCTAAGCACACAGCTAAAATAACAAAGGAGTGGCTTCAGAACAACTCTGTGACCATTCTTGACTGGTCCAGCCAGAGCCCAGACCTAAACCCAATTGAGCATCTCTGGAGATACCTGAAAATCGCTGTCCACCAACATTCTCCATCCAACCTGACAGAACTGGAGAGGATCTGCAAGGAAGAATAGAAGAGGATCCCCCAAATCCAGGTGTGAAAAACTTGTTGCATCATTCCCAAGAAGTCTCATGGCTGTACTACCGCAAAAGGGTGCTTCTACTCAATACTGAGGAAAGGGTCTGAATACTTATGACCATGTGAAATTTCAGTTTTTCTTTTTTAATAAATTTGCAAAAAAATTCTACATTTTTAGGTGTGGGGGGGGGGTAGTTCAGTCAAGATGGGGTGCAGAGTGTACAATACTGAGATAAAAAAAATGAACTTTTTTGAATATGCCAAATGGCTGCAACGAAACAGTGAAAAATGTATAGGGGTCTGAATACTTTCCGTATCCACTGTAAGACTATTCATAGCTGTAGGTTTGTGATATGTACATGCTCTCAAATTACTGTCCCTGTCTTTTTTAATGGTCAAATCCAGAATGGAAGTTTGCTACTATCACGTTCAGAGAAAAATATAAGGCCTAGATTATTTCTGCTCAAACCAAAGTTGAGATAGTCAGCCTCTGATGATATTTTTATCTTTTATCAATGTATCTGGCACTAAGGTTCATGTGCGAATACCACCATCTGTTCTCTTCTCCAAAATGACCATTTTTCCCATGAGCCCTGGAATAAATTGGCATATGATGGGGCACAGGGGCTCCCCCATCATAGTTCCCGTGAGCTGATGGAAGTACTTGTAATAAAAAATAAAGTAATTGTGAGTCAGAAAGAAGACCAGTAGTTCCTCAATGAAATTGCTGTTCCCCCCAAATTCCACTGCTCTTATTTTCAGATACTTTTTTATCACCAGAATGCCAGAACCATGAGGTATTACAAACAATACAAAGCCTTCACATCAACGGAGGCTGGTTATAAAAAATACAGGGGAATCCATGCAGTTTAAAAAAAAAAAAATTATTTACAGCGCAGGCTGATGAATACTCCAATCAGCCGCTCCTGCTCTCACTGCTATTAGCGGCAGCTGATGGGAGCAGTAGTAGTAATTTTAGGCAGTCATGCACATGACAGCGTGGCAAACACTGGATGTTCGAGTCCCCCATTCAAGTGAATGGGATCCGGGTTTAGGGCCTGGCACTGTTCAGATTCCCGAACCCAAACTGTTTGAAACTGTTCAGCTGAACCCGCTGGACCTGAACATCCAGGTGTCCTCCCAGCTCTACCCTTAAGTAGGTCAGATAAATCCCTCAAGTACAATACACACCTCTCCATTAAATCCACTACTAGCAAGATGGCTTATTGCCAGCTGTTACTTTTAACCCCTTTCTGACATGGGACGTACTATCCCGTCGAGGTGGGGTGGGCCCCCATGACCACGGATGGGATAGTACGTCCAGCGCGATCGGCGGCGCTCACGGGGGGAGCGCCGCCGATCGCGGCCGGGTGTCAGCTGTTTATCGCAGCTGACATCCGGCACTATGTGCCAGGAGCGGTCACGGACCGCCCCCGGCACATTAACCCCTGGCACACCACGATCAAAGATGATCGTGATGTGCCGGCGGTGCAGGGAAGCTTCCCGCAGGGAGGGGGCTCCCTGCGGGCTTCCCTGAGGCCCCCGCAGCAACGCGATGTGATCGCGTTGCTGCGAGGGTCTCACCTCCCTCCCTGTTTCCTCCAGCCCCGGATCCAAGATGGCCGCGGATCCGGGTCCTGCAGGGAGGGAGGTGGCTTCACAGAGCCTGCTCAGAGCAGGCACTGTGAAGGCTGAAGCGCTGCATGTCAGATCAGTGATCTGACAGAGTGCTGTGCACACTGTCAGATCACTGATCTGTGATGTCCCCCCCTGGGACAATGTAAAAAAGTTTAAAAAAAATTTTCAAAATGTGTAAAAAAAAATAAAAAAAAATATTCCTAAATAATGAAAAAAATAAAAAATATTATTCCCCTAAATACATTTCTTTATCTAAATTTTAAAAAAAACAATAAAAGTACACATATTTAGTATCGCCGCGTCCGTAACGGCCCAACCTATAAAACTGGCCCACTAGTTAACCCCTTCAGTAAACACCGTAAGAAAAAAAAAAAAAAAAACGAGGCAAAAAACAACGCTTTATTATCATACCGCCGAACAAAAAGTGGAATAACACGCGATCAAAAAGACAGATATAAATAACCATGATACCGCTGAAAGCGTCATCTTGTCCCGCAAAAAACGAGCCGCTATACAGCATCATCAGCACAAAAAAAAAAAAGTTATAGTCCTGAGACTAAAGCGATGCAAAAATAATTATTTTTTCTATAAAATAGTTTTTATCGTATAAAAGCGCCAAAACATAAAAAAATGATATAAATGAGGTGTCGCTGTAATCGTACTGACCCGAAGAATAAAACTGCTTTATCAATTTTACCAAACGCGGAACGGTATAAACGCCTCCCCCAAAAGAAATTCATGAATAGCTGGTTTTTGGTCATTCTGCCTCGCAAAAATCGGAATAAAAACCGATCAAAAAATGTAACGTGCCAGAAAATGTTACCAATAAAAACGTCAACTCGTCCCGCAAAAAACAAGACCTCACATGAATCTGTGAACCAAAATATGGAAAAATTATAGCTCTCAAAATGTGGTAACGCAAAAAATATTTTTTGCAATAAAAAGCGTCTTTCAGTGTGTGACGGCTGCCAATCATAAAAATCCGCTAAAAAACCCGCTATAAAAGTAAATCAAACCCCCCTTCATCACCCCCTTAGTTAGGGAAAAATTAAAAAAATGTATTTATTTCCATTTTTCCATTAGGGCTAGGGTTAGGGCTAGGGCTAGGGTTAGGGCTAGGGTTAGGGCTAGGGTTAGGGCTAGGGTTAGGGCTAGGGTTAGGGCTATGGTTAGGGCTAGGGTTAGGGCTAGGGTTAAGGCTACAGTTAGGGTTGGGGCTAAAGATAGGGTTAGGGCTATGGTTAGGGCTAGGGTTAGGGCTACAGTTTGGGTTGGGGCTAAAGTTTGGGTTGGGGCTAGGGTTAAGGCTACAGTTAGGGTTGGGGCTAAAGTTATGGTTAGGGTTTAGATTACATTTACGGTTGGGAATAGGGTTGGGATTAGGGTTAGGTGTGTGTCAGGGTTAGAGGTGTGGTTAGGGTTACTGTTGGGATTAGGGTTAGGAGTGTGTTTGGATTAGGGTTTCAGTTATAATTGGGGGGTTTCCACTGTTTAGGCACATCAGGGGCTCTCCAAACGCGACATGGCGTCCGATCTCAATTCCAGCCAATTCTGCGTTGAAAAAGTAAAACAGTGCTCCTTCCCTTCCGAGCTCTCCCGTGTGACCAAACAGGGGTTTACCCCAACATATGGGGTATCAGCGTACTCAGGACAAATAGGACAACAACTTTTGGGGTCCAATTTCTCCTGTTACCCTTGGGAAAATACAAAACTGGGGGCTAAAAAATAATTTTTGTGGGAAAAAAAAAGATTTTTTATTTTCACGGCTCTGCGTTATAAACTGTAGTGAAACACTTGGGGGTTCAAAGTTCTCACAACACATCTAGATAAGTTCCATGGGGGTCTAGTTTCCAATATGGGGTCACTTGTGGGGGATTTCTACTGTTTAGGTACATTAGGGGTTCTGCAAACGCAATGTGACGCCTGCAGACCATTCCATCTAAGTCTGCATTCCAAATGGCACTCCTTCCCTTCCGAGCCCTCCCATGCGCCCAAACGGTGGTTCCCCCTAACATATGGGGTATCAGCGTACTCAGGACAAATTGGACAACAACTTTTGGGGTCAAATTTCTCCTCTTACCCTCGGGAAAATACAAAACTGAGGGCTAAAAAATAATTTTGGGGGGAAAGATTTTTTTTTTCAATTTTCACGGCTCTGCGTTACAAACTGTAGTGAAACACTTGGGGGTTCAAAGCTCTCACAACACATCTAGATGAGTTCCTTAGGGGGTCTAGTTTCCAAAATGGTGTCACTTGTGGGGGGTTTCTACTGTTTCGGTACATTAGGGGCTCTGCAAATGCAATGTGACACCTGCAGACCATTCCATCTAAGCCTGCATTCCAAATGGAGCTCCTTCCCTTCCGAGCCCTCCCATGCGCCCAAACAGTGGTTCCCCCCACATATGGGGTATCAGCGCACTCAGAACAAATTGGACAACAAATTTTGGGGTCCAATTTCTCCTGTTACCCTCGGGAAAATACAAAACTGGGGGCTAAAAAATAATTTTTGTGGGAAAAAATTTTTGTTTTATTTTTACGGCTCTCCATTATAAACTTCTGTGAAGCCCTTGGTGGGTCAAAGTGCTCACCACACATGTAGATAAGTTCCTTAGGGGGTCTACTTTCCAAAATGGTGTCACTTGTGGGGGGTTTCAATGTTTAGGCACATCAGGGGCTCTCCAAACGAAACATGGCGTCCCATCTCAATTCCAGTCAATTTTGCATTGAAAAGTCAAATGGCGCTCCTTCGCTTCCGAGCTCTGCCATGCGCCCAAACATGTGGGGTATTGTCGTGCTCAGGACAAATTGTACAACAATGTTTGGGGTCTATTTTCTCCTGTTACCCTTGGTAAAATTAAACAAATTGGAGCTGAATTAAATTTTTTGTGAAAAAAAGTTAAATGTTCATTTTTATTTAAACATTCAAAAAATTCCTGTGAAGCACCAGAAGGGTTAATAAACTTTTTGAATATGGTTTTGAGAACCTTGAGGGGTGTAGTTTTTAGAATGGTGTCACACTTGGGTATTTTCTATCATATAGACCCCTCAAAATGACTTCAAATGAGATGTGGTCCCTAAAATAAAATGGTGTTGTAGAAATGAGAAATTGCTGGTCAACTTTTAACCCTTATAACTCCCTAACAAAAAAAAATTTTGGTTCCAAAATTGTGCTGATGTAAAGTAGACATGTGGGAAATGTTACTTATTAAGTATTTTGTGTGACATATCTCTGTGATTTAATTGCATAAAAATTCAAAGTTGGAAAATTGCGAAATTTTCATAATTTTCGCCAAATTTCCGTTTTTTTCACAAATGAACGCAGGTACTATCAAAGAATTTTTACCATTGTCATGAAGTACAATATGTCACGAGAAAACAATGTCAGAATCACTTGGATTCGTTGAAGCGTTCCAGAGTTATAACCTCACAAAGGGACAGTGGTCAGAATTGTAAAAATTGGCCCGGTCATTAACGTGCAAACCACCCTTGGGGGTAAAGGGGTTAACAAATCACAGTTTATATTACCTCCCCATAACCCTGATTGCCAATGCACCAGGACAATTGGTGTGCCATTTCTGGACAAGTTGCGGGCTGGAATTTTTGGGCTGAAAAGGACCCAATATCTATGAACTTTCCCAGCCTGATATCATCTCACTGCTGTCTGGTTTACCTTTGCTGGTTTCAAAAAAATGTGAAGAACCCACGTCATTTGTTTTCATTTATTTATTTGGTTAAACAACTATAAAAAGCTACTGAACAAACCACAATAAAGACACTAAAGGGTGCAAGTTTATAATATGTAGGAGAATTGTGAAATTATTTTATATCTGCAGGACATCTATCCATTCTACCTATTCATCTACTGTCTCTAATATCTATTATATTTCTATCATCTATCTATATCTATATATAAGATTACTTTATTAGTTTTGTAAACTGGCTTTAAGTTACATAGAGCATTATAGTATGGTGGCTCAGTGGTTAGCACTGAAGCCCTGGATTCAAATTCCACCAAGGACAATATCTGCAAGGAGTTTGTATGCTCTCTCCGTGTTTGTGTGGGTTTCCTCCGGGTTCTCCGCTTTCCTCCCACATTCCAAAGACATACTGATAGGGAATCTAGATTGTGAACCCCATCGGGAACAGCAATGGTAATATGTGCAAACTGTAAAGCACTGCGGAATATGTTAGCACTATATAAAAATAAAGATTATTATTATATAGTATGTAAAAGATGATGTTAAAACCCACACTGTATACGGACTGTATACACAAGTCATACGGAGAATAGGCGAGGAAATAAATAGACAAAAAATTGCACAATACACATACATGACACTAGCCACCTTCTCTGGCTGAGAATTGAGTATTTTTATACAGAAATGTGAGCGAACCCTTATAAAAAGTAAATTCTTCATCCCTCCAGATCATGAACTGGAGCATCTCTGCATGGTTTGACACAGCCATTACACAGTACAAAGCAGAGTCACATGTATAAGATTTTCTCAGTACAGAAACATATTTTTTTACATAACCAATTGTAGGACTTTTGTTATTAGAAGATCTGTTAATTAAAATGTACTTTGTGGGTTAATCCATTTAAAAAGGAAATAGGTATGTGTTCTCATTAAAACAATGATGTTGCATTAGTTTCAGTTCAGCTTCTAAAGTTACTAATTAGTCACATAACACTGGCAGGTACAATACACTACAGATGGAAGGCAAGACACAGAAAACTCTGTATATTCCCTTCCAGTAACCCATGACACTTTCTCAGAAAACAAAGAAACCTGACCACCACAGTCTATTGTTTTTACTTCTATTGAAAAATCATCAATGTGCACCACCTCAATAACACAAATTAATTCTTCTAAAAATAGAAATCTACCGTATTTAAAAAACCCCAAATGTTAAGCAATATTTACAGCGAATATTTAGCTGCAGAAACACTAACAAGGAAAGAATAGTATTCATTGACAACTACTCAAACTTTAATGGAAAGCTTGACCCATTTACACTGGGAAGTATAGAATCAGATTTTGATGGACATAGCCGTTTCCAGCGTTTAGTGATGCTAGAGATTCAGCGGATTTACTGTGAAGATTTGAAACCCCATTGAGCAGCACAAAAAGAAAATAATTCTGAATGTATAAATACATTATTATTAAGACATAAAAAGGCAAGCCATTACACAAGGTCTACAATGAAACATTGCGCATTAATTCTCTGTGCGAGCTGGTATCTGTTACTACCTGCTGTGATATTGCTCTAACTCACTGCTTACATTCACAATAGGAAAAAAAGAACCAGATTTAACATGTCTATTATAAATCGCATATTCATTTGAGTTAGGCCAGCAGACCGCTATGTTCCTTTCACTAACGTAATATCAAAAGGATGATCAATATACCTGGGCTACCACGGATAATAAAAGCCAGGGATGTAAATACAGGACAGTGATGTCGTACATAATGATAAGAACCTTAGGGCGCATTCAGACATCCAATTTTTTTTTTGCTTATGAGTGCTATCCGGGGTTTTCACCAGGTGGTCCACAGAAAATAGTGTAGGCATGTCCGATTTTGATCAAAGGGTTGCATGAAAATTGGCAAAGCAAGTCTATAGGTCAGTGAAAAAAAAAAAAAAAATCAGACAGACTGTCAGAAAGGAGAAGATGGAGAAACTTTTTTTTATTCTCCATGTACGAGAAAAACTGATGACACTCAGACCACATTCTCATCAACCCTGATCAATATAATAGGACTGTTTTTCTAATACGCAAGAAAAACGCACGTCTGAATGAAGCCTTATGCAATTGCACTGAACAGCAGATGAAGTACACGTCACCCGTAAGTGTACAGATCGCAATGCCCGAAGTAACCATAAGTCTCCTGGCCTAAAACTAACAGCCTCATATACGTCTGGTTTGGGTCAGGTTGATGGCCTAGCAGTACGTACACGGAAATTTAAAACAATGACGTGTGTATGTGCCCTAAGGCTATGTACACACAATGTGTTTTTTATGCGCGTACATGGTCCAAAAATACTTATGCAAGGTAATAAAATGACAATCCTGAAGTGCTGTGCACATGATCAGTAATTTTCCATCCGCATTTGCAGCATTTTATTTTCTGCAGCATGTCACTTCTTTTTGCATTTCTGCAGCGTTTTTGACTCTGACTTCAACTGAGTCAGTCAACTCTGCAGCAAAAACGCAGGTGTAAAAAGGTAATTTGCTGCCAAAAACGCTATAAATTGTCAAAGGGAAATTATGTCAGAAGTAGGAAGTGTGTGTGGGCGGAGAATATGTGTGTGTGTCTATGTGTGTACCCATGCGACGTGTGTACCCAGGTGTCATCTGATGGGACAACTACTACTCCCATCCAGCTACGTCTTTTGTCACATATAACAGACAGCATGAGCCGATGATGGGAGAATAGTCTCATCATCTGGTGCCTGTGTTCAATTGTAAAAAAATCAAAACGTTTACATAGTTACATACTGTACATATTCACATACAGAATACATAATCACCGAACACCTTACCCCCGATGCCCGCGTCTCCTGCAAACAATCAAAAATAATAAACAAACATATACTCACCTTTCCACCGTAGACCATTTAATACAGAGTGTCCCACGGCAATCTCACGTGCAGAACAGTCACATCGGGAGAAGTGACCGTTCTACCGGCCGCCGGTGATACACTGACAGGAGGTAATCACTCACACAGTGCATCACTGAGCTACCGTGAGAGTTCACCGGAGTTCATCAGCTGATCAGCTCCGATGCTCTCACTTACGGCACCGCTGCGTGAGAAAGTTCTCACACAGCAGTAGTGCCGTGAGAGCACCGAAGCTGATCAGCTGATGAACTCAGGTAAACTCTCACGGTGGCTCAGTGATACACCACGGGAGCGATCACTACCTGTCAGAGCATCGCCGGCCACAAGGTAGAGCGGTCACATCTCCTGATGTGACCATTCGCTGTGGGACACTAGGTATTAAATGGACTACGTCGGACAGGATAGTATTAAATGTTGGTTTATTATTTTTTGATTGTTTGCAGGAGACAAGGGCATCGGGGATTAGGCGCTCAGCAAGTATGGTAAATTTAAATTCAATAAATGAGTCTGTGTGATTATTTCAAATAAAGGACTTTATTCTGGGTGTCTGTGTTTTTATACAATATCACTATGGGGTTAGTAATGGATAGGCGTCTTATAGATGCCTCTCCGTTACTAACCTGTGGGCTTGATGTCACCTGACAATACAAAGGTGACATCAACCCCACAAATATGAACCCCACTTGCCACCGCTACAGGGCAAGTGGGAAGAGCACATCTATAAGATGCACCATTTCTGGGGCGTCTGAGAGCTGATGTTTTTAGCCTGGGGGGGTGCCAATATCTATGGTCCTTTCCCAGGCTATTAAAATCAGCCCTCAGCTGGCTCGATTTTATAGGGGGACCACATGTCAATTTTTTTTAAGGGGTTCCTCTGTAAACTAGCCAGTAAAGGCTAAGCAAACAGCTGTGAGCTGATATTAATAGCCTGGAAACCTTTGGGTATTGGCTCCTTCCCAGAATATTAACATCAGCCCTCAGCTTTCCCTCTGATGGTTATGAAAATTATGCAGGAACCCACACAGTTTTTTTTCAATTTTGAAAAATAAACAGATATTGCATTTCACGCAGATTTCTGAAAGTTGCTGTTTTGTTAAAGCATATTTAGGGTTAATTATGTTAATGCTCCTACATAGGCTGGTGACTGTGTGTGTGTGTGTGTGTGTGTCTTTATTTAATATTAATGAGGGAATCTGGCTGAAAAGGTTGAACAAGGAAATTACATCACAATTTTTTTTTTTTTTTTAATACTATATCTTTATTTAGCTCTATGGATTTACAAAAACGCACATTTTTCAGCTGCGCTTTTTTTGCCAAGAGATGCAGAAACCTTGCAGAGATTTCTGCAAGCAAATTACACAACGTGCATACATAGCCTTACAGTGATATGAATACTTTCTGCTAGGATTAACCATTCCCATCATATTGTGCAGAATTAAATTATTTAATCTTGTTTATCTATTGCTGGGGTGAACAATCCCAGGCACCAGGTAGCTAATGCACCATTCATTTTTTGCGGAGGGTTCAGGGTTCGAACCCCACCAAGGACAACATCTGCAAGGAGTTTGTATATTCTTTCTGATGTTGTGTTGATTTCCACACCCCAAACAAATATACAAATATGGAATTTAAATTGTTAGCCCCAATGGGGACAATGATAATCATGTCTGTAAAGTGCCGTGGAAATTATTGGTGCTATGTAAAAGTGAGTAAATTAAATAAGTAAAGTAAATTGCTTGACTACAAAACTCTTGGAATGGCGTATCCAGGCGATAAACCTTGCAAACATGTAGTCACTGGCAAATAAATAGTGAGGTGTATACATCAATGTGTTAACATGAAACCAAAGCAGCAAGAAAAGCTCTCTCGTCACAACTAACTCTGGTGACATCACAAATCTATAATATTACAAGTTACCAATTTAAGTATGCATTCACCGATTACATCTGTTTTTTCCAAATAATGATAAAAGGGATAAAGAGTAACTCTAGCACAAATAGAAGAAGGGTTGCCATCATGAATCAACCCTCTGGATGTTTATTTGGAACTCTCCAATTCACCAAGGGTCTTCTACAAAAAAATATGATTAGGAAAAAAAAGCATAGAGGGTTTACACGCTCAGGAATTTTTTAGGATTGTAAGTGCAAATCTCAAACTAAATCCCGCAAAGTAGAGCGGGCTACTGTACCCAATATACCTGAAGTCAATGATCAGCTACTTGTTTGCTCATGGGCTGTGTAGACAGGCTGACTGCATTTCCTAGTCGCACAGAACAATCAGTAACGCATCTTACTAAACCCTACTTAAATGGAGTTCCTTGATTCAGTAACATTATCAGCACAATACTTCCATTACTAATTTAGCCAAATATATAATTGTAGCATTTTTTTGTTACGGTAATGTCAGTATTAGCACTATAAAGTTGAGGAATTCAACAACTTTTTCTTCTCCCTGCTACTTAAATGGTCTTTATTTGTCAAATACTTAATACATCATTAAAGGCCTCATTGAATCCATTACTTTTCTCATACATGAAATAACTGATCAATGTTCTGTGTTTTCCTCCCCTTCTGGGCCATGTAGCAATATGCGGGCTTGTTGTTCTCGGGACGAGATGAACTTTAGAATGACATCCTTCATTTTACAATATAGTGTACTAGTGCGCATGTAAATGCTAAACTAACGTTTACTCCTCCCCCCGCCCATAGTAACAGCCACCCCTCCCAGCCAGCGTCACTGATTCAGTCAGCCTGCTAAGCTACTCACAGACTGGCGTCGGCTCTCCTCACCCAAGTGTGACAGCATGTATTTCTATGCAGCTGTCACTCAGGTCAGGAGAGGCGATGGTCAGTCTGAGGATTGTAATGTGATACTCAGACACAGGGCAGCCTGACCCAATCAGTGACACCAGTGCAGAGGGGTGGGCGGGATTATGGATGGGAGGGGAAGGGGTGAATATTCATTTGCAATTTACATATGTTTGACTTGCTGATGAAGGACAATACATTTGTCTGGATCTTACAGGACCACAATGGGGCAATGTAGAGAAATAAAAGTTACATATCCTGAAAGGGCTGCCCAAGTCCTATTTCGGGATACTATTAGTATAATATGCACAAATCACCTGACAGATTCCCTTTAACTGGTTAACGGCTGCAGGCAGAGCATTGATCCACTAGTGGCTGTAAGATTAAATCAGCTATCAAGTGCAGGTAAAGATGCGGGCTTAGCAAGTGAGCCCGCATCAAAGGAATGTGGAGGGATTAATCAAATTTCCTCAGTGTTTGAACAGAGTACCAGTTTTTACGCAGCGTTTCATCAAATCACCATATTTTTTGGCCTCTAATGCACTGGACTATGAAAGGTACCGTCACATTTAGCGACGCTGCAGCGATCTAGACAACGATCCCGATCGCTGCAGCGTCGCTGTGTGGTCGCTGGAGAGCTGTCACACAGACAGCTCTCCAGCGACCAACTATGCGAAGTCCCCTGGTAACCAGGGTAAAGATCGGGTTACTAAGCGCAGGGCCGCGCTTAGTAACCCGATGTTTACCCTGGTTACCAGTGCTAATGTAAAAAAACCCAAACACTACATACTTACATTCTGATGTCTGTCCCCCGTCGCTGTGCTTTCCTGCACTGACTGTGAGCCCCGGCTGGCCGTAAAGCACAGCGGTGACGTCACCGCTGTAATCTGCTTTATGGCTGGCTGGCGCTGACAGTGCAGGGAAGCAGAACGCCGAGGGACGCGACAGACACCGGAATGTAAGTATGAAGTGTTTGCTTTTTTTTACATTTACACTGGTAACCAGGGTAAACTTCGGGTTACTAAGCGCGGCCCTGCGCTTAGTAACCCGATGTTTACCCTGGTTACCAGTGAAGACATCGCTGAATCGGCATCACACACGCCCATTCAGCGATGTCTGCGGGAGATCCAGCGACGAAATAAAGTTCTGGACTTTCTGCTCCGACCAACGATATCACAGCAGGATCCAGATCGCTGCTGCGTGTCAAACACAACGATATCGCTATCCAGGACGCTGCAACGTCACGGATCGCTAGCGATATCGTTGTGAAGTTGGTCAGTGTGAAGGTACCTTAAGGCTTCTTTCACACTTACGTCTTTTGCGGTCTGTCGCAATGCGTTGTTATGTGCAAAAAACGCATCCTGCAAAGTTGCCCGTAGGATGCGTTTTTTGCACATAGACTTGTATTGCCGATGGATCGCGACGTATGGCCATACGTTACGTCCGTCGTGCACTGTATGCGTCGTGTTTTGGCAGACCATCGTATCGAAAAAACGTTAAAGGGAACGTTTTTTCGTACGTTGGATCCTGCAATTCCTACAGCGCATGCGCAGCCAGAACTCTGCACCTTCCTCCCCGGGACTTTTTAATGGGCAGCGGATGCGTGGAAAAACTGCATCCGCTGCCCATGTTGTGCCGAATTTTCACAACTTCCGTCGGTACGTCGCGCCGACCCTTAGCAATGGCCTCGCACCGACGGAAATGTGAAAGAAGCCTAAGACGCACCCATGTTTTAGAGGTGGAAAATAGGGAAAAAATATTTGAAGCAAAAAATGTAGTAAAATATTTAATAACATACCATTATGTATAATAACACCACAACATATAATAGTATGTTATTATGTTGGAAGCTACGGGTAGAAGATGGTGCTTCTGGACGAGTGTGGTGTCTGTATGAAGATGCTGGAGGGGGAGTATAACAATGGGGGCACAGGGCTTATATTTAAAGCACCACTCCAGCAATGAAAAATAACACTGGAGTGCTGCTTTAAGATCCCATGGGAGAACTATAACTCCAAGCATGTCCTGCAGATCCTATGACATGCTGGGAGTTATAGTTCACCACAGGAGTGGCAGAGTGCATTTTTTTGTGTCTAATTAATAAACTTTTATTTAAAGTTGTATAGGCAGTGCAGGTCCTGCAGCCAGCCAGCCAGCCACGCTGACAGGTAATGAAGGGCTGGAGGACTGTTTTCAGTAAAGTGTCTGGAGGACCTGATGACATCATGAAGAGGGAGGCCGTGTGCAGTCATGTGATGCTCCAGCCCACCCTCTTCATGACCTCACACAGGTCCTATAGCGGAGAACTCGGTAGAGCAGGTGTGCGGCGATCTCTCCTCTGACCCCCTGCTCCTGCCCCCTCCTCCACCGGACACACGATCTCCCCAGCCACTGCAGGAATCTGGCGCTGGGGAAGCCATGTGGGTCCGCTGTTTAAGTAAAGGAATATTCATTTGCTGCTCCCCGCTCGGCGCTGACAGGTGAGCGTGGAGGCGACTAATAATTATTCCTTCACTTTAAAGGGCCACTGTCACCCCCTCCAGCCGTTATAAACTAAAAGAGCCACCTTGTGCAGCAGTAATGCTGCATTCTATCAAGGTGGCTCTTTTAGTTTTTGGTGCATTTATTCCCAAAATAAAGCATTTTATAACTTCGCCAAAATACCTGTCTTTAGCCAGGTCCTCACCCCCCTGCTGGAAACGCCACACTGCCGTCACTCAAATCTTCAGGGGCGCCGCCCCCTCCGCGCTGTTTTCGCATAAAATCCGGCGCCTGCGCTATGTAGTACTGTCTGGTGCAGGCGCAGTAATCTGGCCGATTAGCGAAATTAGGATTATTTAGTCTAGAAAAAAGACGACTGAGGGGCGATCTAATAACCATGTATAAGTATATAAGGGGACAATATAGGGATTTTTGGTTACTCACCGTAAAATCCTTTTCTCCAAGACGCTCATTGGGGGACACAGGACTGTGCGGGTGTATGCTTCTGCCGCCAGGAGGCTGACACTAAGTAAACTTAAAAAAAAAAGTTAGCTCCTCCTCCATCGTATACACCCTGACACTGGCTACCAGAGACTCCAGTTTGTGCAAAAAGCAGTAGGAGAACAAAAAACACAAAAAATAATATAACAGCATAAATACAGAAACTTTATGTCTAGAAAAGATCCTACTGACTAATGTAATCAGATATAACCAAAGCAGCCATAAGGCTACCAGGGAGGGAGCTGTGTCCCCCAATGAGCGTCTTGGAGAAAAGGATTTTACGGTGAGTAACCAAAAATCCCTATTTCTCCTTCGCCTCATTGTTGGACACAGGACTGTGGGATGTCCTAAAGCAGTCCCTGGGTGGGAAAAATCACTCACCAGAAAAAGACATCCAGATAATGTTAGTCTATAAATGCGCCACTGCTGCTTGAAGAATTCTTCTACCCAGACTTGCATCTGCAGAGGTCTGGGAATGGACATTATAATGTTTGACAAATGTATGCAGACTAGACCAGGTCGCAGCCTTGCAAACCTGTTCTGCTGAGGCCTGGTGCCAAACGGCCCAGGAAGCCCCCACTGCTCTAGTCGAATGAGCCTTGATTCCAGCCGGAACCGTCATGCCCATGGAGCGATAAGCCTCCTGAATGGTCGCCCTTATCCATCTGGCCAAGGTAGATCTTGAAGCCGCGCATCCCTTCCTGCGACCCTGCGGAAGGACAAACAGAGCATCCGTCTGGCGAAAGGGGGCCGTACGGGAAACGTACCTCCTCAGAGCCCTCACCAGATCCAACGTATGGAGAGCTTTTTCTACACGGTGCGTAGGTGCCGGACAAAAAGAGGGCAGAACAATATCTTCATTAATGTGAAATGATGAAACAACCTTCGGCAAAAAGGACGGTGCTGGTCTGAGCACCACCTTGTCCTGATGAAATCGCAAAAAAGGAGGACGACAAGAAAGAGCTGCCAGCTCCGATATCCGTCTTATGGACGTTATGGCCACTAAAAATACAACTTTCCAAGAGAGAAACATCAAAGAAACCTCTTGAAGAGGCTCAAAAGGAGCGTCCTGTAAAGCCCTTAAGACCAGATTAAGGTCCCAAGCTTCCAAAGGAGTCTTATAAGGAGGGACCTTATGAGCGACTCCCTGGAAAAAAGTCCTGACTTGACGATTAGGAGCAATCCTGCGTTGAAAAAGTACTGATAAAGCCGAAACCTGCCTTATAAGGGTACTCGGAGCAAGCCCAGAATCCAGGCCTGCTTGAAGGAAGGCTAGAATGTTTGGAACCGAGAAACGCAGAGGGGGCAGCCCGCGTTCTCTACACCAGGAAAGAAACACCTTCCAAGTGTGATAATAATTCCTGGCCGAAACGGACTTACGTGCACTGATCATGGTATCAGCCACTTCTTGAGAAAAACCAGCCTGAGTTAAAACCCAAGATTCAACGGCCAGGCCGTCAAACGTAGGACCTCTGAGTTCTGGTGGTAGATCGGCCCTTGAGATAGAAGATCTGGCCGATCGGGGAGCCGCCAAGGAACCCCGGCTAGAAGTTGTACCAGGTCTGCATACCAGGTCCGTCGTGGCCAATCCGGAGCGATCAGGATGGCCGGCACTCTCTCTGATTTGATCTTCTTGATTACTCTCGGGAGCAGTGCCAGAGGAGGGAACAGATAAGAGAGATGAAATTGGTTCCAAGACTGTACCAGCGCATCCACAGCGATAGCCTGGGGATCTCGGTACCGAGAGACAAAACTGGGCACCTTGGCATTCACCTTGGACGCCATTAGATCCACGTCTGGAGTTCCCCAAAGATGGCATATCTGCAAAAATACCTCGGGGTGGAGAGACCATTCCCCGGAGGCTAGACCCTGACGGCTTAGGAAATATGCCGCCCAGTTTTCTTCGCCCGGAATGTGGACCGCTGAGATCACAGAGTGATTTCTCTCCGCCCAGAGTAGAATCAGTTTTACCTCCTGCATGGCTGCCTTGCTGCGGGTGCCCCCCTGGTGATTTATGTAAGCTACCGCTGTGGCGTTGTCCGACTGAATCCGGACAGGGCGACCCGCCAGAAGATGGTGAAAACATAACAAGGCTAGCCGGACCGCTCGAATCTCTAAGATATTGATGGGGAGTTCTGATTCCCGAGGAGACCAGCGTCCCTGAGCTGTGTGATTGAAGAACACTGCTCCCCAACCCAGGAGACTGGCATCTGTTGTGACCACTAGCCAATTGGTTGGGGGAAAGGGCTTCCCCCCCGAGAAGAGATGAGCTGTTTAGCCACCAAGCGAGAGCCCGTTTGGTCTGGAAAGACAACCGAAATTTGCGGTTGAGAGAGAGAGGATTTTTGTTCCATGCTGACAGGATTGCACGTTGGAGGGGTCGAAGATGAAACTGTGCAAACGGAACCGCCTCTATGGTTGCAACCATCTTCCCTAACACCCTCATCCCGGACCGAATCGTATGAGGGTATGGTTGTAGAAGATTCCTCACTTCCCGCCGAAGGGCCAGGACCTTGTCCTGGGGAAGGATAGTTAAGGCTTGAGAGGTGTCGCAGATCATGCCTAAAAAAGAGATTTTTCGAGACGGCCGTAGAGATGACTTCCTTAAATTTACCAACCAACCTAGACGGGAAAGGGTGTCCAGAGTGATGTCGACATTTTCCTTGCAAGACTGAAATGTCGGTCCCTTGATCAGCAGATCGTCTAGGTATGGCAAGACGACAATACCTCGGAAGTGCAGAATGGACACCACAGTCGACATGACTTTTGTGAACACCCTGGGAGCGGAAGCCAGACCGAAAGGTAATGCCGTGAACTGGAAGTGTAGATTGGTTACGGCAAACCGGAGAAATCTTTGATGGAGCGGAAAGATGGGAATATGAAGATAAGCATCCTGAATGTCTACTGAGGCCAAAAATTCTCCCTTTTCCAGAGAGGCGATGACCGACCGCAGAGACTCCATCCGAAAGTGTCGAACGCGGACAAACTTGTTTAAAAGTTTGAGATCTAGGATAGGCCTCACTGCTCCATCCTTTTTGGGCACTACAAAAAGATTGGAATAAAAGCCCTGGAATCTTTCTTCCTTTGGAACAGGAGAAATGACACCGCTGATACGGAGAGACTCTATCGAATTGAACAAGCTTTGACAAAGAGATTTGCCCTTGGGAAGACGGTATGGGAAAAACCGGGGAGGAGGAAGACAGACCAGCTCTATTTTGTAACCTGAAGATATGAGCTCTGCCACCCACTGGTCGTGGATTACCTGAAGCCAGACCTGGCGAAATAAAAGTAGACGTCCGCCTACCCTTTTGGAGATGCCCGGAAGAGGCCTCCAGTCACTTGGCCGAAAATCTTTGCGTCCTAGATCCTCTAGATCTAGAAGACTGGGGACGCATTCTTCCCCCCTGGCTGGCCGAATAAGGGGTCCGACCGTCTCGGTCCTGATTGGGCCGACCCTGCGCAGGAGAACCTGATGCTGGGGCCCATCTGACATAGCGAAAGGTTCTGAAGCGAGCCTGAAAATGGCGCCGAAAAGGCTGTCTGGCCCTCTGCTGAGGAAGGGACTTACTTTTCCCTCCTGTGGAGTCAGAAATGAGCTGATCCAGCTTTTCTCCGAACAAACGACCACTCTGATACGGCAGGGATGTAAGAGATTTCTTAGAGGTAGAATCAGCCCGCCAGGACCTTAACCAAAGGGCCCTTCTGATGGCAATAGCATTAGATGCAGCCGAGGAAGCACAATCTGCAGCATCCAGAGATGCGTTAATCAGATAGCTACCGGCCATAGCTACCTGAGAAGACATTTCAGCCAATTCTGCTGTCACATTACCTTCCTGGAGAGCCATAGATAACGAGTCAGACCAAGATATCATAGCCCTGGCAACCCAGGTTGCCGCAAAAGAAGGAAAAAGTGCTGAGCTTGGGGCCTCAAAGACGGAACGAGCCAAGCTCTCTATAAGACGATCCGTAGGATCCTTAATCGATGAGCCATTAGGGAGAGATAGTAACGTGTTAGAGGCTAAACGGGACACTGGAGGATCTACAGAAGGATTTTCTGCCCAATCACTACAAAGTTCCGAAGCAAAAGGATACCTAGCCTTCAGAGCTCTTTGCCCTGAAAAGCGTTTGTCCGGGTGCTCCCTATTGCGTCGAATCAGGTCCTCGAACTCAGGATGAGAGGAAAAAACCCTATGGGCCCGTTTAGACCGCTTAAATGAGACCTTATGATCAGAGGAAGAGACGAGCTCGTCCTCTATCCCCAAAGACTGATTGACAGCTTCAATTAGGCTGTCTACTGACTCCTGAAACCCAGGTTTATCAAAATTAAGAGACCCTTCTGACTCGTAGTCAGTCTCAACTTCACCGCTTTCTGCAGGGGAAGGAGAGCGAGATACGGAACTCCAGGATGCGGAAGCACCTGAGAGCATGGGAGACGCTTTGCGAATCCGCTTTCCATGCGTCTGTCGAGTGAGAGCGCGCACCCTGCAGATGGATTGTGATAAGGACGTGACCCATTCCGGTGGAGCTACCACAGCATCTGGCTGAGGGGACGGAGCTGGAGAGACTACTGGAGGACTGGCAGGGGGGGGGGCTCCTGGACATGTTCAGGGTCACAGGCCTCACAGAGGCGATTACTTTGGGCGTGCGGAAAAAGGGCATTACAAGATACACAACCGGTAAAAAGAACCGTGTGAGTCTTAACCTTTCTAGACATAATGATCCGTAATGCTATACCCAGGGCCAGAGACTGGGAAAAAAAAGGAATGCTTCAGTCCAGCTGGAGAGAAGCACTTACCCCAGTCCTGTGTCCCCACGAATACAGAGATGGATCCTGACAGCACGATCTCAAAATGTGCTGCCTTATATGTCCAGCAGGCTATAGGGGGGGAGGGACCGCCAAACTAAGCCGCAGCCTAGAGCAGGCCCGAAGCCGCGGCCTAAATTTCCCCCTCAGAAACCGGAGAAACCGGAACCGGACGTGACGCGCCGGAAGGGGTGGAGCCCCGCAGCGCGGCCTGCCGCCCGGAAGTCCCGGGCTCCAGGAACAGCCCCACGCCTGTAGAGAAGCCTCCGGAGGAAAAGCGGCGCCGATCTCTCTACACCGCAGCGCCGCTCCGTAGCGCTGCGGCGCCGCCGACCGAACGCCGCGGCGCTTCTCCAGATAACGCCGCAGAGCTGCAGGCGCCTCAGCGCCGGACTCACCCGGAGCCGGACCACCGCACTACCCAGGCCAGCGCAACAGGTACTCAGGAGCCCCCCCTGACACACCACACTCAGCGAGGGGTGGAAAGAATGACGGTGCAGGCACCCAAACTCCATTATCCCAGGATAAGGAGAGGGACCGTCCTCCACCCCAGCTAACACCCCTGGCAGGGGTGTAGAAAACAGGGGGGAACACACGGACGTCTAGGAGCACCTGTACAGCCTGGGGTCTAGATACCTCAGGGTGGTCAGGGCCAAGTCCAGTGAAAAATCCCACGTAGCGGGGAAGGATACGTGGAGTAGAATCACACGTGCTTGCCCGTTGATGATTTGGGGAGATCGGACCCTCAAAAAGGTCCGTCGCCCCCTCAAACCGAAAGTTGAAAGTCGGGTCCAAAAATCCAGGACCCAGAGATGTGCCTCCTTGAGACACTAAGCATAAACTGGAGTCTCTGGTAGCCAGTGTCAGGGTGTATACGATGGAGGAGGAGCTAACTTTTTTTTTTAAGTTTACTTAGTGTCAGCCTCCTGGCGGCAGAAGCATACACCCGCACAGTCCTGTGTCCCCCAATGAGGCGAAGGAGAAACAAATATCTCGCTGAGGATCTGTTTATGCCAAGGAAGGTGACGGGCACAAGGGGGCATTCTTTGCGTCTGGAGGAGAGAAGGTTTTTCCACCAACATAGAAGAGGATTCTTTACTGTTAGGGCAGTGATAATCTGGAATTGCTTGCCTGAGGAGGTGGTGATGGTGAACTCAGTCGAGGGGTTCAAGAGAGGCCTGGATATCTTCCTGGAGCAGAACAATATTGTATCATACAATTATTAGGTTCTGTAGAAGGACGTAGATCTGGGGATTTATTATGATGGAATATAGGCTGAACTGGATGGACAAATGTCGGCCTTACTAACTATGTTACTATGTCTGACGTCACAGCCAGGCTTGCAGACTGCGCCTGTGCGGCCGCCCTGCCTATCAATCCCAGCCCCGCACTGTGCATAATGCATAACACACTGCGGGGCTGGGATTCCCAAGGTGGGTGGCCTGCACCAAACAGTACTACACAGCGCAGGTGCCGGATTTCATGCGAAAACAGCGCGGAGGGGGCGGCGCCCGGCGCCCCTGAAGATTTGAGTGACGGCAGTGTGGTGTTTCAAGCAGGTGTGTTAGGACCTGCCTCCCTGGCTAAAGACAAATATTTTGGAGAAGTTATAAAACGCTTTATTTTGGGAATAAATGCACCAAAAACTAAAAGAGCCACCTTGTTAGAATGCAACATTACTGCTGCACAAGATAGCTCTTTTAGTTTATAACGGCTGGAGAGGGTGACATTGGCCCTTTAAGCATCGGGACCACGTGGTTTCCCCAGCGCCGGCTTCCTGCAGCGGGGACATTTTCCAGCCTCCTGCGAGTGGGATCCCAGTGTGATCCCACTCTGCCGAAGCCTTCCCCTCCCCACATGTTACATTTGGACCTCAGACGCACCCCACACTTTACTCCCAAATTTGGAGGAAAAAAAAGTGTGTGTTATGGTCGGAAAATACGGTATCTCATATGCAAGAAAAAATTATGAGGGTTTCTAAAGCTTCTCCTATCAAACATAAAAAGCAGATAGCACTAGGATAGAATCTGAAGACCGTTCCAATTTTTCTTGCGACAACAGAAACTGACAAGCCTCCATTATTTTTTGCAGACACTCAGTTAAAAAAAAACATGGACAAGTGAACAGTCAATTAGACTACAAAGCGTACATGTTCTATCTGTAAAAAATGCATGTGAAACAGATGTCTACGGCCTAACTTGTAGAGCTCTCACCTTTACAGTAATCAGAAGGGTCTTCTTGTTCTTCATCGTCGGAGCCCAAAATCTCTTCCTCTGGCTCAGGTGGTGCCGGCTCAGGTAGCGGAGGAGGTGGTGGGGGAGGTGGAGGAGTGGATGGAGCTTTCTGTTGAGCCTCCGGCCTAGAAGAAGTAGAGAGTTCTTCTTTTAATGATGCTTTCCTAATCAAACTATTTCTAAAGACAGACTAACAAGTTACATTTATTAAAGCTTGAAATTGTTTGTTATCACAGTTTAAGAAACAGAAAAAAATGGTGACTTTCTTCAAAGAGTTCCTGTGCCAGTATTTGTGTCCGTCTCAGATTCCAACGAACCAATTCTTCTCATTGCTGTCCTACAAGTAGCATTTTGCCACTTACATACACTGCATATACGATAATGGGGCTCAGGTTCTCACAAAGTGGAAAAAGAAATTAAAAAAAACGATAGAGTTTAATTTTTCAAGTTATGAGTAATAACCTTGATTCCGTACAACACCCCCCCTCCCCCCCAAAAAAAAATACTAAAGGTCTGATTCAGCAAACAGTTATCACAAGAATTACAGCATTAAGAATTTAAAACTTTGAGTGGCACAAAAATATGAGCTACTGAAAGCTGAAAGAAGAGCCAATTTCATCTAGAGGACTCTTCATCAAGACTACAATACAAAATGCCAGCCTTTAGGAACCTGGTCATAAGCGTCAATTTCACCATTGTGACCATGTCTCCAAATTATCGGCCACAAAGCAGGCTACTTGAACTGATAAAATGGTTGACGGAATGGGACAACGATTTGCTGTAAATTAGATTTGCCGCTGCGTCATACAGCCGCGTTACCAGGACGGCAGGCGGCAGCACTCGTGACAAAACTGTACATAATCCTCTACAGGCACAAACGTGTGTAGAGCTGGGCAACACAGATGTGGGCAAATCTGTTTAGGTCCTGAAGGCAGAGGGTAAAGGAGCAGTGAGGAAAGAGCTCACATCTTGTATTGTTCCTTCATTAGTAGAAGATAGAAGAATTATCGCCTGACAGGCGCTGTGGCCTTCATCACTGTACAGAAAGTCCATTGACTCTTGTTGTAAAAAATGACAGAAACCTACGGTATATTGTAGATATGCTGACATATGCTGGTCCTGAACAACAATAGGAAACTCTTCTTGCATTGGTTGGGTGCTTGGAGCTTTCCTGAGGACTGAAGTGAGTAAACCACTAGGCACAAGGTACGTTACCAATAAATCTATTGGCTTCATACAATCTGGTCAGAATGTGAAACCAAGAACCTCATGTTCAGTTTTGTAAATTTAGCCTGGCGGCATTAGATCTATGTATGATTTTTGGATGGATGGTCCATGTCTTTTTTTCCACAGTTCTGGCTTTACTAAGAAATCTTACCTCTAACCAGTTTGATAACATAGATCCCCCGGGAATATTCATGTTAATCACTTCATTATCAATGGCCACCAAAGACCGTACAGTGGCATATAAGGATTACTATTCGCAAGTCTCAAAAATTCCAGCAGTGACCAACATATGTAAAAATGAAGAAGAAATCTGACTAAAATAGAGCTAAAGGTAAGTGTTAAGTACACAGAGGGGAAATATTCCAAGTTTGCCAAACGGATAGGCACTTACCCTGTGTACCTTCCGATTTGTGAATAGGATTTTATTGTCTATATACGGTACTTACAAATTTTAAAAGAATCTTAGCGCAATCTACTGCTTTATACTGTCAGCAATTTCAGGCTGAGACGAAGCCGATTGCTTCTAATACCTCTTCTTCCATGGCTGTTGTTATAGCAACACCATTCCTTTCCTGCAGCAACGGAACCTGCGACGGGCATATTAATGTACATGTATGTGTGTAGCTATGAATGTACGTAACACGCACGTAGTTCTTAGAAGTGATCGGGGATCCCAAGGTGCTGCAAAAGCAATAACGACGCTAGTAACAGGCAATGTGGAAAACCCACACACACTCGGGATTGCATAGGATAATACTTTATGACAACAAGCAATGTAAGTTTTTGGCGGTACACGATTAGGAAGGTGGGGAATGGTAGCTGCCAATTACTGTGTGCATTTACCATAGATTTGCATAAATGCCCAATATTTCAAGAGTCCCATTAAAAGCACCAGAAAATGAATATAAACCATCCTCCTACTATTTGCCATTTTGTGCAACTACATTGAATATGATGAGATGCTCGGGCATGAAGGCACATTTCCAGCAAGGCTATGGGTCAAATTTGCCTTAGGCAAACCCACGGCAGAAATTTAGATCTCTCCTGTGAATGTGTCAGTGGATCCGCACACAGATTCCTTTACTAGAGGATGGAACGAATGTGCAACAATAAAGAACGAGATTGAAGATTAAAAATCTGAATCGCTTACATTTTTTGGGGGTTCAAAGCATGTGAATCTGGTATAATATACTTATTTATTTGCAGCAAAGCACTGAATGCGTAAATGTAGCCCAACAGTGAAAGGGTTAATCATCCTATAGAGTATGAAGCGGGAGGTCTGCTTTTATGTAGGTCAGATGATAAGCCATCATGGCATCCTAACAATATGATTTGGTATATGTGCATGAAAAAGCACATGTGAAATCCTCAGAGTCATGTGTATCTGCCCGAGGAGTTTATAGAATTAACACACTACAGACTTTAATTATTCTGCGCAGAATTAACGTAGATCCTATAGAGCCATTTTAGGTGATGGGTAGCAGATTATGAAGTATTGTTCTGTTATGCAAGAAAGGAAAGGTAAATTTAGAAGCTACATCATTTCCATGATTTATTGTTACATGTTATCGGTAGCTAAAAATAAAGGAAAGGATGGAAAAATGCATGGTTAAATATTTTATGGCCTGCGCAGGACAGTCAAGCAGAATTATCGGATTTTATTGTACCTGAATTTAGCCGACAAAAATAGAATCTGATGTTGGCTGACAATGAAATCTGGACTATAAGGCCATGTTCACACAGTGCGTTTTTTACCGCGGAACCGCGGCGGTTTTGCCGCTGCGGTTCCGCAGCTGTTTTCCATGCAGGGTACAGTACACTGTACCCTATGGAAAACAGGACACACTGTGCACATGGTCCGGAAATTGTAAAAAAAAAAGCCGCGCTGAATAGCTCCCGGAAAAAAGAAGGAGCATGTCAATTCTTCTTCCTGAACCGCAGCGGTTCTGCACCCATAGACCTCCATTGTGAGGTCAAAATCGCAGTAAAACCCGCAGATCAAAAATATATCTGCGGGTTTTACTGCGATTTGATGTGCAGAACCGCTGCAGCAGGAAGTGCGGGGGAGCGGGCGGAAGTGCGTGGGCGGAGTGTGGCTGCCCCCCCGTGCTCCGATCCCGCCCCCCCGTGCTCCGATGCCCCCCCCCGTGCTCCGATGCCCCCCCCAGTGCTCCGATGCCCCCCCCCGTGCCCTAATCTCCCCCCCTTATACTTACCCGGCGTCCCGGTGTCCGTCCGGCCGTCTTCTCCCTGGGCGCCGCCATCTTGCAAAATGGCGGGCGCATGCGCAGTGCGCCCGCCGAATCTGCCGGCCGGCAGATTCGCTCCAAAGTGCATTTTGATCACTGAGATATAACCTATCTCAGTGATCAAAATAAAAAAAATAGTAAATGACACCCCCCCACACTTTGTCACCCCCATTGGTAGGGACAATAAAAAAATTAAGATTTTTTTTTTTTTTTTTCACTAAGGTTTAGGGTTAGGGTTAGGGTTAGGGGTAGGGTTAGGGTTAGGGTTAGGGGTAGGGGTAGGGTTAGGGGTAGGATTAGGGTTAGGGTTAGGGGTAGGGTTAGGGGTAGGGTTAGGGTTAGGGGTAGGGTTAGGGTATTTTCAGCCATTTTAGCCCTATTCTCCAAATACAAAGACTTTACTGTACACAACACCAAGAACCCATAAACAATATACCAGTAATTATAAAAAATAGCATCGATATGGGAGGATTAAATTGGCAAGATTTATTTTAAGTTATAAAGCGATTTTGTTTGTTTTAATTTATATATTCCCCATAAAATAAGGATTCTAGAGAATCTGGACTTACATCCGGAGTTGTGAATTCCGTATGTATGGCGGCTTGTTTTTTGAGAGAGAAGAGGACGTCATCAGTAATATTTTTATTCACATTCGTCTTTTTGATTTCCTTTTATTCCAAATTTTGTTTAGTGGTATGATGATAAAGCATATTTTTTTCCCCTGTTTACTTATTTATTTATTTTTTTACGGTTATCACTGAATGGGTTAACCAGTGTCACAGTTTTAAAGGTTGGATTGTTCCGGACGTGGCAATACCAAAAATGTGTACTTCTCTTTGTCACTATTTATTTATGGGTGCAATAAAAAAAATTATATATATATATATATATATATATATATATATATATATATATATATATATATATATATATATATATATATATAGATAGATATATATATCTCTCTCTCTCTCTCTATATATATATATATATATATATATCTCTCTCTCTCTCTCTCTATATATATATATATATATATATATATATATATACACTTATTCATTTATTTATAAATATGGTTCCACATTTATTTATTATATATATATATATATATATATATACTTATTCATTTATTTATAAATATGGTTCTACATTTATTTATTTTTTTACTTTCTTTCTTAGTCCTTATATGGGACTTTGACTTTTTTGCAATCTGATGGATGTTATAAAGCACTGCAATGCACAAAGACGCCGATCGAAGGTGAGAAGGAGCCCACTCCCTGCCTTCTAAATGCTGCGATCAACATCAATTGCAGCATTCATGTGGTTAAACTTCCAGGAGCAATGTGGGCATCACTCCTGGTAATGAGAGCCGGGTGTCAGCTGTCCGAGTCACTGGCTGAACATTCGACGGTGATCGCACACCAAAAATCGCCATGACTTACCCATACGTCCAAGGTCGTAAAGGATAAATTCCAACCGTCCCGTCACATGTCTCAGCTGTTCTCCAGCTTCTATACCAGTGTTTCTCAACTCCAGTCCTCAAGACCCCACAACAGGTCATGTTTTTAGGATTTCCTTAGTATTGCATAGGCGATGGAATTAATGCTTGAGCAGGTGATGAAATTATCACCTGTGCAATACTAAGGAAATCCTGAAAATATTACCTGTTGTGGGGTTTCGAGGACTGGAGTTGAGAAACACTGTTCTATACTTACCTCTCTGAGGTTTTCATCGCCACCATAGCTCCTCCTCCTTGAGGGCGGGGTTGCTTCTCTGCTGAGTGCATAAATTAAATTATATATTCACTCCCCGTCCCTCCTGTTATCGGGTCTCACAATGGTAGAGATAGGAGATTTTCGGCATCTATATTGCAGGTAATAAACTCAGAAGCAGAGTGTACATATCCATAGAAATACATGTGTATATAACAATGTATTTTTTACGGTGAATAAACTTTTTTTTTATTGTTCATGTAAAAGTATTAAAAATACTAAGCAATTACATTTTTTCTTTTCATAAGTCTTCCAGGTCTTGAAGCCACGACCTTAACATCATAGAAGGGTGCTGAGGTCCCAGGCAGAATTTGGGGTACTTGCTCTGTATTCTAGGAGCTGACTACAGGCACATTATACGGATAGGAATACACTGCTGTGTACAATGGATGTATTTTATCATAGAGGCGGAATAAGGGTAAGTAGCAGCGCTTTGGACGCAGAGTGTATTCACGCAGGTAAATCTGCATGTGTTCATTGAAGCATGTGAATCTCCTGCATCCAAATATATTCTATTGTTGAAATTTCTGTTGCGGAGACTAGCGTCCCGGGAAGAACAATTGACATGCTGTGGCTTGTAAACCCACAGGTGATCCGCAGGTGCACATGCACGCATAGTGGTTGTGAACCCCATCCACTATGCTGTAACATCTGTCCGCTGCGCATGCGAGTCAAAACCACAGCAAATCCTGATCATGGGCATGTACAAGAAGAGATTTTTTCATCCTGTAAAATTACTTAAAAAATAATAATGAAAAACACTTGATAATGAAAAACAAACTCATTTTTAATGCTTTTTAAAAAAAAAATCATAAGCATCACTAATCAGCAAATGACATGGACATATTTATTGTCCCTGTAATCGTAACAATCCGCACATCACAGCGGTCAGATTATTTACAAAGAATTGGTATTAACCCCTTCATGACCCAGCCTATTTTGACCTTAAAGACCTTGCCGTTTTTTGCAATTCTGACCAGTGTCCCTTTATGAGGTAATAACTCAGGAACGCTTCAACGGATCCTAGCGGTTCTGAGATTGTTTTTTCGTGACATATTGGGCTTCATGTTAGTGGTAAATTTAGGTCAATAAATTCTGCGTTTATTTGTGATAAAAACGGAAATTTGGCGAAAATTTTGAAAATTTCGCAATTTTCACATTTTGAATTTTTATTCTGTTAAACCAGAGAGATATGTGACACAAAATAGTTAATAAATAACATTTCCCACATGTATACTTTACATCAGCACAATTTTGGAAACAAAATTTTTTTTTGTTAGGAAGTTATAAGGGTTAAAATTTGACCAGCGATTTCTCATTTTTACAACGAAATTTACAAAACCATTTTTTTTAGAGACCACCTCACATTTGAAATCAGTTTGAGGGGTCTATATGGCTGAAAATACCCAAAAGTGACACCATTCTAAAAACTGCACCCCTCAAGGTGCACAAAACCACATTCAAGAAGTTTATTAACCCTTCAGGTGCTTCACAGCCGCAGAAGCATCATGGAAGGAAAAAATGAACATTTAACTTTTTAGTCACAAAAATTATCTTTTAGCAACAATTTTTTTTATTTTCCCAATGGTAAAAGGAGAAACTGAACCACGAAAGTTGTTGTCCAATTTGTCCTGAGTACGCTGATACCTCATATGTGGGGGTAAACCACTGTTTGGGCGCACGGCAGGGCTTGGAAGGGAAGGAGCGCCATTTGACTTTTTGAATCAAAATTTGGCTCCACTCTTTAGCGGACACCATGTCACGTTTGGAGAGCCCCCGTGTGCCTAAAAATTGGAGCTCCCCCACAAGTGACCCCATTTTGGAAACTAGACGCCCCAAGGAACTTATCTACATGCATAGTGAGCCCTTTAAACCCCCAGGTGCTTCACAAATTGATCCGTAAAAATGAAAAAGTACTTTTTTTTCACAAAAAAATTCTTTTTGCCTCAATTTTTTCATTTTCACGTGGGCAACAGGATAAAATGGATCCTAAAATGTGTTGGGCAATTTCTCCTGAGTACACCAATACCTCACATGTGGGGGTAAACCACTGTTTAAGGCTCGGAAGGGAAGGAGCGCCATTTGACTTTTTGAATGAAAAATTATTTCCATCGTTAGCGGACACCATGTCGCGTTTGGATAGCTCCTGCGTGCCTAAACATTGGCGCTCCCCCACAAGTGACCCCATTTTGGAAACTAGACCCCCCAAGGAACTTATTTAGATGCCTAGTGAGCACTTTAAACCCTCAGGTGCTTCACAAATTGATCTGTAAAAATGAAAAAGTACTTTTTTTTCACAAAAAAATTCTTTTCGCCTCAATTTTTTCATTTTCACATGGGCAATAGGATAAAATGGATCATAAAATTTGTTGGGCAATTTCTCCCGAGTACGTCGATACCTCATATGTGGGGGTAAACCACTGTTTGGGCACTCGGCAGGGCTCGGAAGGGAAGGCGCGCCATTTGACTTTTTGAATGGAAAATTAGCTCCAATTGTTAGCGGACACCATGTCGCGTTTGGAGAGCCCCTGTGTGCCTAAACATTGGAGCAACCCCACAAGTGACCCCATTTTGGAAACTAGACCCCCCCAAGGAACTTATCTAGATACATATTGAGCACTTTAAACCCCCAGGTGCTTCACAGAAGTTTATAACGCAGAGCCATGAAAATAAAAAATAATTTTTCTTTCCTCAAAAATGATTTTTTAGCCTGGAATTTCCTATTTTGCCAAGGATAATAGGAGAAATTGGACCCCAAATATCGTTGCACAGTTTGTCCTGAGTACGATGATACCCCATATGTGGGGGTAAACCACTGTTTGGGCGCACGACAGGGCTCGGAAGGGATGGCACGCCATTTGGCTTTTTAAATGGAAAATTAGCTCCAATCATTAGCAGACACCATGTCACGTTTGGAGAGCCCCTGTGTGCCTAAACATTGGAGATTCCCCAGAAATGACACCATTTTGGAAACTAGACCCCCAAAGGAACTAATCTAGATGTGTGGTGAGGACTTTGAACCCCCAAGTGCTTCACAGAAGTTTATAACGCAGAGCCATGAAAAAAAAAAAAAAAAATTATTTTCTCAAAAATGATCTTTTAGCCTGCAATTTTTTATTTTCCCAAGGGTAACAGGAGAAATTTGACCCCAATATTTGTTGTCCAGTTTCTCCTGAGTACGGTGATACCCCATATGTGGGGGTAAACTACTGTTTGGGCACATGCCGGGGCTTGGAATTGAAGTAGTGACGTTTTGAAATGCAGACTTTGATGGAATGCTCTGCGGGCGTCACGTTGCGTTTGCAGAGCTCCTGATGTGGCTTAACAGTAGAAACCCCCTTCAAGTGACCCCATTTTGGAAACTAGACCCCGAAAGGAACTTATCTAGATGTGTGGTGAGCACTTTGAACCCCCAAGTGCTTCATAGAAGTTTATAATGCAGAGCCGTGAAAATAATAAATACGTTTTCTTTCCTCAAAAATAATTATTTAGCCCAGAATTTTTTATTTTCCCAAGGGTTACAGGAGAAATTGGATCCCAAAAGTTGTTGTCCAGTTTCTCCTGAGTACGCTGATACCCCATGAGTGGGGGTAAACCACTGTTTGGGCACACGTCGGGGCTCAGAAGGGAAGTAGTGACTTTTGAAATGCAGACTTTGATGGAATGGTCTGCGGGTGTCACGTTGCGTTTGCAGAGCCCCTGATGTGCCTAAACAGTAGAAACCCCCACAAGTGACCCCATTTTAGAAACTAGACCCCCCAAGGAACTTATCTAGATATGTGGTGAGCACTTTGAACCCCCAAGTGCTTCACAGACGTTTACAACGCAGAGCCGTGAAAATAAAAAATCATTTTTCTTTCCTCAAAAATTATGTTTTAGCAAGCATTTTTTTAGATTCACAAGGGTAACAGGAGAAATTGGACCCCAGTAATTGTTGCGCAGTTTGTCCTGAGTATGCTGGTACCCCATATGTGGGGGTAAACCACTGTTTGGGCACACGTCAGGGCTCGGAAGTGAGGGAGCACCATTTGACTTTTTGAATACGAGATTGGCTGGAATCAATGGTGGCGCCATGTTGCGTTTGGTGACCCCTGATGTGCCTAAACAGTGGTAACCCCTCAATTCTAACTCCAACACTAACCCCCCCACACCCCTAACCCTAATCCCAACTGTAGCCACAACCCTAATTCCAACCCTAACCACAACCCTAATTCCAACCCTAACCCTAAGGCTATGTGCCCACGTTGCGGATTCGTGTGAGATTTTTCAGCATCATTTTTGAAAAATCCGCGGGTAAAAGGCACTGCGTTTTACCTGTGGATTTTCCGCGGATTTCCAGTGTTTTTTGTGCGGATTTCACCTGCGGATTCCTATTGAGGAACAGGTGTAAAACGCTGCGGAATCCGCACTAAGAATTGACATGCTGCGGAAAATACAACGCAGCGTTTCCGCGCGGTATTTTCCGCACCATGGTCACAGCGGATTTGGTTTTTCATATGTTTACATGGTACTGTAAACCTGATGGAACACTGCTGCGAATCCGCAGCGGCCAATCCACTGCGGATCCGCAGCCAAATCCGCACCGTGTGCACATAGCCTAATTCTAAAGGTATGTGCACACGCTGCGGAAAACGCTGCGGATCCGCAGCAGTTTCCCATGAGTTTACAGTTCAATGTAAACCTACGGGAAACAAAAATCGCTGCACACATGCTGCGGAAAAACTGCACGGAAACGCAGCGGTTTACATTCCGCAGCATGTCACTTCTTTGTGCGGATTCCGCAGCGGTTTTACAACTGCTCCAATAGAAAATCGCAGTTGTAAAACCGCAGTGAAATGCGCAGAAAAAACGCGGTAAATCCGCCATAAATCCGCAGCGGTTTAGCACTGCGGATTTATCAAATCCGCAGCGGAAAAATCCGCAGAGGACCAGAATACGTGTGCACATACCGAAACCCTAACCCTAGCCCTAACCCTACCCCTAACCCTAGCCCTAACCATAGCCCTAACCCTACCCCTAACCCTAGCTCTAACCCTAACCCTAGCCCTAACCCTAGCCCTAACCCTACCCCTATTCTAACATTAGTGGAAAAAAAAAATTTCTTTATTTTTTTATTGTCCCTACCTATGGGGGTGACAAAGGGGGGGGGTCATTTATTATTTTTTTTATTTTGATCACTGAGATATAATCTCAGTGATCAAAATGCACTTTGGAACGAATCTGCCGGCCGATTCGGCGGGCGCACTGCGCATGCGCCCGCCATTTTGGAAGATGGCGGCGCCCAGGGAGAAGACGGACGGGACCCCGGCTGGATCGGTAAGTATGATGGGGTGGACCACGGGGGGGGGGGATCGGAGCACGGGGGGGGGAATCGGAGCACGGGAGGGGTGGAACGGAGCACGGGGGGCGTGGAACGGAGCACGGGGGGGCTGGAACGGAGCACGGGGGGGTGGAACGGAGCACCGGGGGGGGTGATTGGAGCACGGGGGGGTGATTGGAGCACGGGGGGAGCGGACAAGAGCACGGGGGGGAGCGGAGCCCTGTACTGAGGGAAGCCGGAGCAGTGTACCGGCCAGATCGGGGGGCTGGGGGGGCGATCGGTGGGGTGGGGGCACATTAGTATTTCCAGCCATGGCCGATGATATTGCAGCATCGGCCATGGCTGGATTGTAATATTTCACCCGTTATAATAGGTGAAATATTACAAATCGCTCTGATTGGCAGTTTCACTTTCAACAGCCAATCAGAGCGATCGTAGCCACGAGGGGGTGAAGCCACCCCCCCTGGGCTAAACTACCACTCCCCCTGTCCCTGCAGATCGGGTGAAATGGGAGTTAACCCTTTCACCCGGCCTGCAGGGACGCGATCTTTCCATGACGCCACATAGGCGTCATGGGTCGGATTGGCACCGACTTTCATGACGCCTACGTGGCGTCATGGGTCGGGAAGGGGTTAAAAAAAATGGTGTGATTGATATTTTTTCTCTACTAAACCCATAAAAAATGTTATAAAACTTTAATGCTGAGGCCGTGCTCACAAGTAGCGTAAATGCTGCGTACTTTCTGCTTTTTTTTCTGCAGGTGTCTGCCTCAGACTACGAAGTAACAATCTTCTCTGATCATTGCGTGTTCGTTGCCTTTCTTTCATGCATTTTCTCCCTTATTTGACGTGATTTTTGGGCAGATATGAAGTTGCATTTTTAACACTTTTTTAATAGTACAGAAAAGCTTTGATCCTGCTCTTAAAAATACAACGGCGTTTTTTTCTTCATCCGTTTTTCTTCAGAAGAAGCTTATAGAGGAAAAATGCACAAAATCCACAGAGTTCAGCATCATCTTCAGACCACAGAGAGCGGAGCTTTCATGGAATCGCACCGACTCTGCTTTGAAATTTACTGAGCTCACATGTAGCGAAGTTGCGGCGCATTTTCTGATGGTCTTTGAGCACAAAAATACTGCTGTGTTTAACTGTCCAAGCAAAAAGGATGTGATTTCATGAAAACTGCGCCGCCATTAGAATTCAACAAACAGGATTTTACATTATTTAAAGATACTATGTACTATATAATTGTCTAAGGGTCACTTCTATCTTTCTGTCCTTCTGTCTGTCTGTTACGGAAATTCATTGGTCGCGGCCTCTGACTGTCATAGAAATCCAAGTCACTGATTGGTCACGGAAAAACAGCCACGACCAATCAGCGACGGGCACAGTCCGAAAGAAAATGGCCGCTCCTTACTCCCCGCATACTCCCCTCCGGTCACCGCTCACACAGGGTTAATGCCGGCGGTAACTGACCGCGTTATGCCGCGGGTAACGCACTCTTACCACCGCTATTAACCCTGTGTGTCCCCAACTTTTTACTATTGATGCTGCCTATACGGCATCAATAGTAAAAAAATGTAATTTAAAAAAAAATAAAAAAAAACAAAAAACCTGCTATACTCACCCTCCGTTGTCCGCCGAGCCACTCGCGCCTGCTGCCATCTTCCGAATCCGTTCCCAGCGATGCATTGCGAAATTACCCAGAAGACTTAACGGTCTCGCAAGACCGCTAAGTCATCTGGGTAATTTCGCAATGCATCCTGGGAACGGAAGATGGCGGCAGCCGCGCGCTCATCGCCTGCGCCAGAGCCTCACTGGATTCGATCCCGCGGTTGAGTATATAACTATTTTTTATTTTATTTTTTTTTTTTTTTAACAGGGATACGGTGCCCACACTGCTGTAGACTACGTGGGCTGTGTTAGATACCGCGTGGCTCTGTGCTGTATACCACATATACTATGTGGGCTGTGTGATATACTCCGTGGGCTGTGCTAGATATTACGTGGCCACTGTTATATACTACGTGGCTGGGCAATATACTACGTGACTGGGCAATATACTACGTGGCTGGGCAATATACTACGTGGCTGGGCAATATACTACGTGGCTGGGCAATATACTACGTGGCTGGGCAATATACTACGTGGCTGGGCAATATACTACGTGGCTGGGCAATATACTACGTGGCTGGGCAATATTCTACGTGGCTGGGCAATATACTACGTGGCTGCGCAATATACTACGTGGACATGCATATTCTAGAATACCCGATGCGTTAGAATCGGGCCACCATCTAGTTTATCTATATGCTTGTCTCTACACCTGTTTCCTTTTCCATTGCTTTTCTTCCTCTACTACTTCTTAAATGTTTTATATATAAAAGTATCTTATATGTATATCATAATCCCTTTTGCCAGCCTGTCCTGTACATGCCAATCTTTTAAAAATTTTCCTTCTATCCCTTAAATTTTATCTTTTTCCCATTTTCCTTAATAAACCATATCACACTTCTTATCTTTAACCCTTTCCACCCTTAATAATAATAATAATAATCTTTATTTTTATATTGCGCTAACATATTCCGCAGCGCTTTACAGGTTGTACACATTATCATCACTGTCCCTGTTAGGGAACCTAGATTGTGAGCCCCATCAGTATGTTTTTGGAATGTTGGAGGAAACCAGAGTACCCGGAGGAAACCCACGCACACAAGGAGAGAACATACAAACTCTTTGCAGTTGTCGTCCTTGGTGGGGTTTGAACTCAGGACTCCAGCGCTGCAAGGCTGTGCTAACCACTGCGCCACCGTGCTGCCCCTTTATTTTGCCTATGTCTTTCATCCCTTTAAATTTCTTTTTTATTTTGTTTGGTTCTATATTCCTGTGTATTTATAATATACTAGATGGTGGCCCGATTCTAACGCATCGGGTATTCTAGAATATGCATGTCCACGTAGTATATTGCCCAGCCACGTAGTATATTGCCCAGCCACGTATATTGCCCAGCACAGAGCCACGTAGTATATTGCCCAGTCACGTAGTATATTGCCCAGCACAGAGCCACGTAGTATATTGCCCAGTCACGTAGTATATAGATCAGCACAGAGCCATGTAGTATATTGCCCAGTCACGTAGTATATTGCCCAGCCAGGTAGTATATTGTCCAGCACAGAGCCACGTAGTATAGAGACTTAAAAAAAAAAGCATATACTCACCTATAGCCCGTTGAAGTCCTGCTATACTTATCATCCGCCGCCTTTCTCGCTCCTCTCCACGCTCCCGGGATCGCTCCATTGCAAGCGGCAGTTTGCGGTCCCTGGGCTGGTGTGAGCAGGACCTATGATGACGTTGCGGTCACATGACCGACCGTGACGTCACGGCAGGTCCTTGTCCCACACCAGCCCTGGAACGGGAGCGGAACCTGCCGCTTGCAATGGAGCGGTCCCGGGAGCGTGACGAGGAGCGAGAAAGGCGCCGGAGCGTGAGTATAGCAGGTTTTTTTTTTTTTTTTTATTATTATTTTTAACATGGCATATTTGTACTATTGATGCCGCATAGGCAGCATCAATAGTAAATAGTTGGGGACACACAGGGTTAATAGCAGCGGTAACGGAGTGCGTTACACCGCGGGCCGTTACCGCTGCCATTAACCCTGTGTGAGCAATGAGTGGAGGGGATTACGGAGCGGGCGCCGGGCAGTGAGTGCCGGGGAGTAGGGGAGGGACTAATCGGACTGTGCCCTTCGCTGATTGGTCGCGGCAGCCATGACAGGCAGCTGCCGAGACCAATCAGCGAATGAATAACCGTGACAGAAGGACAGACAGACAGACTGAAGTGACCTTTAGACAATTATGTATATAGAAGATCTCCAAAAATCTTAACAACTCTTTAACAAAAAAGGCGCCAGCTGTATGCCTAAGGACGCTGCTGAACTGTGCAGTATTGGTGTTTTTTATCTCTTGTCTTCTATGTGGAGCCTAAAAAAATAACGCATGTAACAAACAGCAGTTACTTTTAACTGCAGAATCAAAGCTTTTCTGTACTATAAAAATAAAATTAAAAACGTGGCTTTACGTCTGCACCAAAAATGTGTCAAATAAGGGAGAGAAGATAGTTATTGTGCAGTTTGGGTCGGAACCTGCAGAAAACAAAAAACACAGTACTTCTGCAATGTGTGAACGCGGCCTTACAGACACAAAAAAGCCGGATGTGATATAGTGAAGCCAAATCAAGATGAGAAAGTTCCGACTGCGAATGAAGGAACAAAAAATAACACACAGGTACTAACTAGAGATGAGCAGGACCCACAGATGACATCGCACTGCCATGGCTAATAAAAAGCCACGCCGGGGACGCTGGAAGGTAAGAGACTCGAGGCCACCCGTCCAGCTGCCAGGTAGCACTGTCCTGGAAGCTGGACCAGAAATCCAGGAATCCACCCGCACATCTCTAGTCCCATCTGTCCTAGATACAGATGTCAGTCGTGGATTTGGGTCTACACCCTGCAGTCTCGGACGTCTGCTGAATTTCCCTCACTACCAGCGCCCCTCTGACAACTCCTCTTGCCAGGGTAGAAAGAAATGGTAAATGGGCGTGGATTGGGGAGTGACCAAGGGCGTGGCATAAACTTGTAGCTACGCGTGCCGCATAAGCTGTCTCTCTTTTTCTCCTTCAAGATTTGGGAGGTATGGTTAAGCGATCGATAAAATATTAATATAAAATAATGAATATATTAATCTTGAGCAGGGTTAATTTCAGTCTATTGGATCGGTGCTCCACAACAGTGGCACCGTGGGAAAATTAATTGCCCACCCCTGTCTATTCACATTCTCATGGAAATATGCATGCAAAATAATAAACACAAAGCATGTATAGTATTGCCATGGATTTCACAATGAACCGCTGTGAATTAGCTCATTGAATTACACTGGGGTTAATCCTTGCACAGATAAGCTGGACATGTTTCAGTTTTGGATTTCTGCCACAGCTCTTCTATAAGAAGCCCATGCTGGATTTGTCATGGAGTTAGGAGCAGCACATAATACTATATAATTTTGTATATTTATCATTTAAATTCCCTTGCTTCCCATTTACACTATAATTGCAGCACCATGTCATTATAGAGTTTTGTTAGAAAATTTGGCAAATAAATGCTAGCCTATTACTACACTACCTGTTCTGCACAGATACTTTTCATTGCAAATCTGTTTTTGACGATAATGAGTTTATTATTTAAAGTTGACACCAATATGCACATATAAAACCACATTAAACTATTAAAATAGGTGATGGACACAGCTCATATTGTGCCCTCCATGCACAACAGTCTCTGCACAGATCAACGATCATACATAGAACACCATCTTACATAAATGTTAATGAGCAAGAATGAAAATAAAAAGAGGTCTAGGATCTGAATATAAAACTAAACTACCGTATTTAAAAAAAACAAGAATATGTATCAATACCTAGCGATACATTACTCTTAAAGGGGTATTCTCACCTTATTAACTTTCTTTAGTTAGATTGAAAATACGCAAATTTGCAATTGACTGGCTTTTCCTATTTGTAATTCTGCAATGAGAGCTGTTATCTTACATAGAGTACAGTTGGTTTCCATGGAGCTTAGACTCTAGTGTCAGCTCAGACCCTGGAGTGCATAGTAGTTATACTCCAGGAGAGGAGTTAACTCCTAACATACTGGCCACTTCTGTTTCCTATATAAAAGGTAGATGCTCTCATTCCTCTCCATCACGGTCAGCATCTGACCAAGCTACTCTCATCATCCGCATAGGATCACAATCCATGGCACCAAACATCATGGCTCACACAGTTCAGAGCGGTGTGCTTGTTCAAATGCACTGAGCTAACACTACCACGGGCAATTAATAGCAGCAGATATATATGGGTAAAAATAAGAAGACTTCTGGGCAACCCACAGGCTTACATAAGGAACCTCCTATAGAGGACATGGATCGATTCTTAAACCAACCACTTCAAACAAGGAACACCAGATCAGCAATGTCGCAAACACCGCACAAAAATAGTTCCTCCTCAAAAGAGCCACAGACCTCACACATCTCTCCTAAAAAAACAACAGACAATAGCAGGGGAGATGTAGACATATCGGAGGACATGAATATAGCTGAACTGAGTAAATACATTAAAGCTCTTCCAACTAAAACGGACCTGGAAAGTTTTGCGTGTAGGCTTGAGAACTCTTACAAAAAGGAGATACATAACTTACAGACAGAATTCACATCACGTATAGAAGATGTGGAAAAGATACAAGAGGATATTTCACAGGAACTTCAGGCGCACAGGGAAATTTTAATGGACCACAGCATGAAACTGGAGGAAATGTCATCTGGCCTTGAGGATCTAGAGAATCGCAATAGGCGTAACAATATCCGTATACGTGGCTTACCAGAATCTGTCAGTCCTCGGGACCTAGACCACACAGTTCAGAGAATATTTCTGGACATTCTCGGCGACCACGAGGACAACACCATCGAGTTCGACAGGATCCATAGATCCCTTGGTCCTAAACCCACGTCTGAGGCGCGCCCTAGAGACGTCATCTGCAGGGTGCATTATTTCAGAATTAAGGAGGCCATCATGATGGCCTCTAGGAAAAAGTGATCCCTCCAGTTTGAAGGCCATCCAATTCTACTCCTATCAGACCTATCCAGGCGCACCCTATTTCTGCGCAAAGCTCTGAAGCCCTTGCTGGAAGTTCTCAAGGAAAGAGATATCCCCTACAGGTGGGGGTTCCCATTCCAACTAACAGCATTCAAAGGCGGCAAAAGCGCATACTTTCGCCGGATTGGGGACCTGGCTAACTTCTTAGGAGCATTTGAACTCCCATTAATAGATCTTCCAGATTGGCCTCTGGCCCCGACACTTCCAGATGCTCCTCCGAGGTGGCTCAAGGTTCCCCGTTCCAAGAATCGTCATACCAACGAAGGCTCCTCAGATCCCCCATGAAGTTCTCCTCTCTTCATTTGTTTCATTTTCTTCTTAGTTTTAATTAGTTTCTACCCATTGTTGCAATATGCCCAGATATTCTGCTGCAGCTGAGTGGTCCCATGTTCACTTATTGTTTACATGTTTGCAAATCCTCATTTATGGGACATACCAAGTTGGGGGGGGTTGGGGGGTTCAGTATCTCCCTTGGCTTCCCTTATCCACCTAAGGTGCACGGGCGAAGGGAGGGGAGGAGACTTCTCCTTCTCCATTCTTTTGCCCTAACTACACAGATGCATAGTCTAACCTGGTGCGTCAACCCTAACGCACCTTCTTTCATGCTTTCCATGTTCTATTATCTCTTCTCTACCCTGTCTTTTTCCCTTCCCTCCTATTGTTCCTTCCCTACTACCCTTGGCTGTCGCCGGTTCTGGCGGACGGGGCTCATAGTGTTGCGGGTTGGCGTAGGGATATTTGACAATGGATGATTTTAAATTTTGCTCCTTCAACGTTAAGGGGCTAAATATACCAGAAAAAAGACGTCGGGTCCTATTTGAGAGTCACAAACAGAGGGTCTCTGTGCTACTGCTCCAAGAGACACATTTCAAAACTGGTGTGGTACCACACTGTACCACGAAAAATTATCCCAAATGGTATCATAGCCCAAATCCATTTTCAAAGTCAAAAGGTGTCTCAATAGCCTTCCACAAATCCTTTGTACCTGAGATCTTAGACTCACAAATTGACAAAAACGGCAGATATATCTTCCTACTCATCACATGGGCAGCACATAAACTTGTAATTGCTAACGTATATTTTCCAAACCAAGGGCAACAGAACTTTGGAGCCGATTGCAAAAGACGTCTCGAGGAGTTTGCTGGTTCCTCTCCTGTGATACTTGGGGGCGACTTCAATATCCCTATGAACCCTGCGGTGGATGTCTCTTCGGGTAAGTCCTCATATCCTGCATCTTCTATTAAAAAAATAAGATCCCAGCTGCGCAGCATGAGACTGGTAGATATCTGGAGGGTTCTTAATCCAACAACTAAGGACTACAGCTTCTTCTCAAAAATACATAACACTTATAGTAGAATAGACTATTTCTTCGTTTCACATAAGTTGCTTGACATGCAGGTAAAGGCGGATGTGGGGTCGATACTGTGGTCAGATCACGCTCCTATTTACCTAACAATCTCACTTCATTCTGCCTCGAGAGCAGGTTTCTCCTGGCGTCTGAATGAAAATCTGTTACAGGATCCAATATGTAAATCCAAGATTGATCAAACAATCACAGATTTCCTGACTGACCACGAGGAAGACACCACGTCCCCCACTGTAAAATGGGAGGCTTTGAAAAGTGTAGTAAGAGGCGTCCTCATCTCTCATGGCGCTAGGTTAAAAAAAGAAAGAGCGGCGGAAATACTTAGCTTAACAGATCAAATCCACCAATTAGAAAACAAACACAAACGAGACCTTGAGGCCAGCACATTTGCTAGGCTCTCCTCGGCCAGACAAAAACTGCTATCTATAATAGACCAAAAATCTAAATACCTCAGAGAAAGACTCAAGAGCCGCTTCTACCAGCTCGGCAATAAAAGTGGTAGACTCTTGGCCAGAGCTCTCAATCAACGTAATCCCAATACCTACATTCCTTTTATTAAAAACAAAGAGGGGAAGAAAGTGTTTAATACCAAAGATATTCTCTCCAACTTTAGCGAATACTACAAATCTCTATATAACATAGCGGGTCACTATAAAGAGGCCCCACTACATTCTCTCCGTAACAAAATCAAATCATATTTACAGGAACATAAACTACCCACTCTGCCTGAAGGTGATCTACTTGATCTTGAAATGGAATTCTTGTTGGAGGTGTCTGAAACCATTAGCGCCCTGAAACAGGGCAAGAGCCCGGGCCCTGATGGGTACTCAGCAGGCTTCTACAAGTCGTTCAACTCGCTGCTTAGTCCAATACTTCTGAAGGCTTGTAATTTTGTCTCTCTTGGGGGCTCTTTCCCTACACAGGCACTCATCGCTCACATAACAGTTCTCCCTAAGCTGGGCAAGGACCCTTCTACATGCGAAAATTACCGCCCGATCTCTTTAATAAATCTGGATATTAAAATATATGCAAAAATGTTAGCCAATAGATTATGCCCCCTTCTACCAAAACTAATAAACCAAGACCAGGTGGGCTTCGTCCCAGGGCGAGAGGCGAGGGACAACACAATCCGAACCATCTCTCTAATTGACAGAGCGGGCAGGGAGGGGGACCCCCTGTGTATCATGTCAATAGATGCGGAAAAGGCCTTTGACCAGGTCCATTGGGAATTTATTTCCCAGACCCTAGAGGAAATTGGCCTAAAAGAAAACATGCTGCGTAGGATCTCCGCCCTATATTCTTGTCCTAGTGCCCAGGTCAAGGTAAATGGCACATTATCGGAAATGTTCCCGATCAGGAATGGTACAAGGCAGGGGTGCCCTCTCTCTCCCCTCTTATATATCCTAACAATGGAGCATTTAGCTGTGGCTCTGAGAAACAACCCATCAATTAATGGCATAAAATTACGTTCTGAAGAACATAAGCTAGCACTTTTTGCAGATGACATCCTCCTATATATCACGTCCCCCTCTACGAGTCTACCAAATATCATTTCGGAGCTACATAAATTTGGCCACCTAAGTAACTTCAAAATGAATTCCCATAAATCCGAAATCCTAAACATTTCACTCCAACTCCCCTTGGTGGATCAATTAAGGAGGTCCTTCCCATTTAAATGGAACTTTCATTCCCTTACTTATTTAGGTATCAAAATTACAAGCAAAACGTTGAAATTGTTTGAAAGCAACCTTGTGCCAATCCTACAGAAAACAAACTCAGACTTGGAGAAATGGCACAGGCTCCAATTGTCCTGGCTGGGTAGGATCAATGCAGTTAAGATGGACCTTCTGCCTCGTCTCTTATATTTTTTTCAAACAATTCCCCTATACTTGCCAGCTTCCTTCTTTTCCCGCCTCAAACAAATAATTACCCGTTTTATTTGGTCTCATAATCGGACACGTATTTCATATACAACATTAAGTAGATCTAAACTGACAGGTGGATTGGGTCTCCCGGATCTCGCGATTTATAGTTATGCATCAATGGGAACCTGTATCCTAGACCTTTATCACAGTAAAAACAACAAAAAGTGGGTAAACCTAGAAAACGATCTTAACGGATGCGACCCTCAAGTTGTTCTTTGGACAGGAGGCAGGGGGCTAGGACCGGGCACTTACATACCTTTCCTCACGCGAAACATATTGCTTCTCATTAAAAACCGAAACAAAGACCTTCAGATCACAACTCTCCCGGGCCCTTTAATCCCAATTTATGACAACTCTGCTTTTCCAGCGGGGCTGAATAGAGAGACATTTCTAAATAAGAGAAAAGACTCCAAACCCATCATCCATGATTACTTAAAAGAAACTGGGATGAAGTCCCTCCGGGAATTATTCCCGGAGGAAGAATCCCACTCTATTGATTGGTTCTTCTATGAACAACTAAAAAGTTATATCCACTCAATCTCTAAACAAACCAATATCAGCAGGCCGCTAACTCCCTTTGAGATGCTTTGTATATCAGCAAATCCCCCGGATCATACTGTCTCGCTGCTATATAAAATCTTCCAAGAAGGGAGGGCTCCACTGCAGGGTTGGCCATTGTTTTTCCCGAAATGGGAGGGCGATCTGGGAAGGCCCTTGTCATCTGAAGACAGGGGAAAAATTCTTCTCTTCTCATCCAGATCGTCATTATGCGCGGTATCACAGGAGAGGAGCTATAAAATTCTAGCAAGATGGTATAGATGCCCCTCCATGGTGCATGCGGTGTTCCCCACGACCCCTGACACCTGCTGGAGATGTTTAAAGGAAATAGGCTCTTACATGCATATCTGGTGGGACTGCCCCCCCATAAAGGATTTGTGGTTGGCTGTCTTTGAACTTCATAATAAGCTGTCTATCACACAGATCCAACCTTCAGCAGGTCTAGCATTGCTGTCTCTATGCGACCTATCAATATCCAGGTTCAAGAGGGGTATCCTCAGACACTTTCTTACCGCAGTCAGAAATCTAATCCCTACGTTTTGGAAACAAGAAAAATTTCCTACCCGTACAGAATTTGTGGCAGGACTTAATAACATCTATAGAATGGAGCAGTTGATAAACCAGTCACCAGGTAACGTAGAAAAAACCTACAACACATGGGCCCCTTGGATCGCTTTTAGGGAAACTCCTGAACTGGATCTCTGGGTTTCCAGAACCCGACACACTGTGTAGCTTATTTTCGTATGCTTCCGGGCCGTTCCTCGGCATGCGTCTTGTCCGCTGGGCTACGAGGGCAGCCGCACTCCTTCCCTGAATTCCCCACCCCCTCATCCACCCCTCTCTTCTTCTTCTTTCTACCCTCTTTTCTTTCCTATTTCTTACTTTCGATGTATGTCCTCCTCATATCCAGTTTTGATTTTCATACTGTATTTTAAATATCTACAAAGGAATTTAATAATTGTTACCAACTATCCCGGTAGTTCTTTATTGTTATTAACCCATAATTTCGGGATAGTCAAGAGCATTATTAATTAGAAAATTATATCGTAAGACATAAATGTAACTATGCTCTTCCTGTTCGATTTAAAATTACTGCCTATCATTGCACAGATTTATCAGTTTGTACTGTTTACCTTTATTCTTTATTGCTGTGTCCAATAAAAATGATTTATACAAATGCACTGAGCTTTCTAGACGCAAACACAGAGATATCAGCGTAGACTCAGAGCAAACCACTAATTGCTGAATATGTTACAGCATAACTTATGCTGAGATTTATAGTTCTACTAACACTACTGCTTCGCTATTCACCAGGACGGGACACAAATGGGTTAATCTGCGCTGCTGTGGAAGAGAGGAAGAATCCAAATGCAAGTGGTTTATTAGCCAATGGTTTCAAAGTTTTACCTCATTACTACCTAGTTTTTGGCCCGCCTGGAGAGTGGTGAGCTGCTCAACAGTCAACTTAACAATAACCTTCAAATATAACAAGGGCAAGGGCGAAATTCTGATCAAGAAAGAGATCTCAAGGAGTATTCTCTGTGTGACAGTTGTAAGTCGTAAGTAATAACTTCATATATACTGTAAAAGACCTAGAAAAATTACATAATGCAACTGTGTACCCTTACCAATGCAACCATCTAAATAAATCGGACAGAGCATGTAAGGATGAAGTGAACACACGAAGCTTCAATGACAGCCACACTTTAGTAGCTATGACAACAGGCTGAGCCAATCATACAGATCAAGTATATGTCACGGCTCGAGTCCTCTGGCTGAAAAAGAATACGACTGAACTAGAACAAATATATTGTGGAAAAGGATTCTGTGGTGATCAGTCAGCAGGGCTTCCCACATGGAAAAGAGGCGCTTTTATCATCTATAATTCTTTAAAAAAAAAATGACATCAGTATAATGAGCAATGACCGGAATTCTAAAGAAAAAAGCACAGTAATAGAAATAATATACTATCAAATAGCTATAGACAAGAATACAATGCAGACTTGCCATAAACACGACACCTACATGATTAAGAACAGACGCAGACGTTTCAAAATAAATGAAAGCTCGCGACAGTATGTGTCTTCATCGGGGGCAGTGGCGAGTAAGGTTATATGATGTCTGTACATATCTAAGAAGGACAAGGAAATCACAAGGACTGCTCTGGAAGCTCAGTGCGTCAGCTGTCCCTATGGGCAATGAGAAGCAGGATGTATCAAGCCATATTAGGCAGCTCATCCGGAAGCCGCTGTGATCACGGCGCTCCGGTCCCGTTGGAGAGGTTCTACACATACAGACATGTCTTAGCAGTCACAATACTTGCACTACTGACATTCTTCAGAGCATGTACTATGGAAATAAAACGCAAAAAATGTGCATTGTAAGCAACGACCTAGAATCTGGCACTAGTTTATGCTTTCCCTGTTATGAGCAGGATATACAGATGCAGCTTTATCTAATTAATTTGTATTTGTTTTCCAACTAATAAACATAATATAGACAAGTCTATTTAAACTACATTTATCACCTATGTCAGAAGGAGAAAGGATCCCAACATGACCTGTAAAATGGATGTCAAGTCCTTACCGCCATAAATTAAACAGGTTAATCCAAGATATAATATTTAAAAGCTAAAGCTGCATTCACACTGCAGGAAAATCACCATCATCTTGTAGTGTAAACTGGCTTCCAATTACCTCAAAACATGAAAACATACTCTTATCAAGTGAAATTATCTCTTGGCAAGATCGTCCTGTGTACACAGGATTGATACTACTGAGATCTAGGAGATCTATGACAGCCTACGTGCAGTGACTGATCTAGTACAGATCACTCAGTGCACTTCATTTACATTAGTTGGTCTGCCAATTAAGCCTCTTTCACACTTCCGTCGGTACGTGTCCGCCGCCGCAATGCGTTGGGCCGACGAACCGATGGACGTTGTGAAAGTTTAGCACGGCGTGGGCAGCGGATGTAGTTTTTTGATGCATCCGCTGCCCATTCTGCAGTCCGGGGAGGAGGGGGCGGAGTTTCGGCAGCGCATGCGAGGTCAAAAATGGCGGACACAACAGACAAAAAAGTTCACTTGAACTTTTTTTGTGACGACGGTCCGCCAAAACACGACGGATCCGTCGCACGATGGACGCGACTTGTGGCCATCCGTCGCTAATACAAGTCTATGGGCAAAGAACACATCCTGTGAGCACATTTGCAGGATCCATTTTTTTGCCCAAAACGACGGATTGCGACAGATGCCAAACGACAGAAGTGTGAAAGAGGCCTCAGTGGTCCTACCGTGCCGCCGGTCAGTCAGTCAGTCGCACCCAAAGACTTATGTTGAAATGGAGCACTACGGCACTCGTAATGTGTGAGATAGGTGCTCAAGTAGGGTATCCAACCCAAAACAGTCCAACACCAGAATAGACTTGGCACTCTGAAGGAAAATTTGGCGTGCATTGAAAATGTTTATTGATGTGCATCCATAAAGGCAAATTGAAGGTTTTCGGTCCACATCCGGACCTTCGTCAGAACAAATATACTGGTATTGAGAGAAACATGTATCCTGTCTCTATCAGTTCTATCAGCGCATGGGGAGAGCGACTGAAGTCACTTAAGGAATAGCGCGACTCCTAAAGCGACTTCAGTCGCTCTCCCCATGCGCTGACTCATACAGAACTCCCGGCTGCATCCAGGCTACCCCAAAACATCATTTGGAACTGATAGACAGGATACAGGTTTCTCTCAATACCAGTATATTTGTTCTGATGAAGGTCTGGATGTGGACCAAAAACGTTTAACTTGCCTTTATGGACGCACATCAATAAACATTTTCATTGCACGCCAAAATTTCCTTCAGAGTGACAAGTCTTTTCTGGTTTTGCACCCCAAGACTTAGACATTCCTTAAAAAAATAAATAGAATAGAAAAACATAATGAAATATGTATAGTCTTGCTCATCGTTATTGGGACCCATGACGTTTAAAAAGCCACATGGTAGACTCTGTTCCTTTGTAACAATGGTGAAGACAAAGGAGCTGTATGAGGACATCAGAACTGCTATTAGCAAACAAAAGACTTTCAAGGGGTATAAGGCCATCTCCAAAGACCTTGGTATCCCAGTTTCAACAGTGCTCAATGTTCTTAAGAAGTTTGCCAAGCATGGAACCGTCAACAACCAATCTCCCTGGACGTGGCGGAAAAAGAGGAAAATTGACAAGAGATATCTTCAAAGATTGTTGCGAATGGTGGAAAAAACACCACAACAAACATCCAAAGATCTAAAGGCCAAGCTGGAACAAGTACACCACACACTAAATCAATCAGAGCTTTATGGGCGAATGCCAAGGAAGAAAACATTGCTTAGGGTACCGTCACACAGTGCAATTTTGATCGCTACGACGGCACGATTCGTGACGTTCGAGCGATATAGTTACGATATCGCAGTGTCTGACACGCTCCTGCGATCAGGGACCCCGCTGAGAATCGTACGTCGTAGCAGATCGTTTGAAACTTTCTTTCGTCGTCTAGTGTCCCGCTGTGGCGGCATGATCGCATGGTGTAACATATATCGTATACGATGTGCGCATAGTAACCAACGGCTTCTACATCGCACATACGTCATGAAATTATCGCTCCAGCGTCGTAGATTGCAAAGTGTGACAGCAGTCTACGACGCTGGAGCGATATTGTTACGATGCTGGAGCATCACGGATCGTACCGTTGTAGCGATGAAAATTGCACTGTGTGACGGTACCCTTAAGAAAAGACAAAAACAAGCAACGAATGATCTTTGCCAAAGAGTACCTTGACAAACCACAATCTTTCTAGCAAAATGTCCTGTGGACAGATGAAACAAAAATAGATCTTTTTGCCAATGCAAAGCAACAGTTTGTTTAAAGACAGCCCAATGAAGCTAATAAGGAAAAGAACACACTACCAACAGTTAAGCATGGTTGAGTATCCATAATGCTGTGAGGTTACTTTGCTGCGTCTGGTACTGGACGCCTTGACCATATCACTGGAATCACGAAATCCGAGAATTATCAAGAGATTTTATAGCGAAACGTCCAACGCAGTATAAGAAAACTTGGTTTGAGCCGAACATCATGGGTCCTCCACAAAGACAATGACCCAAAGTACACTTCCAAAAGTACACAGGAATGGTTGAAAAAGAAAAAATGGACTGTTGTAAAATGGCTATCAATGAGTCCCGACCTCAATCCCATTGAAAATCTTTGGGGTGAGCTGCAATCTGCCATTGGGAAAAAGAACCTTGCAAACATTCAAGAGCTTGGACCAACTTCAACTATATTCCCCAATGTGGTGTGATAAAAGCCAACCAGTAATAGATATCAACTTTCCCTCAAAAATTACATTCTAATTTTTGGAAAGCACTG